>NW_009954101.1:1822509-1851009 GCF_000747805.2 Chaetura pelagica | reverse complement strand
CAATGCCCTGTGCACCAGAGTCTTTTAGACCACATTAAGAACCCAGGACATGATTGCCATTGCATAAATTCTGTCTTGTGGCAAGTTCAGTACCCTGGGCTTAATGCATGCATGCAAAAGATTTTTTAATATATATAATACCAAGCGCCTATCATGTGTTAGGCCTAACCATATGCACAAAGAGCTGTCAGAATCTTCTTTCAATAAGATTCAATGACAAAACTGTTCTTTTCTGTGAGTACACTATCACATTTGTTCTATCCTTCTAATGCCTTCCTGCCACTCTCCCCATGTCTCTCTGAAAAACAATGAGAAAGAAAGATCACACACTTTTAGAATTAACATTGAATTTGATCTTCAGTGTCTACAAAATAAAATGCTCACTTTACAGGTACAACCCCAAATTGCAGTGCTTAACTTCAATCTTAAGTTATGCAAGTGCTCAAAACCTGTGGCCCTCACTGGTGCATGTCTCACTTGTTTGCAACATACAGCACAATGCTTATCCTAGCAGTTCAATTGGCATCAAACACTTCAAATTTCATCAGCAATTCTGCCTATCTCCAAACATCTGTATTTTCCCCTCAAATAGATCCATGAACCTCTGTATCTTAAACGATGTGTGCACTCATATAAACTCATATAAACTTATAAACTGAAAATAAGACCAGAAAGCGATCTAAGTATTTTTCATGTATTTTTTTCAAAAATAAGGCCTAATTATGCTGCTTTGTTACTACTTCTATTGCTTCCTTTACCTTCAGAGGCTCCCGAGCAGAAGGTTTATTCAAGGCTGGTACTATATCCACATAACCCCCTGCAATAGCAACTTCTCCAGTCTCTTTAACCTGTGGTGGGTGAAAAAAATTGCATTACAGAGGTAGCGTGTTCACAAAAAGTCACAACAGAAGGGCAACCAGGGAATATTCCTTACATTTTAAAATGAGAGACAAAGAAAAGAGAAAACATACAAGATACAGAGGGTGAAAAAAACACCCCATAATTGTGTTGTAGTCTTGAGGTACGTTAGTACACTTGGCTTTCCAAACAGCTATTCAAACAATATAACTTTTTGCTTCTTGAGAAATTATACCAAAAAATATTGCTGTTTTTCTGTTCACAATATGATAGAAGAACCTTATTTATCTGAAAATTTACCTCCATTGTTATAAGTTACTATTAATGTTACTTCATAAATAGTTTTCCTTCAGGCAGACAAGCTGTTGTCAATAATTCACCAACTGTGCTGTCCTAAGAACAACTGCTATTTGCTCTTCCACAGTGGACAAACACAGAAATGCAATACAATTAAATGAGTTTTCACATTACTTAATATTAGGAGTGTATTAAGTCCTGTGAGTATAAGTGATTTTTATTGGAATCTTATTGTCATCATAAAATAAGTATTATTTAATTCTGTTCAGTGAATTCCTTTAAAAAAACATTCTTCAATCATAAAATCATACAATGAATAAAGTTAGAAGCAACCTTAAAGATCATCAGGTTCCAACCTCTCTGCTATGAGCAGGGTTACCTCACACTAAATTAGGCTGCACAGGCCTCATCCAACCTGGCCTTAAACACCTCCAGGGAGGGGGCTTCCACAATGTCCCTGGGAAACCTGTTCCAGCACCCTAAAACCTCACAGTGAAGAATTTCTTCCTGATGTCTAACCTAAATCTCCCCTCTTTCCATTTAAAATCATAACCCTTTGTTCTGTCACTACCCTGTCTGGAGAAAAGCCCCTCTCCAGCTTTCCTTTAGGCCCTTCAGGCACTGGAAGGCAGCTATAATGTTTCCCCAGAGACTCCTCTTCTCCAGGCTGAACAGCCCCAACTCTCTCAGCCTGTCTTCATAGCAGAGGTGCTCCAGCCCTTTGATCATCTTCGTGGCCTTTTGCTGGACCCTCTCCAACTGCTCTATGTCTTTCTTGTGCTGAGTGCTCTAAAGCTGTACACAGTACTCCAGGTAGGGTCTCACAGGAGCAGAGTAGAGGGTCAGAATCACCAATGATGTGCTTGATAAGACATGTTTTTTGCTCTTTTAAACAACACATCTTTCCCCAAAGCCCACAACAGTCAAATGTGTTCTAACCTTGGTCTGAAAATGGATTCTATTTCCTTCTTTCCACATTTCTGTTTGCAAAGTTTGCCCTGGAAAAACTGGTTTTGCAAAGCGAACCTGAGAAAAAAAGAAAAAAAAAAAAAAAGAAGTGCGGGTGTGAACAGATTTATCATATGTACACACAAAGCTTAAAAGCACAGGCTCTACTGCAATGAGAAAAAGCAAAGAGAACAATCAGTCAACTGGAAACATTGGAACCCTAAGTATTTACGTAAACATACTAGACAGAGGCTTTAAAATGCATGCAGAAACAAATGTGACACTTAAGACAGAGCAATAGCCCTTTCCCACTCTATGTAATCTCTTTGGCACTAAAAGCAGCAAAGGCAAGAAAATGAACTGCAAAGAATGAACACACAGACCTTGATCGCCTTGAATCTCTTCACATCATTATTAGCAAACTGCTTCAAAACGTTTCTAGCAGCAAACCCAAAGGAGCATAGTCCATGAAGTATAGGCTTCTCAAATCCTATTTCAAAAAGCAACATTTTAGTGTTTCTAGTGTTAGGAGTTTGTATGCTGCTTCTACAAATACCGGTACTTTACTCATAGTGTTTTCCTCCAATAATGTTCTCAATCCTTTTTCTTTTTAACCTAACTTATCTCACTGAAAAAGCCTCTGTTACCATTTATGGTCTCCTCTACTTTAAGGCAAAGTGCTTACCAAGAACTGGCACTCCAACACCGTCTATGCTACGTAAGCCTAACAAGTAGAATTAGCCCTTCTCTGTAGAGGTGACAAAAGGAAAAATGAGGGGATTTGCTGTTTTAGTACACATGCATACGTACATCGGATACACAGTTACATGGAAGTAAGCTTATCAAGGGTAAAAGGTACTGTAATGATTAAAGCATAGTGATACTAAGATAATTTGATGCTTCACATTTTGAATTCATGGTTGTCAAATAAAGTGCACACCTCAGGATTAGCTTTTCTTTACTTAGAAGTGGAAAAAACCTGAAAAGATTTCAGGCATTTTGATTGCATCTAACAAAAAAGAGGAAAAAAAAAATATAGTGTTTTGTGTGTACTGACATTCTTGCTCAGGTTTCCTCATACTTCTATTCTTTGGAGCAGGAGCTGAACCTTGGCAGAAGAGAATCTTTGTATTAGCACTGAATCTTTTTCCAGTCCTGTCAAAGTTTGATAAAATATAGGTTTGAAAACTGGCCTGAGATTTGCTAAAGTGCAACAGTTGATTGTTATAGTACTGTTTGTACTGAGTACGTTCTGATCCCTTAACAGGTTGCTATGACCTGGCAGGGCATAAGAACAGTAACTGATGACACTTGCAACAGCCCATGGATTCAAGACAAGCCTATCCAGCTTTGGCTCTGAAACCAGTTATTCTCCTGGAACTTTGCCACTCTTCGCTGCCAGAATCTGTTTTTCCTGAGCTCAAAACAACTCCTGATAGCATCTGCACAGTAAGAAAAGTTGTCCTTAGGGAGAAAATGTTGTGAGACAAAAACAGAAGCAAAAGCAAAACCAAGCAAACCAAAAAAAGAAGACAGGCAAAAGTCTGGCCTGCAGGGAATCAGAAGTAGAAGAAACCACCTTCAAGATAAGAGACAAAAAAGCCACTAGGACTCAATGTTGAGAAAGATGGAATTTCTGAGATACCATCTAAAGGAAAGGCAAGACTAGCAGAAGTAAGGGTAAGAACCAGAAACTTTGACTTGTTATGTCAGGAGAGGACATGTGACAGAAGGACAGGCAAAAAGGAACAAGAGTCTATTTTCTGGCTGTAAGTATTCCTCTCTTGATCATTCTGCCATTTCTTCCCTATAAATTATTTGCATATACACACTTTTAATAGTACTGCTTGCTGGTTTGGTTTGTTGTTTTTTTTATACTGTGTAAGGAGTGTTTCTGAAAGCACGAAGATCCTGTGCAGTCAATTTTAAAACAGATTACTGGCATTATTGTAACGAGATCAGTATTCAGTATCTCTCATACAGAATGTTAGTGACATTTAGCTCTTTAAAAGCTTAGTTAAATTCACCATGTAAGAACCAAAAACTACCACTATTTTCAGAATAGGCTCAGAAACAGACAAATATGTCCGGTCCTATTTTCTCCAGTATTTTCTTTATAAAACAAAGGAAAACCCATAAAGCAATCAAGCTAGTTTTATCTAGACTAAAATGAAAATGAAGTAAATGTTGCTTTCACTTTCTATTATCTTGGAAAAACTCACAAGCTACAGGAATACAGGCCCAAGAATACAGACAAGTGTTTTCATGTAGTGTATTTCCTTCGAAACATTACCTACAGGAAAGCTTAATAATACTGGTAAGACCTGACGAAAACATGCTTGCTTCCAGTGCATGCTGGTGAGAACCCATTGAAGAGAACACTTACAGTATGCAAAAACAAGAAGGTGTGTGAATATGCCCGAATGAAAAAAAAATGCTGTTGTATAACTAGAAAAAAATATTTGTGAAAACCTCTACAGAGATTTTCTTCTTTGTTTGAACCTACATCTAGTACAGGTATTTGAGTAGGAGACTGCCACAGTTCCAAAATCTGGTGCGGCAGTTTTCTGCTCAAGGAGTTAAATTTCATTTTTCACTGTGTCTAGGTGCCAGCGTTCTTTGTGTAAGCACTGTGAGGAGGTAAAAGATTTGTACTCCTTTCTGTTGTAAGGTTTTATCAGGATTAATATAATTAAACACTGGGGTTTCAATTATCAACACATATTTTTCTCCTCCAGCATCTTCAAGAGCAGCTGGGTGATTCCATCTAAACCAGGGAAATCTTCTTATAGATTCTAGTATTTGGTTATCATTATTTATTACACAAATTTACACAGAATTACACAAAACAGAGTTAACCAGTTAGTACATATTTATGAAAGGAGACAATTTGTGTAAGTATGTTAAGCATGATCTGAACAAGGAAGTATATTTCTGTTCTATTTATCTTGATAAGAATATCGTACAACAATACTTTTATATTAAAAAGAAGTTACCAGAAAACTGCAGACCAATAATTACAGACCAGTATTTTCATGTAAACTTTATTATGATGGCACGCATATTCAGGAAAATTTCTGAAGAAAATCAAATTGTTGTCTGCCTCGAGCAGTCACACTATACTACTAGCAAGGCCTGAAAAGAACTGTGAAAAATACCTTTACAACAGAAATTCAAGAAAGCATACCCATTGTTAGTAAACAGATCTCTCCAAGAATCAGGTCATGTAGTTGCTTTGGCACGAAGTACTACAAAAAAGACTGGACTAAGCAAGAGGTACAGTTAAGCAGTTTTTTAGGCAGGAAGTGCTAACAAACTCCCTCTCTCCTGCCCTCCTGAGAGTTATTGGGATTGAGAAGACTAATACAAGACAAAAAATTCTGAGACCAACATAATCTCAAAATTATTTAGATAGAAAGAATTATCTAGTAAGGAATTTAAATAATTCCTTCTGAAACTTCTGATAGTCAAATTATTTCTGCTTATGAAAAAGACTATAAAGATGGTAAAGTGGCAATGAATAAGCTTTAAAAGGAAAAAAGATAGGAGGCAGGTTTCCATTGTAGGTAGAATGCAAATATCATTCTGCATTCCTAGCTACGAGGAGCAATGCTATGAAGCGAAGTGTGACACAGAACTTTGAAGACTTCTAAGGGTGACTCTAAGAACAGCTACTAAAAAGCATTGTTTCTTTCAGCTTGTTAAAGAAATATTAAGTGGGGAAAAAAAATAAAATTAAAAAATATATTTACATCATCCTTTGTCCAAATATTAACACAATGGTAACCCCCAGCTCACCTCCAAGAGCAGCAAAACTTGGATCAACATGCAAAGGATTCCAATCTCCACTCAACCGATATAAGGCAGCCTGCAGTAACAAAGAAAGAGACTAGCTGTATTTGGAAGAAACAAGCAGAAATCTCTCAAAACATTATGATAAATTAACAAACTTGTCACAATTTATTTTACTAGTCCTTAGATAACACCCTCTACAACAAAGAAGAAATTAAATGTTATTGTGCAAACAAATGCCAGATCTCCAGGGAAATGCACCAAGAACTACATGTGGTCTTGGTACATAAGAAAACAAGAAACTCCTTAATGGCAGAAAAAACCAATATGCTCTGCTGACATACAGATTCAGTTTCACTAAAATTTGGTATGGCTATGTGTTTACCAAATGAGGGTAAACTGCCCCAGTTGTACTTGGAGGAAAGAAGGCAACTGCTCCCTTCACTTACTGTGCTCTCTTATCTCAACTCTCACAGAAACAGCAGAACATTAGGGAAATGAGAGTGCCACCACTCTTCCACTTGCACACATAAAAACCCCACGGCAGCAGGGCTTCAAAGAAGAACATGCACACCTGCTCTTCTGACTTCCTGGCCCTCATTTGTCCCCACTCTTCCCCAAGTAGCTGTTAAAACTGTTTTCACTGTTGAAAGGTAGAGATGAGCAGCTCTGATCTACCACTAGCTTCTTCGCTAACAGCTATCTGAGGTCATAATGCCACCATGATCAAAGTTTTAACACTATGAAAGAGACTTCTAGTGAAGAACAGACCCTTAGTTCCCCTTTTAAATAAAAATTAAAACTGACAATTTAAAGACAGTTTCTCTTGACAGAACTCTACAAAGTAGAGTATCATGCTTCATTACTGAAATTTTGTTTAAGAGTCTAAAATGTAAGTTTAAAATCTAAATTTTCTAGGTCTTGAAACCTAGAAAATACAAATTACTGGATATGAAATAATTAAATACTAAGTTACTTTTAAATTAAATTAAAATTTTGTGGTCTAACTTTTACAAAAGCTGTGAGGTGGGTATTTCCACAAATGAGCTGTTGTAATATATTTTAATTCAAACTAATTAACATTTAGTTTTACAATGCTAAAATTCCATTTATATATGATAAAAAATGACAAATTTCTGCTTAAAACTGGAATCTCAACTTAAATCTAGCTATGCAACTGTTCTTTACTGAAGCTGCAAGAAGAACTAGCCATTTATATGGTGTGTTAATAAGTGGTACTTGGGAGACAACAGCTCTACCAAATGCTTTTCAAAATTACTGTGGTAAAGAATACCTGTGCTTCACTAAGAAAAGAAACATAGTGTTTAGGAAGTATCTAGGTTCAGATAATTAAGACTAATGCATTAATATGGTAAACGATAAGACAATACTTGTCTTTTTCTGCTCTCAACAACTGAAGTGGCACTGGTCTCAGCTAGAAAACACATAGGCTAAACTCAATAAAACAGTTACATAGCAGGCAGCCAAATCAGGTCTGCCAAAAACCTCTTCATTTTCCATCCTTTGGTATTGCTTTGTTACATAAATTACATTCCACACAAGAACAAAATTGTTTCAAAGCTTTGTTGGCTGTTCCTTCTGTATTCCTCAAATAATGACATTTCCTGAAGTCTTGAGTGATAGTACGAAGAAGGAGAAGGGGAAAAAAAATAAAAAGAAAAAAAGTGATGCATCCTTGGAGGATGAAAAGAGTCAATTGATGTGAGGCATTAGATTTAAGTCAATCATAATATGTTTAGATTGCTCTTTAATTAATAACACATACTGTCAAGTCTGATTTCCTAACAATTTAGGAGTTCTCCCAGACCACAAAAGAAACAGCGATATCCAACCTGTCTGTGTCAATTTTTCAGTCTTGCCTGCAGACTGCAATAAAGGTCAGTGGTAAAGATAATGAAAAAGGAAGCCAAATAGCTGTTTATTTTCCCTTATAACTGGAGAGAAAATATGTTCTGCCCAAGAGCTTATCTAACTCATATATGTGTGTATACGTAAACATTTACATATGTGTGTAAACATGTATGTACGTATACTTTACCTAACAGCTTATTTAAGAGCAGCCAAGCAATCTCTTGAAGAAAAAACAGACAGATCTCATCTACACATTTCAGTGAGCTCTGATTTACTTTAAGACTGCCTCCAGTTAAAGTGGTTGAGCTGATACTTGAAGCGCTTCTATTTAGCACAGTACTTAAGTAATTCACTGTACTTAAAATTAAGCAGCTACTCTTCAACTATGATCCTAGTTCTTAGCAGGACGGTAATTAGGAAATACAAGTGTATAGTTTCCTGGACGACCTTAGGTTTGCACTCATATGTTCTTAGTGGTCTGTACTATCCAAACACTACTTATTCCTTACATAACTCTGTCTCCTTCAAGATTAAAAATTACTAAAATCTTCACTGAAAACACCTTCCAATACACAGCTATAAATAGGAATACGTATATACCTATATATAGCACTATATCTTTACTCCTTCTTCGCCCCACATTATTTATGTCTTCACTGTTTAACACTACTACATATTTTTCAAATTTAAAATCAACTTATATATACTGGCACAGGTTTCACAAAACATTAGCCATTTTTCAGTAGCATGGGAAATGTGCAAGAAGCCTGTCCTTTCACAGTACCTCTCTTAATCAAAAAGAACAAACCACTTTGGTTTGGGGAACTTCAAATAGAGTAATAATTTCCATAGCCTTTACTGAGACATATGGGGAGGAAATGCCGGAGAACGAAGAGCATTTTCTTTAAACAAAATGACTGCTATTTTACCACAAAAAGTTCTACTATAATCCAGCCCTTTGTCTATTTTTAAAAATGGCCATGATTAGAAAATTATATTCTGATCATCCCAGCAGTAATAATTGTTGTGTTTGTGTGTGTGTATACCCGAAAATATTTAAATTAGCATCATACATATGTAATAAAATTTTAAAGTAATTATGATTAAGAATGCTTATTCAGTATACATCAAGAGTTCTAAGAGTTATCACCTCTGCATCCTGAAATCTCTAGAAAAAATAGGAAAACATTATAAAGTCCTTGCAATGGCTTCACATCTGTTTGTTTTGCTTGTATTACCCTTTGCTATTAAGCACTTTTTTTCTGGCATGTTCTCCACATCTGTAAACCTACTGCAGCACTTTATTTTCTCTATAATGAAACAAATTATTTATGCTACAAACATAAATAAATAAATAAATAAATTTTTTAAATCACCTGAGGCTCTCAGGAGGCTGTCTTGTGGTATCCTCTGAAGTTAATTTACATTTACATGTTTTCAGGCAACACTGTACTACAGTCTTTACAGAGCAGAACATAAAGAAGACATTTGTCCTGTAACTGTATTTTCCCCATCCATACACGTTTTCATCTTCTCTCTCACATGACTTCACAGCACTTACTCAAAAAATACCTTAAGTCAAAACACTCACTTTCCTACAACTTTTTTCTTCTAATCTGTTTAAAATAAGCATAAAATTTCTCCAATTTAAAAATGCAAGCTGGAAATAACCAACTTCTTTTTTTTTCCCATATAATGACAACAAGTATTTATTCTGTCTATGTGTATGTACTCTATAAACACACACAAATATTTACATATGCTTAAAACGTAAACACAAATGGTATCTGTGTAAAACAAAGGATTACTTTCCACAGGTAAGTAGCCACATCCTAACTACATAGAAACTTGTAAGAATTTTATCACACCATCCTCAAAGTAAAGCACTGACTCACAGTACCAAAACTGTTGACAACAGGCAGAAAACATTTTACAGTAGGTTTTAGTTGAATAATTTGTTAGGCTGTTAAATGTTTCCCATGCACCTCTCCCAAGATGTCTCTTTAATAAGTTTTTTTTTGCAAAGTCCAATCTTTTTACAACAAATCACATTTGTGCACAATTGTCTCACAATTGTTTCCAGTTACATTAAGAACTGCAGTTGTAGCTGAACTTGACCCAAAGAAAAACTAATCTCAGGTAGCTAGAGGACAGCAGTATGAGCAATAGGACTGGCAGGACCAAGACTGACTCAGGAAGGGAAGGACACTCCTGCAGTGTTAGTCACAGGATGCTGATGACACTACTTGAAGCATGGCAAGTGCCAACTATTTTCTCCTCTTTCAGAGCAAACAGAATTGTTTTTTAGAAAACAAAAAACCAAAACACCTAACACTAAAAAAACCATTTCTTCCCATCCTCTTAGTCAATGCTTGATCAACACCTGAATACAAAAGGTTCTACATAGCTTGTATATTTTAAATCCTATCAGATTAGTTGAGTGTGAATATACTGTATCTCTCTAAAAATCTCTGAATGACTGCAGAATCATTATATTACCTAAATGGACTTGTATCACATTCTCATAAATCAATCATCGCATGCTATACACCACTCCTATAAGAACTTTCTGTACAATTAGAATGCCTCCAACATTTATAAATACCTTACTTCATAGACTCCTGGAAAATTATATAAGACAGCAGAAAAGGTCGTAATCATCAGTTGCACAAACCAGTTTATGGCCTCCAACTTAACATTTGAAGGCCTAATTTTTCAAAGTCCATCACATTTTCAAAGTACACAGTAGTTCAAAACACAGCTCCTCCGAATTTTAATTTCAGCTGCCGATGCTCAGAAATCCTCCTCCTTGTTCATCTCCCAAATTTTTTCTTCCAAATTCCAATGTCTCATCCTGTCCTATCAGGCATTGATGAAGAAGTAGCCATGTCTGAGTACTTGAGGATTTGTGGGTAACAGTTGCTCACAGTCCATAACAAATTTATGGACAAAGCAAAGAAAACCCATTGCCAAAGAACTGCAGCTCCAAACAGTCACTAATCACGAGGTCATTTTCTCATTACTTCTCTCAGAAGACAATTACTTGCAACAAATAGTGGCAATAAAACAAGAGGAAGTGGCTTCAAACTGTGCCAGGGGAGGTTTATACTAGACATTAGGAAGAACTTTTTCACTGAAAGGATTGTCAGACATTGGAACATGCTGCCCAGGGAGGTAATTGAGTCACCATCCCTGGATGTGTTTAAAAGTCACCTAGATGTGGCGCTTGGGAACATGGCTTAGTGTTGGACTTGGCAGAGTAGGGTTAATGGTTGTACTTGATGATCTTAAAGGTCTTTTCCAACCTAAGTGATTCTATGATTCTACATAACATGGGAAAACTGACTTCCTACATTATCTCAGCTTATGCCTGGAGCTGTCTCTGCTTGAGGAAGGATTTCTTGAAGGAGAAGGAATAAACACACCATTTATGCCTTCATGACTGAAAACTACCATTATGCACTGCATACAAAGGTTATTAAGACTACAAACAAAGCAAGCTTTATTTGGTCACATTTTCAAAGTACACAGTAGTTCAAAACACAGCTCCTCCGAATTTTAATTTCAGCTGCCGATGCTCAGAAATCCTCCTCCTTGTTCATCTCCCAAATTTTTTCTTCCAAATTCCAATGTCTCATCCTGTCCTATCAGGCATTGATGAAGAAGTAGCCATGTCTGAGTACTTGAGGATTTGTGGGTAACAGTTGCTCACAGTCCATAACAAATTTATGGACAAAGCAAAGAAAACCCATTGCCAAAGAACTGCAGCTCCAAACAGTCACTAATCACGAGGTCATTTTCTCATTACTTCTCTCAGAAGACAATTACTTGCAACAAATAGTGGCAATAAAACAAGAGGAAGTGGCTTCAAACTGTGCCAGGGGAGGTTTATACTAGACATTAGGAAGAACTTTTTCACTGAAAGGATTGTCAGACATTGGAACATGCTGCCCAGGGAGGTAATTGAGTCACCATCCCTGGATGTGTTTAAAAGTCACCTAGATGTGGCGCTTGGGAACATGGCTTAGTGTTGGACTTGGCAGAGTAGGGTTAATGGTTGTACTTGATGATCTTAAAGGTCTTTTCCAACCTAAGTGATTCTATGATTCTACATAACATGGGAAAACTGACTTCCTACATTATCTCAGCTTATGCCTGGAGCTGTCTCTGCTTGAGGAAGGATTTCTTGAAGGAGAAGGAATAAACACACCATTTATGCCTTCATGACTGAAAACTACCATTATGCACTGCATACAAAGGTTATTAAGACTACAAACAAAGCAAGCTTTATTTGGAACTTTTATCTTTTTAAGACTCTGCAATATTTAAAACGTTATTGTAGTTTTTCAAATGAAACACACTTAAAAATGATAGGATGTCAAAAACCTGTTCCTCCAACTTCCTCCAGAATCAGTCTTAGTTTAATCAGCACTAACATGGAATTTAAAAATTCTTCAAAGCAAGGACAGCCTGATTCTGGAAACCACATAGCAGAAGTATCTTGAAGAAGAAGGTACCCAAGTTACTTGGAAAAGTAGCTCTGTCAGAAACTCACATGACAGCTCACTATGTCTCTTTGCAGAGACTTATAGGAAACATGGTTGCATGTACACAGCTGGTCCCAAAGAACTGTAGGCTAACACACCATGTTTTTCAAAATCTGTCTAAATAATTTTTCTACCTCTTTGTCATGTCTACTTCACCCTATCAATGCAAGTAACAAATACACAGTCAGAATTTTAACTAGGAGAATGTTTCCGTGAAATAGATGGTACTGTTGCAAGCACAAAGAAATTTTCATCTGGCCACCATTTCTTAAAATTATTAGACATTTTACTGAAATGAGTTAACAGTACCAAAATCTTGAAGTCCTGCAAATTTGGATGTTACAGGTGTTATTGTTTCATATCAACAAACAGGACATGTAGCTTTAGGAAGAAAGTGGAAGGAAACACTGAACAGAAAAACTTAAACCGTTTCTTCAAAAATTCCATTTTATAGGCTACTGTTACACTGTTTATTCGTTGTAACAACATTGTGTATCCTGAATATTAATTCTGATATTTGAAGATAGAGAACAGTTTCTTGGGAGGCAACATGCACAAGACCTGAATGTGGCAAATTTTTACATAAGCAAATAAACTAACAAAAAAAGCCCAAACAAACTCAAGATTCCGTATTTGTTTCTTTCCTCAAAAAAGACCTGCATCACTTGGACATCAGCCACTTTAAACAGCCACTGCAGCTTATTTTGTATGCAGCTAGAAAATTAATTCCCCCAAAATAAACACATTTAGGAAGAGATTAAAAAGAAAACTCTACAGAGACAAAACTCTCCAGAGGTACATGTCATTCTCTGCCTGTGTTTCTTAATTGCATGAGGAACTCTTCAGCAAAATCTGTTTGATTAATTTAAGGCCCTGGTTTGCAAAACAGTAGGACAAGAGCAGCTTGGTGATGCTGAAACTCTGTAACTACATGAAACATTTTCTACAGGGTTGAAACTGAATGGTTAATTTCTTGTTAAATGGCTAATGGTCAAACACCCTCTAGACTTCTTGATCTTTTGTCAAAAGGTCTATTTTGTTCCAAAGATTTATGGCATTATATCTAGTGAATAGCTCAGGTTACAGACAGAGAATAAGCTACAAAAACACTACGGCACATACACCTAGAGCACAAAAACTTCACCTGATCAGCCGTTGTGACATCAGAAATTACAGCATCAGGAGGTCTCTTGGGTGGATTCACTGGTACCTAAAGGAAAAGCAGGAGTATTATTATTTCACTAAAAAATCTATCTGTACCCATGCCAGAATATACCAAGGTACGTACAAAGAGAAACAGCATTTACAGAAAAACAGAAAAATACATTTAGGCTAGAAAAAGTGTCTTATGAAGGTTAGCTTCACAAAGATAGGGATCCCTAGGCATCAGATCAGGCTTACAGATACATTTTAGAGCAGGCCAGTTTGATTACATTTCTTCCAAAACATCCAAAAAGGATCAAACAAGATTTATTCCCTCAGAAAAAATGATTGCCTCATAGAACATTAGTGTTTTGTAACACAGAAACTAAAACTCAGCTTTTAAAATAATACTTTTTAAAGTTCAATGGAGTAAATTATGGACTATATCACTTTTGGCCTTTAATAGCTTCCATAGCTTCCAACTCATATTAAGCCCTACATTACTTGGGGAAAACAAACAAACAAACAAGCTGTTTCTTGTGCAATCTGCAGCTTCATTTTTCAGTTCTGAAGATACAAACTTCACTAACAGACTGACAGAGAATATCCTAGATCATAATAAACAAAAAGAACACCAGAATCAACTAGAGAGTTAATCAACTATTAGAGAAGCTGAAGAAATACTATTTTTTTCCTCTCCTTTTTGTGTTTTCAAATGAAAAAAGTCCAAACAAAGAGAACCCAGTTTACACTCTAAAATGAAGGAAAACAACTTGGCTCACTTGTGTAAGCTCTTTTCCAAAGAGAAGAGAAATCAAAAGAAACCCAGTGCTGTGTAGTTTCACATTTAATAACAGCAAAAACCTCTTCCTGTTTACTAACAGCAAAGCTAATCCGTATCTTTAGAGAAAGACTTGATATTATCACTCCTACTTTTGTCACTTCAGAGAGCCACAATGGACATACACATTAATCAGTTTGGTAAGAAGGACAACACCTAACATGCTTTCAAAACAAAAATGGCTGGCCAATTTATTTCCAGGTGGTTTAAAGAAACTCAATCCAATCTACCAAGCCCTTAATACATTAAAACTAACCAACAAATAAATCATTATGGAAACTCTTCTGCCAGTAGGAGATAAACACCCCAACTCAGGAGGAGGGATATGATTCACACAACATGTAGCTCACCACAGACCTAAACCTGGAAATTTGTTCTCCTTAGTTTGCCGATTCAATAAACGTGCAAAGTGATAAAAAGACCCATTATAAAATATGCCTGGTCAGCTCGAGATTTCTTTTTGGCACAGAGGAACATGGATGTCTTTTTATTTGGGAAGGTTTACAGAGAAAAAGCAGGAAAAAATATCAGTTGAAACTGTCCTATTGCATGCAGAATTTGACTGCCTATTACTGTTGTGCCTCAAGACTCTAGTTCACAGTAACAACGTTAGGCCATAGCTGTCACCCCCTTAAACACAGTGTGAAGGAGACAACAGTTGTATGTACCTGAATAGCTACTTCATGTATTTGGACTGACCCACTACCTGTTCATGTGACATTATTTTTTGCAAACACGTTCCCAAAATGCAGCAGTTTCACTTCTCTGGAAGCGAGAAACTATAATGCTACTTCTCTCTTTTCCATGAGCTTTCCAAACCTCTTCCACACAAATACATAGATTTATAGAGTTACACCTAGAGGTGTCTTCTAGAAATTTCATGTTCTAACCTAACACTATGCATTTCAGTACTTCTAAGTTTTTACTAAGCTAGTCTTTTTACAATAGCAATATCTTGCAGTATTAAAATAAGATCATACCTACTAGCAAAAATTTAACACATAAGAAACAAGTTACTAAGCTATACACAAACACTTTTTGTGTACATACACATGAAATTATCACTAGCTATCCATTGATTTTGAAATATAAATAAGTCTCCCTGTGCCTTTAAACAGAAGCAAAGAAAACGTCTCAGGTGGAGCAGTGGAACACACTGTCATGCTGAACTGATGACACACAGATGACATATTCCCAACTGGAGATTAGGCAGTGAGGCAGCAATTGAAATGTGATCATGACAGCAGAGCTGAAACAGGTTTAAATTGGGACTCTGTTATTGGCACGATCCAAAAGATCAGCAGTATGGCCTAAAATCTCAGCTTTGTCACTCTCTTTGCTGCCAATGATGAATCAAGAGCAGCCTAAAAATCTGCCCTTAAAACTGTAAACCAGAGAGGTAAAGCTCCCCAAATCTACCTGAGGAAATAACAGGACTTAAAAAGAAAAGGCACTTCTCTGTTCTTGTTCTGATCTAAGAGGTCTTTATAAATTAAATTCAAAAGTGGATTGAGAAAATAGAACCATTACCAAAGTAGCTTTTAACAAGAATTTGCACTTAATAGAAGTGTCATTGGAAGTACATAAATAGATAAAATAGAAAAAAACCCCAGTTACTCTTTCTTTGCAAAGCTTGCCTTTGGGTTTCATAAAACCAAGACTTAATGAGACTCTTGCCAAATTGGACAGCTGAGCATCTGACCCACAGAAATAGGATTTTACGGAATTCAGCATAGCTCAAAGTACAACATGTAGCAGATTTTATCACTTTTAAGGAATTAATTGGGTCAAATTGGGCCAGATATATTCATATTGGGCCTGCTACACTAGCAACTTTAAAAGATCTAATATGATTCCTCTAGTGGTTTGTTGTCTCCACATCATCGTGCACTTAATATGAATTTATATCAGGCATAATCTTCTAAATCCAATCCACAGAATTGAGATCCTGAACATTTTCTACAAAACCTATTCTGTTTCCCATTAGGATATTCTGTATCTGTAATTTCAAATATTTGAATGTAGAAATATCTCATTAGTTGCATATTTAGCAATTCACTTTTCTACCTAACTGACAAAACAAAACCATTGCTTTCTCAGGCCCTGAAAATCATCTTTTCACTCAGGCTCTTGAGTGGTGAGAAGTATTTAAATTCCATTTGAGTTTGTACCACCACTGCTAGTTTATCCTTCCTAGTTGATAAAGCAAATATTTTTTTTGCACAGTTGTGGCATTCAGAATTTACAGTGCTTGTCTCAAACAATCCAAGAGATAACTGATGAATTCTGGCACTCAAGATATCTGTTGTGTGTCTTGTGGCATCTGAGAAACAACATTTGTTGATGGACTAAAGAGATCTGCAGCTGGCTCTGGGAGCCAGATACTCCCCTGCAATAAATTAAACCTGTGGTGCCAGTCGTCTCATCCTCCCCTTCATTATGCAGAGACCTCAGCAATTATCCAAACAAAGACTATCTGCAGGACTTAACCTGATGCCATACCTACCCCCCCTCCTATCTCGGAGGAGCACGGAGAAGATAGGAGTTCTTCCCTACTGCAGAAAGAAAAGTGGGGGGGCAGTGGGCAAGAACTGTATAGAAGTCTGGGACTCTATGGGTGCATTGGAAGTACTTTTCCACCAGGAACCACTTCCCCACCGATGACATCGCTGCACCGTGGGTGGTAACTATGCTCTCTCGCTTGCTGTCCTCTATCTCTCTGCTTTCTCCTCTCTTTTCTGTCTCTGTTTTCCTGCCTGTCCTATTTGCTCTAGGGACCTTTGCTCTGTTACTGTAATAAAAGTTTGTTGTGCACGTGACATCTGACCTCGTTTGCATCTTAATTTCACCATTTGGGATCACCTTTATAAAAAAATTGCCACGTATCCAAATACCGGATTGTGACAACAGTGCTGCAAGAAGCCTTAATGTGCTTTTTAAAAATATGAATGTATGAATTTACCTTGGCCTTTTCTGATGTTCGCTTTCCACCAAATCCTCCAGCTCCAACAAAAAACAAGGAGAACTGATTATAACAGATTAGTTCCTTTCCACAATAGGTATTCACTGAAAGACAACAAAAGTGGAAGGTCATATATTGTCTTTGATCTCCTTTCTCATATAGATAGCATGTGTTGTTACAAGAGAAAAATTCAACTTCAACAATATAAAGCTCATTTTATCAACCAAAGGGACAACAGTCACACTTCGATGTTGCACTGTTGCAAGTTCCTCACTGGTAAAGACTATTGATTTGTTTCAAATAACATTATAATGAATTTTACCTATATGAAAGCATCAATATTGAAGAATGAGCCATCAAAATGCTGACAACATTCAAAGTGTTAAAAATATTCTGAAATGCTGAAAATAGTATTTACTTCAGCATTTCATATTGCACTAGCAGATTATTTAAATATTACAGAATAGTGCCATAAAATATGATGTATTAAGAGTTAATAAGCATCCCTAGTGTGCAAAGCACATTACCAACTCATACAAGAAGTGGTACTAATAGCTTATATGAAAAGAGCTTGCAAGCAAGCTTTAGTTTAAGGTCATCTGTGTTCCCTCTTTTGAAGAAGTCACACTTGCTACAATGAATTGTGATTCCCCTTCCTATTTCCAGTTCACGTCTACTACACTGTGTTACCCCTTAGACTGAAATTCTTAGTACTGTTAATGGTCATGCAGAGTTCCAGAATAAATTTAAAACCCACTAAGACTCGCTCACAAAAAACCCTGTTGCGTGTTGCAGAAACAAAAAGGCTTAATCTTAAAGATGGCTGCTTTGCAGAAGCGTCTACACAACCTAAACATATGACTAGCCTCTGCAAAACTACCCCATAAAATACATGCACACATGCACAAACATGCTTGCTGAAGGGTGGCAGAATCTAAAACAGCTGCTTTTAGAGAGGATTAAGTATTTATTATTTTTAAATAACATTGTTCATTTTGGACAATGCACTACTCCCTGTACATAAGAAAAAAACAAGCCTTCTCTGAAATCTTTCCCAAGAGGGTATTCTTATCTCAGTATGTTACTTGCCCAAGACCAACTGCATTATACATTTACACAGCTATGGCCAGTTAGCTCATTTCTCAGTTCTCACTAAGATGTAATATGCCATCTTCCCTGTGGAAAAGCTGGCAATTATTGGTACAACTAGTTAAAAACTGAGTCTGTCAAATTTTACTGCCTCCCCTCCAAAAATTATAAAACCTTCTTACCATCTATAAGCAGGACTGCTCCTGATCCTTTATCAAGAATATCAGCAATGGTTGAAACTGAAGTTAATTGCCCTGTAAGAAAAGAAGAACATATATAAGGTTTTGCTTGAGGAATGAAGTGCACAGATCACTCTACACTTCCTTACTAACAATGATAATAATGGTAATAACAATCAAAGTAATTGTCATAGTAACCACAATCATCATGATTGTCATAAAAGTGTCTGTGAAACTTCACAAATCTTGGTTTGCAGATCTTTGCAGATGTTTTGTGGGTTTTCTAGTTGTAGGAGAATCTTGCTATAGTTTATGTATGCAAGCAGAGGGCAATGAAGCTGGTGAAGGGTCTAGAGAACAAGTTCTACAAGGAGCAGCTGAGGAAACTGGGATTGTTCAGTTTGGAGAAGAGGAGGTTGAAAGGAAACCTCATTGCCCTCGTACAACTACCTGACAAACATTGTAGGGAGGTGAGTGTTGGCCTCTACTTCCAAGTAAACAATTATAGCACCAGAAGAAATGGCATGAAGTTGTGCCAGAGGGGGTTTAATTGGATATTAGGAAGAAATTCTATACTGAAAGAATGGTCAGGCGCTGGAACAGGCTTCCCAGGGAAGTGGTTGAGTCACCATCCCTGGAGGTATTCAAGAAATGTGTAGATGAGGTACTTCAGGGAATGCTCCAGTGGCCGAGGCTGTCGAGATTTTTGTGGGTGTTTGGGTTTTTTTGTTTTGTTTTGTTGATGGTTGGACTCAGTGATCTCAGAGGTCCTTTCCAACCATGATGTTTCTGTGATTTTTGTGACTTAGAGCTAAACATAAATCACATTTCAGACTCTCAACACATTGCTAAATTCAAAGACACCTCAAATCACTTACAAATTGCCCAAAATTTTCAAGAGGGCTGAAACAACTACAGTTCTATAGAAGTCTTGCTCAGCTCATGGCCTGGGCCTGTGGGTTTATGAAGTTTGTCTCTAAAAAGGGTAATGCTCTAGAGACAGAGATACGTAATCATGTATATTTACATAGTAAGCCTGTGGAATGGAAAAACAAAAACCTTTAGGAAGTCCTAGCAATCCATTTCTTATTGGCAGACTTCTTTGAAGTTAATAGAACTTTCACATTTCTTTTAGTTTCAGCAGGGAATCAAGATTATTTTTTTTTTTCCTACACTCTGAAAAGCTAATTTTTAAAAATTACTAATGAAGAAACACAGACATAAGCACAGATGCATATCCTGAAGAAGTCTAACGAGTACTGCTCAGTACTGTAGTATGTGAAAACCGACAGCCACCTGTGAAAAGAGCTTGCTACTGCATTAACTAATATCTTGAAAATTTTGACAGGAAGCAAAGTAACTGTTTTTTTAGCCTCCTCATCAAGATGTCCATTACTCCGTTACATGCAGAATTTAAATCTCGTTCTCTTACAGGCACTCAGGTGCAAACAATGTTGAAGAAACTTTAGGCAAACAGCAGAAAATCTATGATACAACCTTACAGAAAGAATTAAAAGTTCTGCTAGTTAGGATCAAATTACAGTAGAGAAACACCAGCATGTAGCGTATTTGCTTATTATAGCAAAGATTAGGCATGAGTTTACTAAGTATATTATAGAAAAGCAACACCTGATCCCAAGAATAGAGATTCTGAATTCCAGCTAGAAACAGAGATCCCTATTTCCATTTATAGCTGTATTAATTCGACTACATGAACTGCTGTCACAGTGAAAAGCAAGTCAGCAACACAAAAGGACTGACCTGAGGTTGGCAATGGTTTATACAGTTCCAGATACTGCTCACCATGCAGCATCTATGTAAAGAAAGGCAGTGCTGTAACAACAATCAGTGTATTCTAGTGCTATCCTCATCACAACAGCAAGAAAATATACAGTCATTTTATGAAGTGGCCAGAACAAACAAAAGAAAAACAAACAACCAAACCCACAAGTTTTTTGGTTTGTATTTCCAATTTCATCTCCAACAAAAAATCTTTTAAAGTAAAGTTTTAAACTGTAGTGTTTTAATAACAGCATAATGAACACAAAATTTAACAAAAACCTGACCATTCATATCATCCTAGGAAGACACAGATTATACAAATAAGGTAAACTAATAATTTCTTAACACATAAGAATACAAAACACTGAATTTTCCTTTCCAAGAATAAAGGAAACTTATTAATATTACAAATATTCTAATTAGTGCCACCTTATAGTTCTATAAATCACAAATAAACATTACAAACATACTAATTAAAATTACTTTAGTTACATAAAGCACGAAGTTAGATACTTAACTCTTCCATACCTTTGCAAGATCTATATTTAGTCCTGGAAGAGAAGGAACACCATCAAACATAGAAGCCTGAGCAGGAATTACTCCAAAACTGGGTAAACAGCAGAACTCTTCACTTCCTTCAAAGAGAAATTTTAGGTGATCTGGATCTTTAGTTGACATTCCCACACCAAGGGCATACAGAATAGGCTCTAAGTGAGTATACTGATACACATTGGTAGCCAATTTCCGGCCAACAATACTTGCCTGAAAATTAAAAGACAGTATAAAATAAAACTTCATGTTAATCTTCTATTTCTTGTATCAAACAAAATTCACATTTGAGCATTTTCTTTATGGTCACATGTAAACATAAAGTATGACTAATAAATATACCAGAAAATGTTAATGTATTTGCTGCAGTACAAAAAACTCTAACATAATGCATTATATAATGCTGCAAAATAATTACTTCAAGAATAAGTAGTATAACTACATAGAGCTCTGCTCCCAGCAATACGTAAGAATTTTTCTAAAACAAGCCAGGAATGAACTAATTAAAACTGTAATAAGATCAAAACAAGAAAAAAGAATTCATCTGTAGAGAAGAAGCCAGAGCAAAACCATGTTGCCCAACAAGACCTGCCCCTTGCCCCTTTTCTGAACAATAACCTAACTAAAGAGGCTTACCAAACTCATTGCTTTCATCATTATTTAGTCTATTTAGCCTTAAGTCAACAAGAAAAACAAAGTATTGAGTCTGGACATATTTCTTACTCTGTTTCCTCACTTCACAGTCTAAAACATAGTTTGAAACCTTTCTTTTTACAGACAGAAAGCCAGAGCTGATCAGCAACACAAGTCTTCCCAGCTCAAGGTTTTCATATAACTTTGGGTGTACCTGGTAGGCAGAGATACTTACTGTGTCAACAGATGAAGGAACCACGGATCTGGAGCTTGTTGAATTCATGGAAATATTTTCTTCAGACTCTATCTGACTTAGAGCATCATTCAATACACTTATGGATTCTAGACAAAGGATTTTAAAAAATCACTTATAAATAGCCATGAGACACACTAGTTAGAACCACAACAATCCTGTCAGCAAATGAAACTTAACCTAGTATTTCTCAATTCATTTTTAAACACAATAAATATACATTTTCAAATTGAGAAAACTGCTGCATTTTACAGGCATCTACACAAAAGTTGATGATAGTGATCTCTACAGATTCCATCAGTTCTGCACCCAGCAGTGAACCATGATACCTATCTAACTCAAGTGCCTGACACAGAACAGGTTCCATACGTCACCATTTCAGCAAAGAGGAGTATGTCAGTAAATACTCCTGTTTATTCCCTGAATCACAGTGTAATGGAGAAGATAATGAGCATTATACTTCAACTGTCTCAGAAGCAAACATCTGAAAATTAGTACTGCTTTTCTTATCTTGAAAATTATTTGCAATACAAGTAACAGATCTCATCTCCTGGTGGTTACTCTCCTTCTCAAGTTACATAAATAACCAGTAAGTCTGAGGTTTGAGCAAGATCAAGATTGCAAGTGAGACGATGCATGGCTGAGATACAGAACTCAACAATGGTAAAGGCAGGCCATCGAGAACAGGTTGCTCCTTGAAGTTTATATGGCTAAAATAAGTATTAAACACTTCTGTATTAGAAAGAATCAAACAAAATTGTGAGAATCATGCACAGAAAAATTAAAAACTGTTTACATTAGAGGAACTTCAAATCATTATTTAACTATGTTACCTTGGAGCTGCTCCCTTCCACTTCAAAACCCCCGTAGGTATACTTATCTGCACTAGTCTACTACACAGAAGTGCCCTAAATACCATGCAAGTTAGCTGCACACCTTCTTGCTGAATCTTGATTTCCTAACCCAGTCTCACTGCCTGGGAAATCATCATAATGTTTTGTTGTGGCCTGAATCTCATGACAACAAAAAAAAATGTGCAAAGGGACTAGAGGGAAAATCTTATAGGGACTGGCTGAGGGAGCTGCGGTTTTTTAGCTTGGAGGAGACTCAGGGGGACCTTATCAGTCTCTTCAACTACCTGAATAGAGGTTGTAGTCCAGGGGGGTTGGGCTCTTCTCCCAGGCAACCAGTGACAAGACAAGAGGGCAGGCCTCTATCTGTGCCAAGGGAGGTTTAGGTTGCATATTAGGAAGCACTTCCTCACAGAAGAGGGTGATTAGACATTGCAATGGGCTTCCCAGGGAAGTGGTGAAGGCACCATCCCTGGATGCATTCAAGGAAAGGCTGGATGTGGCACTTAGTGTAATGCTCTAGATGATGTGATGGTGTTAGGTCACAGGCTGGACTTGATGATCTTTTCCAGACTTAGTGATTTCATGGTAAGCAATTTATGTGAAGCCTTTAAAAGGCAATCTCTTTATCCCTTTTTTCCTACATGAAGTGAATGAAGAAAAAGCAGAGCTGAGCTGCTGGGAGAAGTACCAAACTATCTACTTTCTTGCATGACCCAAAGAAAGACTTTCACATTTCTTTTAAACATTCAAGGCAAAACACAGCTTTGATGTCCAAGTAAACCTGAATGTTTCTGCAACTTTTCATTTTCACAATCCACTTCCATGCAGGCACAGAACTTAATTCGGTGACATCCAAAAAGAAGATTACTAATATGTATTTTACATGTAATTACATCATTCATTAAGTATAAAGGCAACTTGTAATTTAATAATGGTGCAGAAGACTACAATCTTATTTTCAAGGAATCTTTCTTCCAAAATGTATTCTATAAATGGACTCTCAAATTGGTGAGCTGTCTAGTGTCTCGATGAACACTAAACAAATCATAGAATACTCTGGGTTGGAAGGGAACTTCTAAAGGTCAGCTAGTCCAACTTGCTGCTGCAATAAGCAGGGACATCTTCAAGTAGATAAGGCTGCTCAGAGCCCTGTTCAACCTGACCTTGAATGTTTCCAGGGATGAGGTATCTCTGACCTCTTTGGGCAACCTGTTCAGTGCTTCAACACCCTCATTTTAACAAATTTCTTCCTTGTATCTAGTCTAAATCTCTCCTCATTTAGTTAAAAAATTATTACTCCCTGTCCCATTACAACAAGCCCTGCCAAAATATTTGTCTTCATCTTTCTTACAAGCCCCTTGTAAGTAATGACATGTTGCAATAAGGTCTCCCCAGAGTCTCCTCTTCTCCAGGCTGAACCTTAACTCTCTCAGCCTTTCTTCAAAGGAGGTGTTCCAGCCCTCTGAACACTTTTGTGGCCCCTCCCTTGACTTGGTGGTCGTGCTCCTTTTGATGCAGCCGCAGACAGCCCCTGGGCTGTTAGTGCACCTCACCAGCTCGTGTCTAACTTTTTATCCACCAGTACCACCAAGTCCTTCTCCACAAGGATACTCTCAAGCCCTTTATACCCCAGCTGGGTCTAGGACAACTGGTCACTGCTGAACGGACACTGCCAACTGGATGCCACCATCTCACCACCACCAACTGGCTCATGGAATTTCTTTAACATTATGTTAAACAAATGCAGTTTGTAAAACATCCAGAAACATTTTATAAAAGTGATGTTAAACGGATGCACTTAAAAAACATCAAAACACAGTTTTTAAAAGTGACGTTCAGGACTGCGACTTTAAATGAGCTGATCGTAAGATCTCATAATTAACTTTCAATTTTACAAATTGTGTGACTCATACACTTGAACTCCCCTATACACAGCTTCCTTGCAAAAATCAGAGGACCATGAGCAGAGCCACCTGGTCCCCGAGGTTCTGTTCTCCATGTTGAAAAAATGCCACCTGCTGGTTGGCATGTAGCTGCCCCAGCACTGAATTGCTGACATAAAAATGAGAGTCCAGCAACCAGTTGGTAATGGCTAGTTGTCCCTTCCTCCCACCCTCCCCACAGCTTGTATTGATACTGGGGCTTGCCCTGACCCAACTGCAGGACCTTGCACTTGACCCTGTGGAACATCATGAGGTTCATATGGGCACACTTCTCTAGCTTGTCAAGGTCCCTCTGAATGGCATCCTGTCCCTCAGGCATGTCAACCACATCACTGATCTTGGTGTCATCTGCAAATCTGCTGAAAGTGCACTCAACACCACTGTCTATGTCATTGACAAATATACTAAACAGTACTGGTCCCAGTACAGACCTCTAAGGGATACTACTCTTCACTCATCTCTATTTCAATACTGAGTTGTTGACCATTACCTTCTGGATGCAGACATCCAAACAATTTTTTATCCACTGAGCAGTCCATCTCATCGGATACATATCTCTCCAATTTAGAAAGAAATATGTTGTAAAGAACTGTGTCAAAGCCTCACAGAAGCCCAGGTAAGAGGACACGTGTAGCTCTTTCTTCAACCACTAATGTAGTCACTCCATCCCAGAAGACCTCAAGGTTGGTCAGGCAGGACTTGTCCTCGATGAAGCAAAGTGGGCTATCTTAAAATCACCTCCCAATACCAATCCATGTGCCCTAACACACCTCTTGGGAGGACCTATTCCATGATCTACCCAGGCTCAGAGGTGAGGCTGGAAGGTCAGTAGTTTCCACAATCCTCCTTTCTAAAATGCTAGCTTTTAAAGGCCCCACCAAAACTTGTTTTAAACATTGGCCTGCTATTACATTTGTAATCTGCAACAGCACTTGATCCAGATCACTTAAAAATAAATCAGTAACACTTTTATTGGCTTTCAAAGCATATGTATGCAGAAAAAAACTGTCATGAAGAATGGAATATTATTTCAAGAACTCCTGGGTTTATTTCTTTATTTCTGTGACAGACATCAACAGCATGAGATATATCTATGCTTCTAGGCCCCAAATTTCTTGAGAGTTATCAGCAGAAAGTTTATGTTATGCTGTATGTTTCAGAATGGTTTTCATCCTTTAATATCAAAGCAACTTTTTAGATGCTGCTCCTTTAGGTTGCCTGAAAAGCTTAAGTAAGCTACTAGAATATTGGCAGCAAAGCTCTTTTAAAAAATATTTTAATAAATTCTTTTTTCCCCTGAATTACATGTTACATAACTCTTACAGTTAAGAACCACAGTGCTGACATACTCCTTTCATATTCCAGGGACTGCTACAGAAGCACGCAACTGAAATGTCTCAATGTGGTGATTTATTTTAGTCTTTACTGCTCTTTTGCTCTCTGGCACAAGAAACTGTAAAAGCATAGCATTAGATTTATGGTAATATTCTAGCAGTTGACCAGTTACCAGGCATGAATCTTTCACATGAGGCAGGGCTACACCTTGAAAGAAAGAGTAGCTTTGATTATTGCATTAAGTACAGAATAGTTACGATACTGGCTCGTATCTTCATAACACAGGAGGAAATCAAGACAGAGACAGAGATAGCCTCATATGGGTGACATAAATCAGTAGTTCTGTTTTCCTAGTTAACTCCTAGTAGTTCAGCAAAACTATGCTAAAACTATGAATGTGCTGCGCTTAAAACACCAAGTGAGTGTTTTGCTAGGAAGGGCTCTCAATGAATCATCATTCATGTAATTTATTAGATTTAATAATTAGATAATAATAAAAGGCTGCATCAAAAGGAGCATGACCAGTAAGTAAAGGCAGGGGCCACAAAAGTGGTCAGAGGGCTGGAACATCTCTCCTTTGAAGACACAAAACAACTACATCTTCCAATTCTCCAGATTCCTAATGCTTAAATTCTCACATGGCTTCTTAAAAAAAAAAAAAAAAAAAAAGTCTGTCCTCAGAATTTTCTATTGTTAAAATGACATGGTATAGTGAACACAAAAGTAATCGTTTCTTTTTCTACCTAACAGGACTACACCTGAAACTGAGGAACAGAGGAACTCCCATAACTTTTCCAAGCACAGTAAGGATCAAGTATGTAAAGTTTAGGGAATAACTAGAGTGAACATTCAGAGACACTTGAATTAAAAGGAAAGTAACAAAGGCAGGCACAGTCAGTTAAACCAACTGTGTAGGATAGCTTTTGGGATAAGAGAAGGAGCTTGGGCAAAAGACTGTACTGAACAATCAGCTTGTCTAAAAAGACATAGGGTAACTATCAAGAAACATTGCTTAGCTAAGAACATTATCATGATATCTGCGAAACTTCAATAAGTCACTAATTAACATCTATTACCAAAATCAAGCGACAAGTAGTTATTTCCTATTAATTAAAATTGCACAAACTCTATAAAATCATATTCTGGCACACAATCAAGAAGTTTTTTTGCTTGATTCAGTTTACGTGCCAGGAGCACATATTAAGCCTCCAAAATTAGGAAATGCTTAAAAAAAAGTAAAAAAAATAAAAGATGGACACAAAAACCTCCAGACCTTTTAATTCAAACAGGTTTTGATAAAAAGAATGCAAAGTTTTCATTTCTTAAAAGACCACACTAAAACATAAAGATGAAACAGTACCTCCACTTAGTCTTCAGGAGTTCAGCAAAACCAGAATTTATTTTGCTAAAACTACGAACGTGCTGCACTTAAAACACCAAGTGAATGTTTTGCTAGGAAGGGCTCTCAATGTAAAAAAATCTACCTTTAAGAAAAACACCAACCAATATATGATGCTCCAACCTTTTTGTAATCTAGAATGAATAAAGTCAAACTTTTCTTATCAGTATGCCCAAATTATGAAAAAAGATTAACATCTCTGATTATGGGATTTTCTATTATAAGCAAGTACTTAAAGTAATTGATTTTTTCAAAAATAATTTTACAGAATGGTTAGTACATGATTGCTCTTCACAGCATCAAATTACTGAAACTAATTAACTCTTCCAGAGGAGTTTTAACTTGCAGATATTAGGTATTGTAGCTTTTCATTTTTAATGCAAGCACTCTATTAGTTTCCCTTATTTAGCAGTTCAAACATCAAAGTGAAGATTTTGGTAGTGGAAAAAAGCTTTAATATAGGAATAAAATTCTGTTCAGCTAACCTCTTCAGAATTTTCCTCAATCCTTCTGCTGATTCACATATAAAACAAACTAATGCAAAAGTTTTCATTCAGCCTGGCAGTATCTATGGCTCTATGTCACCAAAAGCACAATGCTGTATTTTGGCTAAGTTCATAACAAAACAGAAGCTAAGGTACACACACTGCATGGGAGATTCATGCTAATGTAGTATTTACAATTTCTTGATGGTAGAAACTTACTATGTTGTATTGTAAGCACATTTACTTTAGAAGCCCAAAATCTTAATGCTATTTGGAGAAAAAAATCTGTAAGAAAAAAATGTGGAACGTCACATGTAGTGCTGAAGTAACTTCCAAAAGAAAATCTCATGTAGCTAGCAACCCATAAAAATAACATAATGCATGTGAGAGGCTGGAGAACAGAGCAGATGCTATAAAGCTGGAATTAGATAAACATCATGCCATAGCAGGACAGAGAACATTTATAAACACACATACATTTGGAAATGGGACATCTATAAGACAAAGTTCAGTGAAAACAGTCAGTAAGATGATACAGAACTACTGTGTGGCTGCTTATATTCCTCTACCAAGACCTGAGGGAAAGGACAAAGTATCTCCTATTCTGGTTTTGGTTTGGGCCTCTAAAAACATATCCCTAAGGTTTTAACAAAATGCCATAATGGATTTCAGGACCAACAGGTTAAACATGTCTGGGTATCTAAGTATCTTTTAAACTAAACTGGCACTGAACATAAAC
>NW_009954101.1:1803459-1822454 GCF_000747805.2 Chaetura pelagica | reverse complement strand
TTCCCTCTGTCCCAAACACTTAAATGCTAGTATTTCATAATTTGATTAGTACTCAATATTTAACCCAAATAAAGATACTCATAATAACCAAATAACTATCAATGATACTAAGCGTAAGTAACTCACACTAACAAACTAAACATAACACCTCAAGGAATTTTGGAAAGCAGTTGGTAACATTAGTCCATACTGTTCTTCTATGAAATATCACAACTACTAATCTAAATAAAGAGAGACATAAGAAAACAAAGAGAAAATCTGGAATATAAAAGAGAAGCAAGTATGTCAACAGGGCAGATCAAAGTCGTTTTGGTTAAAAAAAAATAATGGGAAAAAACAAGGAAACAAAGCATTGGACCAAACAGTCATCTTGGTCACTAGCCAACGGGGTGACATTACCCAGGAATACAAGGCAGTAAGGAAGAACTGAATTACTTCATCAGAGTTTTTTGGTATGGAAATGTCTGCTGAAAAACAAGATTCCAGGACTGAAAAGAAAATACAATCTCTCTATTACACTGCTACTACCTGTATGAAAGTGCAATCAAGTAATAAACAAGCATTAGTCTGGCTGTAACACATGAAATGACAGAATGATAGTGATGTCACTTCCCTAGGAACTCTTAAGAAAGATAAAACTGTCTTAATTCTAAAGGTAAGAACACAAGTTTCTTTAAAAAGATCTGGCTGTATTGAAAGAGTACATCACTAGGGTTACATGTTTACAAAATAAATCACTGGTTCTGTGGACTTTCTGAAGTAGTTTCTGCAAATGTCTGAAAAGAAAGCATTCTCTTCATAACTTTGCTTGCCTAAACTACCTACATTATCAAAGTCTCCTTTACCTTGGATACTTCTGGGTTTGCTGGCATTATCAAAGTCACAGACCTTCTCCCACCGATTTCTCACTGCTTCCGCTGTCATTGGCTGATTCTTTCCTCTGACAATAGCACCCAAGGATCGCTCCCAGCGCACTAATGGAAAACATGAGCCAGAGTTCAAGGAAACAAAAAAATTATTTTTGTTTATTTAAATCACTTTCATCTAGGCCACTACTTTCAAGATGGTGCAAGAAAGGAAAGGTTTTTAATACTCCAATTTAAGTCACCAGTCTAAAATCAAGCTGGGCTAAAATGGCTTTAAAATATTAAAAGTTTTAACATTTAGAAAAGGAAGAGCAGTGGTTTTAAGTTTCATTAAAGCCACAATGGACTGGCTGCTCTCTGAAATTAATACCTCAGATTTAGGATTCTGTTTAGTGAAAAGTTGTAACTATTTGCTTATGTATCAACAGACAATGTTATCTAATATGATTTTGGGCTACTAATGCTTAGAAATCTTCTGAAAATCTTAGAAAACTGTAAGGGAAACGTGAAAAATCACTTGTTATCCATGAAAGAATGCAAATACCCAAGAATGCCACACCTCAAGCACTGTGTGCAGTTCTGGGCACCACAGTACAGGAAGGACATCTTGATGCTAGAGATGGTGCAGAGAAGGGCAACTAGGCTGATTAAGGGTCTGGAGAACAGGTATTATGAGGAAAAGCTGAGGGATTTGGGGCTCTTCAGCCTGGAGGAGAGAAGGCTGAGGGGAGACCTCACTGCTCTTTACGGCTACCTGAAAAGAGGTTGTAGTGATGTGGGTATTGAGATCTCCTCTCTAGTGACTAGTGACAGAACAAGAGGAAACGGGTCAAGCAGCACCAGGGGAGGTTCACACTGGGTATCAAGAAAAATTTATTCACAGAAAATAGTCGTGAGGCATTGGAACAGAAACCAGGGAGGTGGCAGAGGCACCATCCCTGGAGGCGGTAATTAGAATGTATAGAAATGGTATTTCAGGAGATGGTTTAGTGATTCCAGCCCTCCCATCATCTCTGTGGCCTCCTCCCGTCTCCTTCCATGTCCTTCCTGTGCTGGGGGCTCCAGAACTGAGCAACCCCAACTCTCTCAGCCTGTCTTCATCCCTGGGGACAGGAGCAGCTAAGACCCCCCTGGCTTTGCTCCTGCCCCCATTGGGACCTGCTCGATCACCATGGTTGGGATCTGCTGGGCACCCTCTTCTGGAGACCCCCCCATCTCATCTCCCAGACGCTTTCCAAGCCCTAAGGGATCAGCTGTTGGGTGGGGACGTGGAGCTGTGACACCCCCTTCTTCCCCAATGTCCCCCCCAGGTTGTGACGACCTCATCGGCGCCGTCTTCGAGCTGGGGAGGACCCTGTGCCGCCTGCAGCTCTCGGACGAGGAGCTCGCCCTCTTCACTGCTGCTGTCCTGCTCTCCCCAGGTATGGGGGGCACTTTGGGGGGACACAGCCAGGACCTGGGCAGGGGGAGCCTCGTGCCAAAGCCAGAGAGAATCATTGGGTCAATGGGATCAATGGGATGAAATTCAACAAGGCCCAGTTTGGCCACAATCGCCCCAGGCAGCTGCAGGCTAAGGAAGAGGGGCTGGAGAGCTGCCCAGTAGAGAGGGACCTGGGAGTACTGGTTGACAACCGGTTGGACATGAGCCACTAGAGTGTCCAGGTGACCTGGAAAGCCAATGGCATCCTGGTTTGTATCAGGAATAATGTGGCCAGCAGGAGTAGGGATGTGATTCTGCCCCTGTACTCAGCACTGGTGAGGCCTCACCTCGAGTCGTGTGTGCAGTTCTGGGCCCGTCACTTTAAGAAGGATATTGAGGTGCTGGAGCAGGTCCAGAGAAGAGCAACAAGGCTGGTGAAAGGACTAGAGGGAAAGTCTTATAGGGATAGGCTGAGGAAGCTGAGGTTGTTTAGCTTGGAGAGGAGAAGAGTCAAGCAGGACCTTATCACTCTCTCCAACTACCTGAAGAGACGTTGTAGTAAGGTGTGGGCTGATCTCTTTTTCCAGGCAACTAATGACAGGACAAGAGAGCACAAGCTGCACCAGGGGAGGTTTAGGCTGGATATTAGGAAGCACTTTCTTATGGAGAGGATGATTAAGACATTGGAATGGACTGCCCAGGGAAGTGGTGGAGGCACCATCCTTGGATGTGTTCAACGAAAGCCTGGATGTGGCACTTAGCGCCATGATCTAGCCAACATGTTCGTATTGGGCATAGGCTGGACCTGATGATCTTAAAGGTCTTTTCCAGCCTTGGTGATTCTGTGCATGTGTGAAACCAGTTCTGGAAGGATATGGACTACCTGGACTGCAACTAATCCTTAAATCTATCAAGCTGGCTTTGCTCTTAATTAGCAATAGACATTACACCGGTAAATAAATACCTTACTAAAACCATACTGCTATCTTAGAAACAACTTTGTTTCATTTATAAAACTTCAATAGTAGTCATTACAATAATGAAAAATTGTATTTTCTTACTAGAGAGGAGAAGGCACAGATTTTTCTTTGTATCAAATCTCAGCTCCCTGTGGTAGCAAAAGGTTTTACACTACTGCCTCAATTTGTTTAATCTGTTTAATTGTTTAATACACTGCCTGGGAAAAGCTATTCTAGTGCCACTATAACATCTACAGTTAGTTAGAAACGTACAAAATCTTTGTCAAACTGGAAAAAAAAATGTTTTGCAAGAAGGGGGAATCACTTCTTGAATTAATTATCCTATTTCCAACACCCTGGTGATATTCATGTAGGCTGAAAAGTCCTTTAACAGCTCAGGAAAATAATGCTGGTACGAGGTTCAATGTAATAAGGAAGTTAATACGTTTCACACACTCAGTTAAGTTTTCCATCTCACAAGCCCTCAGTATTGACTGTTAGTCTTCTTTAGGTTCATATTTAAGCTAGTCACTGTATTCACTGAAGCAAAGTACCCAGCTAGCATAGTTACTGGTTATTGAAAAGGAGAAGTGCCTCAATATGTTAATGCATGTCACTGGTATTTTTACAGCAGTATAAATAAAGGTAGAAAGCAACTAAAAAGCTGTCTATTCACCAGCATGTGCTACTTTTATACAATTAAAAATTGAAGAAAAGGCAGTAATATATACTTAGCACCAAAAATTGAGACTTTTCTTGACTTTAATTATATCCTCAGGATTCAAGAGTTAAGATTATTTAGCTAGATATTCAGTTACTATTAGTCAGCTCCAAAGTATAACAAAGCACATACCTAAGTTATGTTCTCCCATGTGCAGTGAAATTTGTGACTTCACCCAAAATAAGGAGTCCCCTTAGAACCCTAGGGCCTTTGCTTATCTTGTCTCACTAAATAAAAATGTCTTGAGCAGTGGTTAACTGCAAAGATGATTTGCACACTTTGGTTGTCAATTTAAAAAAAAACAAAAACAAAACAAAAACAAAACACAAAATCCTGCAACACAAAGTACTTACATTTTCCAATCCATCCAGCTCCTACCTGCCAAGAAAAAAGAAAATCATCAGCTTACCACATGTTAAAAAGCAAGTCTTGATAATGTAGAGAAACAAAATTACACCTCAGAACAAACGTAGCACAGTAAAAATTTCTGAACTACTGCTAGTTCCATTTAACAGTTTAGGTAAGCACTAGAACATGAGCAACACAAAACTCCAAAAACCAAGATCACAGCTTCCATCTGATTTGTGAGCTAGCAGTTTGATGACAATACCTATGATGTATTCCATAACTAAGTAATTAAACCTTATTCCAAGTTACTTTCTGTGTTGGAATGATTTAGAAAACAAAAACTTCTTTCAAAGTAGTTACTCTGATACGTTTTCAAATTTATGGGAGTACAGTAAGAACTATAACAATCAAATCCATAATATTTTGAGCACACACCAGAATTTCACACAGTTGTTCCTGCCCTATGTCACACACAGCACAACAGGGTCAACATTTATTCTGCCTATACTGAGTATGTAGTATCTAACATGATAATTCAGTTTCAGCAAAAAGGTTAAGACTGAACAGGCTAAAGAAAATTCCTTATTTCAGGGGAAGGAGTAAAGGGAGGGAAACACAGGAAAGAAAGAGAAAATAAAAAAAATTACCTCAAACAGACTGCCATTCTCCGCACAGCTCTCGTGGCAAAGCCAAACAACTAAGGGAGCAACATACTCTGGTTTGAAAGCATCTACCAGATCTAGAGCAAATTGGAGAGGGGAATCGTAAAATAGAAATACTATATAATTTCACCAAGTTGTTCTTACTCTAACACCTTCTGATGAACAGCACAGTCAGGAAGAATTTAACCAACAGTGTTCTGCCATGAAAAGAAATGACAAATGAAATTAAACATTAAAGGATTCATTAAATATGAAAACTCCTGAGACATGTATGCCTCCAAACCAAATGACACTGGTTCTCAGTCAAACAGATGAAAGACTGTCTAAACGTTGGGAACACCTTAACATTCTGATTGCAAAGCCAGATACCTTCCTAAATTTCCATCTGACATGAAGCCTGAAACAAGGACAGGACAGCTACACATAATCCTGGTGAAGACATATCTCAGAAATTTTTCTTTTAATTTGCTAGTCATTTATAAAGAAAAGACAATATGAAAAGAATTGCAGCTGCTGTGTATTTGAGAAACATCCCACTTGCAAATGCTGGTATTTCCAAATTAGATACCAGGCATTATCAGCATGCTAAATTTATGTATCACTTCTATTTTGGGATTTTCATTACCATCTGGTACAAGCAAAAAGTATCAGAAAACGGAGGTATTGTCATGGAGGAGAGCGTGGTTGCCCAGGCAGCTCTTACCACGTATTCTATCCACTGTCTGAAAATTAAAAATAACTTTAATTTCCATTTTCATCTTTTAAAGTATTATTCTTTCAACAGCAATAGACAGATAGCTGTTTCTGAGCAAAAATTCAGCAAGCATTTTCAAGTATTCCCTAACAGATTAAGAGCTGTGAAAGTATAGCATTAAAGGTAATATTTATCAGCCAAGCAGAAGTAACAGAAGTTCATTTTCTGAACTTTCACAAAGGTAAAAGGAAAGTGAACTTCATTTAATATGGCATATCGTAAGTGCCTTAGACTTTTTTTAAGGTATTCCACTTTACGGCACACACCACTTAGCCCCAAAAATTAGCACTAGATTCTTACTACTAATGTTATTAATCCACTATTAAATTAATTAAGAAATAGGTGTTAGAAGTTTAAAAAAAAAAACCAACAAAAACACAAAAAATGCAAACTGCATTTAGAGTTCTAGCAAGAAAACCGTAAGTGTGCCAAGATGGTTTTCTTACTCCATGTAAATATCTTCAGGAAAATCCAGCTATTGAACTTCACTTTATGCCTCAGGAACTCATGGATACAAGCTTAATGTATTTGACTTTTCTGTAAGTGTGTACAATAAATCCCTGGAACCTATAACCTATGGAGGTGCTAGATTTCCTGATCACTTGGATTATTTAGACCTAAACCAGGATACTTTGCACAAACTTTCTTAGTCTAACAGAATCATGCATTTAAAATCATGCATGCATTGCATGCATAACTGTATACAACACATAACTCTTCAACATTTTGTATCTCAATCTGAAAAAATAATAATTCCTCTGAATTTGAAGTCTGCCTATCACTAACAAAAAGAAGGGACCGAGGGAAATTAAACTGACTGATTCTACAAGACTATCTGAAACTAATTTCCTTCCATAGACTTTTTTATTTCCCTTTCTTTTTTTTTTCTTCTGGTCATTTATCAAATTAAGTAGTTGCTCAGTTTGTCCTAAGTTTACGGTTTACAAAGAGCTGTCTCCTGCAATGCTCTTTATAGTGACTTTCCAGTACAATTCTATTCTGTTAAAACCTGTTCAAGCACTCAAAGAAAAGTTACTGTGCAATAAAGAAGAGCATCTCCTGCTGATCATGGAATTAAGAAATACACATGATGTATTGTGCAAAACCCAGTATTTCGCAATTAGACAGTACTATAACAAGTGCAGACACTTTATTCACATACCTAATTCCACATCTGATGAAACAAACAAGCTTTTCCACTATAGTAAGATGATCTTGGAAGAGACCATTATTAAAGAGCCTTGCCACATGAAACTGCTTTCATGACTTACAAAAACTGCTTCTATCTTGTTGAAGAAAGAATTCTTTACAACAGACAATGTTTAGTTCAGAGACAAAGACAGTAGGAATAATGAATTAGCAGTGTATGAAGTGTAAATCACTTGCATTTTATAAGAGATAAGGAAGTTAGGTGCGCTTCCATTAACTGAAAATGTAGTATATGTAGAACTTAAATTATTCACCTTGTGGCATGACAGTCTGGGTCAGTCTGGATCCAGCAGTAGGAGCAATTGTGTTGCAGTGGATGTTGTACTTCCTGCCTTCAATTGCAATTGTATTTGAAAGACCCAAAAGGCCAAGTTTTGCAGCACTGTAGTTTGCCTGACCAAAGTTTCCATATATTCCAGCAGCTGAGGAAGTCATGATTATTCTTAGGGACAGAGTAAACAAAAGCAAAAAATATAAATTACTTCTTCAAGTTGTTAAATTATACACAACAGTGTTTTCCAGAATTGGCGTAATACTCTCCATATCCCACAAAACAAAAAAGTGCACAAATATGAAAACAGTATTTGTTGGCTCTGCTAACGAAAGACATGACTTCTTTATGTTTGACTGAAAGCAAACATCTGACAAATCCCAAAGTGTTGCCATAGTAGCAGAAAACTAACAAAGGCGTGAGCCATTTTTAATTATACTGCAACACTAAAATAGATATTCTGAGACAATGGAGTACAGTATTTTCTTTTCATGGTCTAATTAATTGTACTTCAAGCCAGATTATTCTTGTAATTAATGGCTTCAGCCATCAGAAAATTATTTTATGGAAAATTACTTCCCCTTCATATCTACCAGGCAACATAAGAAGGTGCATTCCTACAGAATTCACATTCAAAGAATCTTAATGTGCCTTAAACACATGAAAGAAGACAGCAAAGTCTTGCCCATTGCTGCCCCCTAACATTATTGCTGTGGAGATGACTGAACTGCTCAAAAGAAAGCTCTAAAACCACTGCAACTCATATCTCATTTGAGGCAAGAAAACATTGTGCTGCACGTCTTCTCATAAATTGGAATTCAAATGAAGCATCTACACTTTCACTTTTAAAACAAGTCTTATTTGAATTTGTTCCAATCTACTCTAAACACACTGCATATTTGGGATCAAAATCTATTTCATTTTAATAATCCACTGTTTTTAATTTAAATATAGAGATGTGTCAAGATGAATAAAAGCTACAAAATCCATACAAAACAGACATTTCAGAGATGGCATACATCTGTAAATAGGCAGCTGAAGCACTCATTACCATTGTTATCTGAGCAAATACAGAAAAGGCATCAAGGGGACCTTTTTCCTAAATGGATGCAACTCCTACACTTGAGCAATGTATTCTGCCTGCTGATCTCTCTTCTTATCCTTACAGTTCGGTTGGCTGGATGAGAATTAATGTCAGTTTGGTCACAGAATGACAAAGCAGCTCATACAGCTTTCAACATGTGGGTATGGTTGTCAAGGAAAAGCAACAAAAGTTAAAAAGAAACAAAGGTATGAATTAACTGCACTCTTTCAGTTAACAGTAACACATACCAAAATAGACTAAGAACACAAAACTTCTAAGACAAGTAAATTTGTCCAAAGGGGAACAAAAAAAACCCCAAAACAATAAAACAACAAATAAAAAAACCCCAAAACATGACCCACAAGCAGAACTGCATATATCTGTCATTTCAGTAAGAAGAAGCAGGAGAAGAACCCCTTGAACTTACAGCAACATACAAGTGAAAAACATTTCTAACCAGTCCCCATGGCTGGTTAGAAATGGCATTTCTACAATTCTACAGCTCCTGTCTGGTGTACTTGTATCTACGTGGAAACATGTGCCTACATTGAAGCATTTGGCTGGGAAGCAGTAAGAAGAGCAAAACTGAAAGGATAAGGGCTTACACATTTGGGCCAATTTTGTTTCATCTCAGTGAAAGTGAAAGAAAAAGACACAAAACTCCTCCTTCACTGTCAAGACATGCATCAGTCTGTTACATCCTACTGAAAAAGAAAAAACATTAGTATTTAATTTTTACCTGCCAAATTTCTGATTTTTCATATGATTCCATGCAGCTCGGGTGACCAGGAACGATCCCCTCAAATGAATTCTATGAATTATATCTAGGAATAAATTAAGAACTGGTTAATAATTCCAGGATTTTGTTACCCAACTTGAAATACACCGTTGTTTCCTCTTCACGACAAAAACTGCACTCTCCTCATGTTATCAAACTGTTACTAAAAACATGGGGGCTTGTATCTTTTTTCTTTTTTATATATAATTTTGAAGTGCTTGCCTGAACATACACTGAATATCTCTTCTGTCTCTTGAATAGAGCTCTCCTGTATGGAATTCATAAGCATTCAAAATCCTCACACTTAGGCAGTCAAACAAGGACTACAGAAGCTAGATCATCTTTGCAAAAAAGTCTGCTCCACTGGCTTATCACCATCTACCATCTAACTGAAGGTTCCTTCTATTCTTCTGTCTTGGCACATCAACTTATTCTTCTTTGTTAGTTCTCAATCTTTCAAGCCTGTTTAGTATTCAGCCAGTCACTGCTGGAGCTAGGAATGCTCCATAAAAACTATTTTGTGTGGTTCACATGGCTCTTTTTTGTATTCCACTCAGCACCCTGGAGTGGCATCTAGAGCTTTCCTTACCCTTTGGAACAATACACACCCACTATGCATTGCAGCACAGATCTAGTTTGCAAACTAAACCCAAGGCGGCTGAACAAAGGTAGTTCAGCAGTAAGCTTCCAGGGCAAAATATAATTCTCTGATCTGGTATAGACAGCCTTCGCTGCCTGCTCTTCTTCCTTGTAGCAACAGGAGAGATACAGCCTTTGTATTTCACACAGAAAGTACATTTTAAAGTTTAGAAACTCACCCCAATCTTCATCACTTATCCGAACAAATGAACGGTCTCTTAGGATCCTAAAATACATCATTAGGAGAATAAAACAAAACAAACAGGAAAAAAAAAAAAAAGATGAACAGGTGTTTAAAAAAAAAACTGACAAGAAAAAACCTTCACGTTACTTACCCAGCATTGTTTATAACGATATCTGTAAAAAACCCAAGAAAATAAACTATGTGAATGCATTGATAAAATACAAGCTTGTTCTTATTTTTCTCCCACTTCTAAAACTGTTTACAGACCAGAACACTGCATACATACATCATACTACTACAGCTCCTTGTCCCAAATAGTGAACTCTACCATTGGACAATAATTAAGACAAGACGAAGTATTTCAGTACAGGCAAATCTTGGACTACCAAGAAAACCTAACCAAAAAAGCCTGACAAGAAGGCATAGCTGAGAAGCGCTGGCTACCTAGGAACACCATTCCTGAAGGATGCAGCCATCCTGCAGTTTTGTAGCTTGCTTTGAATTCCAGAGTGCTCCCAATTATGCAGTTTGTGGCACCATCTTTGTTGCAGTAAGCCCAAATCATAACTGCAAGAACCACAGAGCCACAAAAGCAACCTGGATCATTATAATTTTTTATCAAATATTTAATTTGGTTGGCTTTGGTTATGTGTACTTTTTGCCATTTAACTCTGAGTTAAAATCACATAAAATTCCCAATTAAACAGTGGCAATCATATGGCAAAGAGGTACATTACATGTTAGATAAAATATATAAAGCGCTTTTTTTTGTTAAAGCTTTTTGATCTCCACATAAGCAAAAAGAGCTTCCAAAACATGACAGAGCCGAGTCTGACTCTAGCTACATTATTTATCTTAGCTTTACCAAGTAGTTATAACACTTGATGAATTCTGTGCTTTGAGACAGAAATTGTTAACCACTACTGAAATATCAAAATTCTGAAGGGCAGGAAAGTAAGAATCACATACTGAGCTTTAAACTTCTGCTAAAAACTACCAAAAAGACAGAAAAGTTGCTCATTCAGATTTAAAGTGGAAATCCCTGACTTAGGTCTCACCAGCTAAGTCGGTGAGTTCTACTGTTGTCACACTGTACTTGATACAATTGGCAACTGCACTGTTTATAATGGCTCTGTACCTGCAAGGAAGTTACAACAAAAATTAAGCAACTGTACCTATCCTCCCAAAAGCCTCAAGTGCTGTCTTCACAAGCTTTTCACCATCTTCTACTGAATCTGTAAGAAAATATTATTATTATACTGGATACACTGCTCCTTCGGTATATTAACTAACCCCATGGAGCTAAGAAAAACAAATTGTGTACAACCTAAATATAAATAATAAATTCAAATTCAGCCACTATTTGCATGTTGCCCAAAGCAAATCCCCCAAAGTCTAACTGAGTAGCACAATGTTTGCCATTGCAAGAAAAACAAGAAAAACAAGTAAGAATCATCCGTTCCCATTTTGCCTATGACAACTGTAGGTGGGCAGTTTCTTAGTGTTTCAATTTCTTGAAAGCGTATGTATAAGGAAAAGGCAAGTACTAATTTAAAGAGCAATTTATGCACTTGCTTTTGGCTTGCCTGTCTCCATACTCCACATTACATTACACCTACTTAATTTGTATGGTATTGGCAAGCTGGCAGTAGTCCTTTATTAAGGAGTGTCAACTTTTCATTCAACAGGTCCACTATTCCTACACATAAAGCATTACACCATTCTGGAAAAATAACATACCATAATTGGGTACTGCTTTCCCTCCTTTTGCTCTGATTTCGTTAACAACTTTGTCAGCAGCTGAAGAGCTCTTGCCATATCCCTTGAAATCACCTCCAAGATCATTCACTGTGCATCACAAAGAAATTATTTTTTCACCGTTAATATTCAGGATTCGTGGTCTCTCATCTCATCATTACACTGGAAATTTTAGAAGTATTAATGAAACCTGGTGGATCCAGTTCCTACCGAGAACCTCAGATTATTAGAGAAGAACAGTGGTTAACATTATTGCTGTTTTGGTTGGGGTTTTTTTGTTTTGTTTTGTTTGTTTGTTTCTTTTGAAGTAGTATAACATCCAGCATTATTTGTAAAAATAATACAGCAAACAAGTTATTTTTTCTTTTTTTTTTTCTCTCCACCATGCATTCAACTTTCTTGCCTTGCCCAAGCTACCTCTCTAATTTTCTTACTGTAGCTGAGAGATTAAGATCAAGACTGCATACCGATCATAGATTATTAATTCTGGTCTCTTGTCAAACTGCTACAGCTACTACTTGATCTGTAAACAAAACTGAGATGATTTTGTTCCAGTTAATAAGACTAGTTAAAATGTTACTAGTAAGCCTCACTACAGAACAGATGAAGCAGCCTGAAAAAAGAGAGAAGAGCCTGCTCTGAAGCTTCTTCAGACCATGCTCATGCAGAGTAAGAGGGCTACCTGACACAAAGAGCTTCTTTGTTTCCAGACTGTTCTCTGTACTGGGCATGCATCATTAATGGTAGCTGCATGTCCCAAAGTTCCATGGAATTCATCAGGAAAATAAAAACACCCCCAAAAAGTTCCATACACACATTACATTTGGACAAAGATTTTTTTTTCAACTGTAAGAAGTATGTTTTAATGGGTGCAAAATGAGTGTAAGAAAACCATAGTTGACTGTGGATTTACATGCAACAATGGTATTCTGCATAGCAAAACAGTCTTTTGCTACGATTAACTTTTTTTTTTGCTACGATGAAGACTTTGTGCCTTCTAAATTTTTTAAGTCCCTAAGAAGGTAGCCAGAGTGAAATCCACAAAATACGCAAGATATTCTTGCTGGTGCCCTTTTGTTTTTAAACTCTCCGTGTAAAGAGGAACATAGCTTGCAGGACACTTGACAAAATCTTTCTCTATTGCTCAGATGCAGCACTTCAAAAGAAATGTAGAAACTGCAGAAAATCCATATGATTAAATGAAAATGCCAAAGGCCAGAAGTGAGCCACTTAAAGAGTCAGAAAAAAGTAACAACAAACAAAACCAAAACCAAGAACAGCCAAGGCTGAAGGAGGGAAGATGAAGGCAGAACATGATTCTATGCTCAAGCACAGCAACAGACTTACTTAAAAAAGAAAGGACATAAAATCTCTAAGCTAAACAGATCAATAGCTAACAGTCTGAGCACACAGCCAGCGCAATTCAGGTGAGGCCTCAGGCAAAATTTCCAAGGGTAGTGAAGTATTAGAATAGGCAACACCGGCAGACTGCTCAGCCTGCAGCATCACAGGTCTTTATCACGATTTTAAAGAAAAGCAAGTCAGGAACAGCACTACGATTTCTCATATGTCCTGAGAGAGTGGACAATTTCGTGGTAAAAATGTACATAGAAACATTCAGTTAGTCTAGTTAAGACATTACAACCCTCTACCAAAGACACGCTTACAGAATAACTCTTCAAGTGCAATGGAATAATTTAAAAAAACAAAACCAAACAATGGATAAATAACATTGTTTTAAGCTCAAGCTTTACATCATATAATTTCCAGTTGAAACATACAGAAGAAAAGAGTCGGAAACTGTAGGAGTTGTGATAGAGCACTGTTAACAGTTTGAACCTCTAAGGCTATGGGTGCATTATTAGCAAGTAGTGAAGAGCAGCTGAAGCACATCTGTAAAGTTGTCATGGTTTGGGCCCAACATGACAACAAAGGAACAGCCACATGGCCCCTCACCCAACTCGCCCCCAAACACACACACACACACTCTGGGGTAAGGAGGACAAAGCTCATGGGTCGAGACAAAGGACAAGGAGGGTTCTTCACTGATTAAGGTCCTGGGCAAAACAGACTCAACTTGGGGAAAAAATAATAATTTAATTTCACACTAATCAAACACACAGGACACAGACAACACAAAGAACAACTACATATGTTTCGCCCACCCCTGCTTTCTTCCCAGGGCCCAAATCACTTTGTTCCCAGCTTCTCTCCCTCCTTCCCCCCAGTGGCACAGGGGATGGGGTTTAGAGCCAGTTCATGGGCTGGTGGTTCTTGATGCTCCTTCCTCTTCAGGAAGAAGGATTCCTCACAGTCTTTTCCTGCTTCCCCACGCAGTCCCTGCCATGGGAGAGAGTCCTCCATGAACTTCTCCTTCATGACTACTTCCTACGAGGCCTGGAGCAAGCTGCTCCAGTGTGGGCTTCTCACAGAGACACTGCTTTGGGAATAATCACCTCCCCTGGTACCGGGGACTTCCACAGCTGTGTGATCCGAGTCCACTGGTAGCAAATCCAAGTCCAGTGGCCAAAGAAATCCAAGCCCACTGGCCAAGTTCACCCCTCCTGGTGCCTTCAGGGAATGTTCCACCAAGTTCCTCCATGAAGGCAGGGGGAGAACCTGCCATCTTTCCATGGGTTGCAGGGAAACTTCTGCTTGGGCACCTTCTTCCTCACCAACCACCAGTACCACTCTCCTTCCCTAGCACAGCTCTTCTCCCCCAAGTGCTTCTCTGCTCAGGTCTCATTTCATTTCCTTCATACGTTAATCGCTGAGGTGCATCTATTGTCCCTCTAATGGTTCCTTGGCTGGGGCTGGAGCAAGGGGAGCTTCTCAGCTTCTTACAGAAGCCACTCCTGTGGCCCTTCTCCCACTACCAAAAAACCCATCAAACCAGAACAAGAGTGAAACAGTTGGTGCTGATGACCTAACATCTACAGTACATGCTTTTTCAAAAATAAACGAGGTCATTTCTTGCTGTATTCTGGTGCCACCAACCAGTCACTCATTCAGAACAATTTAGATGCACTACTAAATGGCATCTTCCAGTTTGGCTCTTAATGGAACTCCAGTCATGCACTTTGAAACCATCTCACAATGCAAACAAAATTACAAATAGTTACAAATCAGGAGAGGTCCTTCAAAAGCATGGCTCTAAACTAAAACAGCAATACAGTAGAGCCCTCAAGTAGACTGACAAGGAAGAAACACAGGGTCTGGACATAATACAAGTTGCAAAACAAAACCAAAGCATCCCTTTCTGCCTGTCTTCAACTTTTTCTGATAAGAAGCAAGAAAGAGACAAATCAGGACAAAAATCGTGGGAGCAGGCAGCCTTCAGATGATAAGGGAAATTTCTACTTGGGTCGCACTGGTCAAGTCAGTCTAACCACACTGACAGCAACTCACTCAGCAGAAGCATGTACACAGGGATTGATGTGGAACTGGACAGAAAAAGCTCCCATGTTGAGACCCATTGGTATTCCTCCAAGTAGAGTACTGGATCCCTGTTCTTACAATGTGTCTTCATTTCCATAACTTTTAAAAAATAACTTGTTTTAAAGAGACATGAATTTCTCATCTGCTTTAGTAAAAAAAAAAAATGTCTCAACTCTTCGAAGTCAGAATCATAAGAGAACAGTAAGAAAAAGAAATAAATAAATGTAGAGTAATTGCAAAGTAAGAAGAGGTAAAGTGCGATGTAGAGAAACAAGAAATCTCCCTTACAGGCAGTTACCAACTGATTTAGCTATTGTGTAATAAGGCTACGAGATAATGAAGCATTAGCTGTGGTCATGTAATGTATTTTCTTTCAGATCATTCTGGAAATTCAGAAAACGACTAGCTACACAGGGTAAATGCAATTACACATTTGGGCTGCTTTAATGACCTAATTTTTCTTAAAGAAGAACTTCAGATTAAGTATTCATGTTGCTAATAACAAAGTCTCAAAAGTGCCAACTACCAGGAAAAAGAAAAGCTGTATTTTTTTGTCTCCACACAGATTTCTCATATTTAATTAATAAAGTAGAAATAAACAATTTGAATGAAAAGCTAAATTAACTAAAAATCAGTGAGCAAATTCTTGTCCATAATATGCTTAAATATTTAACCTTGAACTCATCCACAATACCCATATAAATATATTCATAGGTAGTCAAAAAGGCAATGCCAACACCAAAGTGTCCAGGAATATAGCTTAACCTTCAGACTTAGTCTGTGATACAGCATTTTGCACAGTAAAATATTCCATGAGGAAGCTTCAACCAAATGACTACAAAACTATGGGAAATCCCTTACTGATGTTATTTAGCACTGTCATTGAGACCATATGGCTCGTCTGTGATGCACTGCAGAAAGAAACAGTGCCCTTTCAGCACATTCTGTGTTCTCTGGGTGACAATGTGTTATATTCCAATAACTTATTTCCTGAGAGAAGGTACTAGAAGATAAGGTATTCACATTTTCCAATGGTTAAAAGTTTCTGAACAGTATTCACCTAAGACAACACTCCCTCTAGCCAGAAGTCACAGCAAACACCACTATACATGGATGAAAGTCAAGTCCACAAAATGATCTGATTCAAATTAGCTTTCCAGTAAAGATAAGCCTTTGGACAAACCTGGGGTACTCTTTCAAAAGAAAATAAAGCTTAGAAGCAAAATTTAAACAGCAAAAGATAAGACAGAAAACCATTAAATAACAAAGGTTACTGTCTAAAAGGGCATGGGCTGTTGAATGTGAGCTATGTGAAAAGGCAAAGGTTATTATCTAGATCAAGTTAGTTAACATAAAACTTACCAACTACTGAAGCTCCTCTTTCAGCAAAAGCCAGAGCATATGCTCTGCCCAAACCTAGATTAAAAAAAAGAGAAGTGAAAAAGAGTAAATTTGTCTACTAGATCACATTTCAAAGAAAAAGACAGAAAAAATGAATTGCATGAAAAAAATGCAACGAATCAGCACAAACACACTGAAGGTTCAAAGTAAAACACTGTTTTCCTAGGAGTTAAAAATTCCAGGTAAGTTCCAAAAATAAAAGTAAACAAACAGATAAATTATAGCAAAATCCTCCAGTCAAGAGAAAAAAAAAAATCCCCATGCTTACTCTTGGTGACTACACTCAACAGAACCATCAGGGCAAGCTGTCTACTGCTTTGTGCTTGTCCCAGAAAAAAAACAATTGTAAGGCATAAAAGTTACTGTCTTGATGTAATAAGGAGGGGATCTTTCAAGTTAATTAATTACATTATAAGTAAATAAGATACTTCTCTGGTTAAAGTTAGTCTTTAAGATTTAAAGAAGAAACTGAACAAAATTTAACTGTGATTGAAGATGTACTGACAAACCCCCTCCAATTATTTGGATACATGTGAATCACTTAACACCACAGTTAAACAGATGCACCCATAGTTTACGTATGATAACAGAAAACATTCAAAGCCAGCTCTCAAAAGAAAAAAAAAGGGGGAGGGGGTGGAGTGTGGAAATCAGAACTGTTTAGACTGTTTCAAAACACACTAATCTCACACCAACAAATCAGAATTTTACATAAGACTCCTATGAGTCACTGCACTGGAGAGCAGCATATGTGAGATGCATAAACGTCCACTGCCTGATGTAAGGCAAGTCCAAGAAAACTGTTTTTTTTGGTTCAGAAAAGCCACACAACTAAGGAGTGCACAAAAACCAGACCATGTTCTATATTCTCAACTGACAAGCTAGGGCTGAATGCTTAAGAATAAAGACGAATCTTAAAAAATGTTAGCTTTTTTTGCATAAATAACAACAAGGCTGCATGACAGGCAGGAATAATACTTCACAAGGGATTTGCACAACGTGAAAATAAACTAATGTATATTTAGATGCCTATGTATGTAAAAACTGGTCTCACTTTAAAATAAATTAGTGATCCACATTTTTAGATAAATTCCCAGCTCTGATCTGTTCACCAGCAGCCAAGTGAAAAATCAATGTTGACAAACAATGCTATTAGAAGTACAGTCTAACTACAGTGCTGTTAACTAACAAAAGCAAGACAAGAACTAATGTGAACAGGGCTTCCCTTTATCTTGGTTTAAATTTAATCAACCAGTTATCAAAAAACTATTGTGAAAAAAAACATCCAAGGACAGTTTTCTCTGTTAACAAACCATTTTCAAGCAGCATTAATACTAGAAGTACAAGGGTCACTGCACCCACACTTGTGATAAGCAAATTTACCTCCATGCAGTGCTTTTTAGAAGCTTTGTTATTGCCAAAGCGTCCTGGTTTTGCTATTATCTAAGGTCTTAACCTGTTCTTCAGCGAGACTTGTTTACAGAGAGAAGCACATAAATAAACGTAAGTCTGATAAAAGCTGAAAAGCATCATGCAAAGATCTAGGCTCAATTATTCTCAGGTTTGTGACCCTCAGTTGACATGCGTAGATTGTTCAGTGCTTTCAATAAAATCTCACATTGGCCCTTCTCCACAAGACATCACATCATCTATGGTCCCAAAATTACTCCTCTGGCTAAGTGCAGCTTCAGAAAAAAAGTGTAAAACTTCACCGTGGGAGGCAGAACCTTCCCAGAGGACAGCAGAACAAGCTCCTTTAGCAGCTAACCACAATTACAAACTGCTTCTCTCTTGTCCACACTCATAGCTCTTATCTTTGCTGGAAGTACTGTGGTAGGCAAAGGTCAAAGTATGCATTCAGAGGAAGAGGAAAAACAAACAAACAAAAACCCCAAAAGAAACAAACAACAAGAAAACAAACAAAACAACCAAGAACAGGGAAGGAAGGGAAAAAAAAAAAAAAAAAAAGCCCCAAAGCCCAAACCCAACCAACCCCACACAGCAACAACAAATACAAAACCCGTTTCCTGGCAAACGCAAGCATTCCATTGCAGAACCACCTCCCCTGCAGAGGTCCGGCCCGCAGCTCTGCTGCTGAACTACATCTCACCCCAACCTTCCACCTCTCCGCTGGCCTTTTCCCTGACCCAGCAGGAGGGCAGGGGAGACACACGCAGCTCCGAGGCTCCTTTCTGGAGCAGCGCAGGCACATGTCAAACTCTCGCTAGAACAACACTGTACCAGATCGCTCAGGTTACAAGCTGGGCAGGTTCAAGGCAAAACCGCAAGGAACCAGGATACCAAAACAGTACATGGAGCAGGACACCTATTACTGCTTGGGGCGAAACAGTCTGACACCTCCCGTGTACTTAACAAACAGAAAGCACACATAGGGAGGCAGTACTAACGTGCTAACTTTCAGCAGCACTGGGGCTCAGACCAAAGCACCGCAAGAACCACGGCGGTAACCCCTGTACAGCCTTGGCACCGCCGGGGCGGCACC
>NW_009954101.1:1765777-1802602 GCF_000747805.2 Chaetura pelagica | reverse complement strand
ACGATGCGAAATACACCGCCTTTCTTTCCCCCCGCATGTCGCCTCTCCCAGGCGGTGAATCCAAGCTGCGGCGGGTGTTTGTGCCCGGGGGCCGCAGGGGCTGCCCTGTGCCCGGCACAGCTCCCGGGAACGGCACGGCTGAGCCCAGCGGCAGAGCCCACGTTCCGTGAGAACACAGTTAAGAAAGTGTAAGAAACACCGTGTGACAGTTACGGGAGAGAAGAGTGAGAAAACTTAGTGCTTGCAGATGGCAAAGCCAGTAAAAAAGGAGAGAAAGCAGGTGCTTCAGGCACCAGAGCAGTGTTTCCCCTGATGGCAGTGGTGAAGACCAGTTTGTACCCCTGCAGACCATGGAGTGGAGTGTGTTTTATGGCAGGACCCGCGACCCCACAGTAAATCCATGACAGATTAGCCTGTGCCTAAAGGACTGCACCCCATGGAGGGGACTCATGCTGGAGCAGTTCCTGAAGAACTGATGCCTAGTGGGAGTGACTCCACAGTGAAGTAGGGGAATGGGGTGAGGAGGAAGGAGTAGCAGAGCTGATTGTATTTTGTGCAACCAGCTGGTGTGTTAAGTAGGAATAAACATGCTTGTTCACTGTATAGCTGCAGGCATCATCTTTGAAAAGTCCTGGAAGGGAGAGGTGCCTGAGGACTGGAGGATAGCTAATGTCACTCCAGTCTTCAAGAATGGCAAGAAACAGGACCCAAGTAACTACAGACCAGTCAGCCTCTCCTCCATCCCTGGAAAAATGATGGAACAGCTCGTTCTGGGGGTCAGTCTCTAAGCACATGCAAGAAAAGAAGGTTATCAGGAGGAGCCAGCATGGATTCACCAAGGGGAAATTGTGTCTGGCTAATCTGATAGCCTTCTATGATGATGTGACAGAACGAATAGATGTAGGGAGAACAGTGGATGTTGTCTTCCTTGACTTTATCAAGGCTTTTGACACTATTTCCCATAACATCCTTGCTGAAAAGTTCAGGAAGTGTGAGTTAGAGCAGACAGTGAGATGAATTGAGAACTGGCTGAACAATAGAACTCAGAGGGTTGTGATCAATGGTACAGAGTCCAGTTAGAGACCTGTGACTAGTAGTGTTCCCCAGGGGTCAGTACTAGGCCCAGTCTTATCTTCATCAATGACCTGGATGAGGAGATGGAGTGTATCCTCAGCAAGTTTGCTGGTGACACAAAGCTGGGAGGATTGGCTGATACACCTGAAGGCTGTGCAGCCATTCAGTGAGATCTGAACAGACTGGAGAGCTGGGAAAAGATGAACCTAATGAGGTTCAACAAGAGTAAGTGTAGAATCCTGCATATGGAGAGAAAAAACGCCATGCACCAGTATAGATTAGGGGTTGACCTGCTAGAAAGAAGCCCCATGGGGCAGGACCTTGGGGTCCTGGTGGACAACAGGTTATCCATGGGACAGCAGTGTGCCCTTGTGGCCAAGAGAGCCAGTAGTATCTGGAATGCATTAAGAAGAGTGTGTCCAGGAGGTCAGGGGAGGTTCTCTTCCTCCTCTTCTCTGCCCTTATCAGACCACATCTGGAGTATTGAGTCCAGTTCTGGGCTCCCCAGTTCAAGAGGTATAGGGATACACTGGAAAGAGTCCAATGGATGCTACAAGGATGATTAAGGGACTGGAACATCTGTCATATGAGGAAAGGCTGAGAAACCTGGGACTGGTTAGTCTTGGGAAGACTAAGAGGGGACCTTATTAATGTCTACAAATATCTGAAGGGTGGATGTCAAGAATGGGCCAGTGTCTTTTCAGTGGTACCTTGTGATACAACAGGGGGAAGCAGCACCAAGTTACAACACAGGAAGTTCCACCTCAACATCAGGAAAAAAAATTGTTACTGTGAGGTAATGGAGCACTGAAACAGGCTGCCCAGAGAGGTTGTGGGTCTCCTTCTCTAGGGACTTTCAAGACCCATCTGGATGTGTTCCTCTGTGATCTGACCTAGGTGTTCCTGCTGCAGCAGGGGGATTGGATTTCATGGCATTCAGAGGTCCCTTCCACCTGCTCTGATTCTATGGCATAGTGTGAGACACTGTCATTTAGAATGTAACTGTATTGGAGTTTCATAGAGCCACTGATCTGGATCTCCACAGTACATCTACTTAAGATTTTCCAGTCCTACCCACCTAACTCAGGTGATGACAAACTTTATCTGAACTATGGGCAAGGATTTCATGAAGGTGTTCCTTCTTAGTTGCTCAATCTTCTGGCTGACTGAGAACACCATAAGCCTGAGCTTCTGGGACTGTAAACTCTTAGCTTCTTTGCATTGTCTGTCTTAAATCTAGGAGGTGCTGAGGGAACAGAGGATGATGTAAAGATTGCTCAGGATTCAGAGCAGCTGACTATCCTATTTTGTTGGGAAATCAAAACATACTCCCTCTGCACAGATGAAAGTTAATTCATGATCAAATTTTCTTGTGCACTTTGTAAAGTTTTGATTCTTTCTGGGCCTATTAGAAATAAAAATTGGTTTTGCTACAGATTATCTCCTTGGCTGTTGGTGCTTTACTGTCTACACTGAAGTGGGGTGATAGTTACCCAAATTATAGCTATTTAGAGACTTCCAAACTAGAAAAAATTAGCATTTGATTCTTACCATCTACTCCACTCTTTTCAAACCCCACCTGGAGCACTGTGTCTAGTTCTGGGACCCTCAGCACAAGAAGGACATGGAGCTGTTGGAGTGAGTCCAGAGGAAGGCCATTAAAATGATCAGAGACCTGGAGGACCTCTCCTATGAAGACAGGCTGAGAGAGTTTGGACTGTTGAGTGTTGGGAAAAGAAGGCACCAGGAAGACTTTATAGCAGCCTTCAAGTACATTGAGGAGGCCTAAGGAAATCTGGGGAAGGACTTTTTCAAGGGCTTGTAGTGAGAGGATAAGGGCAATGGTTTCAAAGAGAAAGAGCGTGGATTTAAATTAGATATTGGGAAAAAATTCTTTAGTGTGAGGGTGACAAAACACTGGACCAAGCTTCCCAGCGAAGTTGTGGATATCCCCTCCCTGGAAGTGTTCAGGGCCGAGTTGGATGGAGCTTTGATCAACCTGGTCTAGTGGGAGGTGTCCTTGGCCACGCCAGGGCCTTGGAACTACATGATATTTAAGGTTCCCTCCAACTCAAACCATTTTATGAATCTACGACTTTATGATTTCTGACCTCTATGGGTACATTGCACAAGTAGTCTGTACCACTGGCTTCTGTGCAAGTATTACAAATAGAGATTTATTGCCTGTGATTTTACTCCATGCCGTTCGGTTTGAAGAGAGAAATGAATACTGCAATTGCAATTTTCAGTTTGGGCTCTAGAGGGAGTAGGTACTACAGTAAAACTCTCTGAACTCAATTTACACATCCCACACCCCGAGTAATGAGATTTTTATCCGACGAACCTAAAAAAGGTCTATGCACAGATCGAGTCGAAGGGACACTGCTTTTAATACACACTGGTTTTACTTAGCCCATAGATCGACTGGTGTGGTGGCATGCTTCTGGCTGTGTAGGCACGACATGTGCGTGCACAGGAAACTACAAAAAATTATTCTGGACGCAGGTGAGGCAACACGTGACAGATAAATAGTCTGAAAAAAAGCACGAATTTTAAGTATAGGGATTATGTTGAATGTATGCAGAAATAACCCCTTGCACTGGGGTGTGTTATTTTGGCACTACATTAATCAAGGAAAAAAACACCTTTACAGCTAATTATAACAAATTTGCCTATTTCATTTGAATACAGCTCAACACAAGAGCAAATTTCCCAGCACGGGGAGACCCGCTGCAGTCGGCTGTGTATCACAGAGAGAACCATAACTGATTGTGACTTGTCTGTCCTGTGCTCGGCAGGAGGAGGAAGCAGTTTCCCAGGAGGGCTGAGCCGTGCGTCAGTTTGCAATTGCTCTTCCTGAGGAAGTAGCAGATCAAGTCATAACTTTTTGCGACTCGGTGTTTTTCATATTGTTGGTACACTGTGGGATTGGGCTCTCACCTGGGAGAAGAGAGAGTGAAGTCTCCAGGACAAGAGCAGATCTGGCTGTTGCAAGAGCTGACCCCACAACATGGCTGTGACAGTGTACCCACCTCTATGGGTACATTGCACAGAAGGGAGCCTTGCACTGAGGCAGCGTGTAGCCAGTGTGCTATCTGCGAGTGTTATGTACCCTTATTCGCTCCCATACATTTGCTAGGGGGATTAGGGGCTTCCTTCTGTACTGTCCAGTAAGTTTAGGATGTAATTTGTTAGGGTAGGGGAATGTGTGCAAGCTAACAGCACAAACACCCAGCTTAGTCAACTGTGCATACTTTTGGAAGCATCTAGTTCAGATTGGAAATACTTACAGGAATTAATGTGGTCATCCTTGCACCACCAAACTTCTTTGTGTAATCCTTTATATAATTCTATCCATCAAAAGCAGCATAATTTTGCATGCATGGCTATAAATGAGTCCTAGGAGAACTTAGTTCATTTTCAGTGCTGGTTCTGGCCTCTTACATGATTTTAAACAGGCCATTTCAGCTCTAGCCTTTCAGGTCCCATAGTCTTCTATTTCGATTTTTCAGGTGGTGGGCTACTCAAAGAAAGGATCTTACTCTTGAATTTGCCTGGAAGCTAGTGGTTATATACCCCATGTAAGATCAGACCCTGAGGTACTTCTTTAGCATATTTTTTTCTTCAGGCACCCAACAAATCTTCAAGAAGGGAAAAAATAAAGACAAAGGGAAAAAATAAAGACCCGGGCAACTATAGACCAGTCAGTCTCACCTCTGTGCCTGACAAGGTAATGGAGCAGATCTCCTCTGAAGGCTCTGCTAAGGCACGTGGAAAACAAAGGAGTGATTGGTGACAGCCAGCATGGCTTTCCCAAGGACAAATCCTGCCTCACTAATTTGGTGGACTTCTACAATGGGGTCACAGCATCGGTGGAGAAAGGCAGAGAAAATGACATTCATCTACCTGGACCTGTGCAAAGCCTTCAACACTGTACTGCACAACATCCTGGTATCAAAACTGGAACGGTACAGATTCAAAGGATGGACCACTCGTTGGGTAAGGAACTTGCTGGATGGTCACACTCAAAGAGTAGTGATAATGTCTTGGTGTCCGTATGGACACCTGTGATGAGTGGTGTTCCCCAAAGTTTGGCACTTGGACCTGTGCTATTCATCATTTGCCACCTACATGGACAGTGGCACTGAGTGCACCCTCAGCAAGTTTGCCGATGACACCAAAGTGTGTGGTGAGGTTGACATGCTGGAGGGAAGAGATGCCATCCAGAGGGACCCTGACAGGCTTGAGAAGCAGGCCTGTGCAAACTGCATGAAGTTCAACCAGGCCAAGTGCAAGGTCTCGCATCTGGGTCAGGGCAATCCCAAACACAAATACAGGCTGGGTGGAGAATGGATCAAAAAGAGTCTGGAGGAGAAGTCCCTTGGGTTTTGAAGACATTTTCTATTGTTAGCAAAGAGGCCTTGCTTGCAGCCAGGTCATTGTCCTCAGTTCCTTTCTTTTGGCAGCAATCCTCTGGCTGTCAGTGCAGAGAGACCATTAAGCTGCCTCAGCCCTTAGCTGGTCACAAATGCTCATCCCATACTGAGCAACTGTATGATGCAACTCACCAGACTAATTACTCTCTTTGTACAAGTCGGAAGACTGCTTATTCATTAGGTATACTATTTTATGTAACAGAAACCACCACTGAGGAATTCTTCATAGCTAGCTCATGGTGTTGCTATCGATTCCTTTCACCTGCAGAAACAGCAAATAGTATTATTTCCATTCTAACTTTATCTTTTTTTGTTTTTCTGTGTGCCTACAGCAGTTAGCAAATGGGGGTTTTCTTGCCATTGAGTCAATTTTCATCCTCAGAACTTTAAAATCAGTTTTTCTGATGTGATGTTGAGGAGCAGACTACTGTGTAGTTAATGGTGGATATATGCTTATGAACCAAATGTAAACGAAAATGCAAACATTTTTACAGCTCTTGTCAACATCCCACATCACAGGAGGTCTCATGTCTCTGTCTTGGCAAGAAATGTTAATTTTGGCATTTGTCACACATACCATTCAATTAAGTGGAAAATCCATGCTGGGGGCACAAGCAGAGCACTATGGAAACTCTCAATTTTATTCCATCACAGTCTTAAGGTTTAAGGGAGACTTAAGCCCTGGGTCAGTCAGGGCTTGGTGGACTGCTGAGCTGGTATGTAGTAACACATTAGTAGAACAAACTCATTAAGCGGGAACTAGTTAGGGAGGTGCCAGCAAAAGCTTATGGTGTGGCTTCAGTAACAAAACCACTCCGTTTCATCCTAAACAGTTCTTTATGATAAATCAATTAGTTTGATCTCCTTGCAGGGGTGGGGGGGGGAGGGCTGGGGGGAGAAAGAACAAAAAACACAAAACACAAGAACACCCACATGGACTAAAATAAGAGGTAAAAATACTAGCAAGTAACTGTATGTCACATTCTGTAGAAATCAGATGCATATTGGCACTACTACTAGTTAAGGGTAAGTAGATTCTACAGATAAGCTGAATCATTAATTAATAGTTAGAAGACTTGAAATACCTCCTGAGAAAACTGGTTCAGTGCAGTTGCTTCCTAAGTTAACAGCCATACTGATTTTTAGAACAGCCAAAAATGTTAAGAGGTTCTGTCTGTAGAATAAACTCAGGCAGCTCCTTTAATAAACAGAAAATTATCACAAAAGTTAAGTTGCTTCTAAACTGTGCCTTCTAAAATGGCCTCTTCTCTCAGGCTGCCACCAAAGGCATTCTAGAGCTTTTAATCCCAATGTTGTCAAGCTTTCTCTGTGCATAACAGCACAGAGATGTTCATTCCCTTCAGGTAAACAGCAGACTTCCAGTTGTCTCTCAGAAATACCCATTCTTCCAGCTTCCATCCCAACCACCCCAAAAATGGAAATGAAAGCCAAACACCACAGGTTCATATTAAATATATTCTGTGGTGAGACTTCCTCCCCAGCCTGCAGTAAAGAGCAAGTACAATCAAGAGTACATTAACTATGGAATATCCCAATACTGAGAAGCAAGATGGGTAGAGGGTGAACTACCAGTCAACTAAGTAACTACATAAACACCCCTTCCTGTAGGAGCTTGTGCTCCTCTTCAGCACTTGCTTTGTCCATCAGGAATGAATGGGACTTCTGGATTCCCTAGTCAAGGTTTTCCCCACTCAAAACAGTGGGAAAGACTAATTTTCACTGATACTGTTTTGTGAAGGGCCTCCTCTCTTTCCATATTTGGTAGCATGAGCTTCTCCGTTCTAGCTTTTGGAGTAAATTGCAGTGCAGTGTCATAGGATGCTGGAACTGTGAGCTTAAATGTATTGTCTTACCTAGCCAAAGTCACACGCCTGTGCTTACAGCAGCAGACCTTATCACAGTGAAGATGGCAAAGCAAACCTAATGAGATCTTTGTCTGATCTCAGCCCTTTCTCCCATTAAAGTGCTGAGCTTTCCTTTCCACTTTTCTCTAACACTTTCTTGTATGATGGCAGAGCAAATGTACCTTTGGGAGTGTTCATGCTGTTGAAATCAAGTTAGGCAGCCTGTAAATGAGATAGCTTTTCAGTTGGGCAAAGAGACTCACTTGAGTTCCAAGGATGAGATAATTTTTCTGTTGCTGAATTGTCAAGATGCTTAAGATACAGAACCAGCTTTTTTTGAATGTAGCAGCTGATCTTGTGTCCCTGGATCAATGCACTTATTCCCCTGCCAAGGATCAAAACACTGCTTCAGTCTGTTTTATTTCTGCAGTCTCTTAGCAGGCCTAACTGATGATACACAGTTGTAGGTGTCAAGTCTCTGCCAAAATTAAACCAATTCCCAAAGAAACAAAGCAAAAACCCACAGTATCTCAAGTCCAGTCACTGAAGAAACAGAAACCATCAGCTAAGTATTTCTGGAACAGGGAAAAATCTGTCCTCTCATGTCATGGGATACCTGAATTAACAGTAGCCTGTCAATAGCCAGGGAACTTCCGTCTGAGGACCTAAACCAAGCCCAGCTACAGAAATAGATTACTCAAGTCACAGGATGCTAAATTAGGCTCAAGAAAGAAAGAAAAAATAAAATAAAATAAAATAAAATAAATAAATCAACACTATTCTATAGTGGAGTAGAACTGGTGCATTGCCATTCCCATGCCAGAAATAGATGGGTTGGTGGTATACAAACCCTACTTGGGCTGACTTATTCAAGCTACACTATCCTACTCTCTCAATCAAAAAATCCAAACACGCACACAACTTAAATGTAAAAATATTTTTCATCTATAGTAGCTGTGACCTGGCCAGAACAATAAATTAATTCTGAAAAGCAATTCAAATTGTCCCACAAATGTGTTGCAAATGAAGAGCTTTAGGTTGCCATGTTTAAAGACCAGTGGGGCTGATACTCTGAAAAGGTGCCAGCAGGAACAGGAGAGTAAGTGGGTGGCAAGCCAACAATTTTCTCTTGGAACAAACTGCATGTATCAAAACCTTCAAAATTATATCCACCAGGAAGTTTCTTTATGACATACAAAACACCTACTGAAGAAAAAAACAAAGTATCTAGGAAGAAAGATACAATGCTCAAGACTAACTTCTGTTTTGTTTCAGCTTGTACTTATGTGCAAAATAAAAGCACATTAAAACCCCATTTATTAGAAACTGAACTAGGAATTTATTTGCCACAAAGCCAATGGGAAGTCTGATTTTAAAATCCAGTGTTAAGACTGTTGGAGTAGAAAGTGGAAGTTCTTACATGTGATGTCAAAAGTAATTTACATCTAAATCACAGTAACTGTGGGAAGCTCCACCTTTGTCCTCCACCTACCATACCAAGACTTTCCCACAGGGGAGAACAACAAATAGCAAACAGGTTTTGGTTGCTTGGGAAAGCTGGGCAAGTAATTTACCTCCTTAATTCCATTATTCTTAATCATTATAGTCTCCTTGATTGCTTGATACTATGTAATTATGGGAAAACCCAAAGCTATGAACTGCCTCTTTCCAATTTGCTCCCTAATAGAAAGAAATGCAGTAAGGAATACTTTTCCAGAAGCTGGTGGTGTGATACCAAGCAGAAATTTACAGTTGCTAGCAGATACAGGTCAGTTCCTGTATTTCCCAAGCTCTCAGGAAAAAGTGGTTATTGATTCAGAAATGTCCTGCTTATAAATACAAGCTTTAAAATTGGAAACCAGAACTCTAAATATTGAGTACTAAGAAAAGAGAGATCACTTCAGCAATTTGTGGTTTAAACATTAAGAAATCTTGATTTGTAATATAGATCAAGCACTACAATACCAGACAGAACTGTTTGACATAGCCTTTCAGGAGATACTACTCCTCTGTTTCCATAGAGGGGAAATTAATCATGTGGCAACCTGGAATATTTAATACAATAGCTAGGAATGTCAAAGATGCAATATTATTTGTGCTGCAGTATGAAAATTTCAGCACAAATAGATTAGCAATTTAGTATTAATTATTTTTTTATAATTTCTTAACCTATAAGAACAAATTCAAGGCTTTCCTGTTTTTTTAACAAATTGGAAATTAACAACTATATTACTAAGTCTAAACTTTCTGAGTAGTAACCACAGTGTGATTTTGGGTAGAATTATTTTATTTTTTTTAAAGATAGATAGGAAACCTTCCTCTCCCAAAGGAAGTTTCATTTCTGTGCAAAACATAAAAATAAGATGTTACAGAACTTTTCTGGACAACTGTAATCTCCTTTGACAGTTGTTTTATCCAGAGCACAGATGTTTGCCACTTAACCATGAATGCTGGCTGACCTGCCCATATCTCAATGAAAAACAGTTCTAACAAGAATGTTTCTCTGCAAATGGTTATGCAAGCAGGAATATTTGTTTCATGTTCATGCTGAAGTATACCGTCTGTAATCCATTAAAAAGCACTATTTTTAAAATTGTTTTTCTTCTAAAGGCTTAGAAGTACATTAACTAAAATCACAGCTAAGTGCTTACAATACTTATGAGGGTATAGATTGTATCCGAGAGTATTAACAACTCATGATGTAGATTATTCTTTCAGATTTCAAATTACATTGCAAAAAACCCCCAGGAAACCAGTGGTTAGCTCTTTTGGTTTTGGTGTGTTGTTTTTTTCTTTCACTAAGTGGGTAACACATCCTATCTACTTTTCTCCTTAGATGCATACATGCCCTGGTTTGAGCCAGTATGTAGCCAATGTAAAATAATCTTGGGGCAAAAGAAGTAGAGGAGTACACCTGTCTCAAAAGCAGTTCTACTGCTCAGAAGGGCAGGAAAAGCATGTAAGGCCAAAGGAAAGCTGTGGTAGCAGGTCATCAGAGGGTGAATATGCATTATAGAGAGATCATCTAAGACCATAAAATGTGCAGTTTACCCATCCTCCTTGTAACACTATCACCTTTGACAATTATGTACTTAGGAGTAGTGTGGATTCCTGTCTGCTAATCCATGAAAGCAAGCATATTCTGGTCCCTTGAACAGTCACATGAAAAATTCCAATTTACCTGTAAATAATCACATTATAGCTGCTATAGCTACACCAAGGGGCTGGAAAGCAACTGAAGCCAGCTGCCATCAAATTCAGTTTGCTGCTTCCTTGGCTCCTTTCTAACTCCTTTTTTTTTTTTTTTTTTCTTTTTTTTTTCTTTTTTTTTTTTTTTCCCCCCCAGGAATTTGCTTTATGGGTGGGGTTGAATCTTCTTCTGGAAGAGATATGATTTGGTATTTTGCTAGAGAAAAAAAAACAGCAAACAATCCCACACCAGCTGCTGAAAGCTTCCATACTCCTGATAATCTCAGTGCCTTCTGAATGGTGATAAATCTCAAAACAGCTTAAGGACAAGAATAAGGATTGTAATTTACCCAGTTGTATCTCTTTGTTTGTGCATAGACACTAATGCATACAAACATAACTAAGGGCCAAAAAGTTCTAGTAAATCCTTTAAGATGGCACACACAAAATGGCTGAGATAACCTCCCTATATCTTGTTTTCTTTGTGTGGCTGAACTCATGAGTTGTTTGATAAATTGCAAAAGGTATTCACGGTCTCACCCCTTTTTTTAGTGCCTCTAAAAGGCTATAGTGTCAGTTTTTACTTCCACAACTTCACCAACATATGGCTTTGGGCACTACATATTAACAAAACATTGAAAGGATGGTACAAATATGAAACATCTAAGGTACTGATATTTAAAAGCCTATTGTAAAATGAACGAATGATTGAATTTTAATACAAATTTTTTTACCCCAATAAAACACAGTGTTGCATCCATTTTACAGCACAGAATAATGGCATTATCCAATCCTTAATTAAAAAGCTACTACTGTAACCTTTTTAAACTCTTGACTATGTCAGGTTTCTGTTAGAGGGCTGATTCAAGTGTATTGCAAGGAACAATACTATCAGTTTATTTCTGAACTTTGATAGTTAAACCCACTAATTATGTATGATGCAGGAAAAATAAATTAACTGCAGACTTATACAGCTTGAGTGCTACACTGTGTTATTTATAAAAGTAGGTCTTTGGAAATTCAGCACAATTGTTTTATTTCATGTCACAGAAGTCACTTCTTTGTAATTGAAAATGAACACCAGACAAGAACTATTGTTACAGCATCTCAAAAGAATGCAACTAGATTGTCAGCTAGCTATAACTTCTTCTAGTTGTCTAGTTTTTATGCTTATAATCAAATCCCCATGAGCAATTTTCACTTTTTCTAAAAAGGAAATGGCTAACTAATGCAACTGAGGAAGAAGTTACTGTGTTACACAATATATAAATAGTTCGACTACAATATGGCTCATACACATATAAGTAGATGTTCCTTAACGATGTTAAAAGCCCATTTAAGCAATTTTTGTCCCAGAGAAAATACCAATTCAAGTAGTCAAAATATTCTGGGTCATGGCTAAAGAAAATATTTTGTAGTTTACACAGCACATGCATATATTATGTCTAGTTCCAAAGAAGGTACTGTCCTGTCCTCCCCTTTCAGGAACTGTTACCATTCATTTTAAACTATGCTATTTTGGAGAATCAGAACATGACTTAAAAATAGGATTTGTAAAGAAAACTGTTTCAGTTTCTACAAGTAATGCTCCTTTTTATTTACATCTCAGAGCAAAGAAGTGGGAAAGAAAACAGCTTTCTCTTTCTAGATTGGAAAAGAAATAGGTGGAGCAAATATAGAAATACAGAAACTATACTCTCAATGTGTGGGATTTTCTTCATGATACTGCATTCTGATGCATGATGTCTGGTTGAAAAAAGTACAATGTATTTTCTGTTTAAGTAAAACATGGGATGGGACCTTAAATGATGTTGCTTCAGATATCAACCTAATAATCTATTTCTTGTCAAGTTCTGGCATACTATCCTTACATCAGTTCCCTTTTGTTCCAGCCTAATAGCACAGGGATCTTCTCTTTCTGCTGGATACTAGTGGCTTATAGTTTACATTTTGAACACACATTTCCCTGGCACCTTTCTGGACTTATTCAGAGCATAGTGACCAAAGGAACATGAAAGTGTATTTTCTCTGTTAAAAATATCACTAGTAATGCTGAAGCCGTATGTCAGAGGCTGTGATGCTTTCATTGTCACTACAAGCCAAGTTTGTTCTTTTAATTTAAAATGCACGACAGGGAAAAAAAATAGGCATGGAAAGTTCAAAGTGCAAATATTCTTTGGTTTACTCATTAAAACAAAAGGACACAGCAAACAGCAAAAAAAAAAATAGCAATTAAATAAACAGCAAATTCTTTATATGCTTCCTAACAAAAAGTCTTCAGGCATTTGAAATGTATTAATTTCATACTTTTAAGTACATTACAGTGTCTCAAAAGTCACATTTTTTTTATCCCCAGAGAATAAGGCAGAAAGAAGATGAGGAAGAGAAAGAAGGATGAAAGGTGGGAGGGGAGAAAGGAAGAAAAGAATTTATTCAAGATTCCATTTTTTCCATTAGTTAAATAGTATATAATGCAATGATAAAACTTATTTCATTCTACACAAAGCAAACTGGCTTGGAAATTAATAGCAGATGATCAGACTTCCTTAATTCACATCATCATATACATCAGCCTAGAGTATAAAATACACTGACTCACACTTTTTCAAAAATAATTGTGACCTATTAGCAGGATTCTAACTATCTTATAGAATTGCACACATAAGTCACTATGTTTTACCTCATCATAGACAAAGTTAAAAATATGTACCGCAGGTGTTTTCTAGGGAATACACTTCCCCAGTCAGGCTATTTTACTGTAGCTTATTCCTCAAATAATCCCCATATAATCAAAGGAAGCAAGCATCTGTGCGGGTCTATAAGGATCTATACTTGGTAGCCTTGCAGAAGTTTTCACCACTGAGCTGGAGATGGACAAGCCTATTAAGACTCTATATGACAGCATCACGGGTATTATTTAAAACTGAATGCTTCATAAGGGCAACACTAGGAAGCTGTGATTTGTGCAGAGAGCATAAAATACTATAAATTAATCAAATATATGTATTTTACAAGTAAGTGAAGGAAATTCTACAGTGTACCATCACCATCATATTTTGTTACTAATATTACTGAACTCTGATTGTTTAGAACTAATTCTGTAAATCTATTAAATATGCAGATTGTCTAACAGCATATTGTTTTGTTTTGTGTATCTATCTTGCAAGACTCTTACTCTACTTGGACTGTTCTGTTTTATTGTCTTTATCCAGCTGTTTCTGAAGGCAAAGCACAGTAAAAGAAGTCACGTGCAGTCTTTCTTCCAGATGGAGCGTGAATGCAACAGATAGCTCATAATAAGGAATCAATTTAATAAAGATATTTTGGAAATATTTTTCATAATGTAAAACAAACAAACAAAAAATCCAAACAAGCAAAAAAACAAACTTTTTGCATGCTCCCTTATTCCTTCATAAATCAACAGTGTTCCATCTACAAATAATGCATAGGCAGTCAACTTTAATACAAGTACTTATATGTTCCCCTCATCTAGCATTTTGTTGACACCATCACAAAGTTTCTGCAAATGGAGTTTATAAGGTCCAAAGGGATTATACAAGGCAGCCAAAAATTCACAATCAGAGAAGTGATCAAACACATTGTTGACACGTCCATGTGACTTTGCAGTTAGGTGACGTTGAATGATTTCATGAAGAAGCTCTCTACAATCATTTAACAGTTTGGACAAAAAATTCCTGTCAAAGGTATAATCCACCTGATGGAAACTGACCACGGTCTTAGCCAGCTGATGAACCTTCTTCTTGAACTTCTCCATCAATGCTATTTCATCCTGATTAAACTGGTTGTTCCTGTAGAGAATTGCCAATTTGAGGACTATTTTAATGAGGTTTTTTATTATTTTCTCTGCTTCTTTTTTATTCTGTGTATATTCCTTTGTGACTCTGTAGAGCTCATCTAAAACATCACTGCTTGTATCATCGATCAAAGTAGTTGCTATTGATTTGGACACCATTTTTCCAAGGATCTTCTTCTGGGCCTGAATAGCCAGACTTTTGGAGTTGAAGACATCTGTGGCCACTGGGGGAGGGGGAAAAGAAAAAAAAAATGCTGTCAATATTTCATAACGGACATACTATGTACAGTAAATTGAGGAATATTTCCATGTCTTCCTATTCATACTAGTCCTACTAACTGCCACAAAAATAAAACAAACTTAGGTATGTAGTTGCAGAAAACCCCATCTTTTAAATCCCTAAAACTCTCTAGTCTTTATGTATATTCTTTCAGACTGCTTTACTTTTGAGAACACATAAAATGTGACAGAACTTGCTCAAAAATGGCTTAAAAGTTTCTCTCTATACATAGATAGATGGGATTTCAAACTGAGGCAATAAACCTCCCCTATTTCATCAGATGAGTTGCAAGTCTGATCCGATTCTTATATTTGTAATGAAGTATCATGACAATGACCACTGCTACTCAATTAGACATATCAATCCAGTGAATTGAGTATTGTGAAACTTTTTTCTGCTTAGTATTTTATGTGATTAGTGAATTCAGATGCCACACATATTTGATATTTTATATATACATTTAATATATTGATTTATATACATATATGTATACATTTAATTAAACCAGAAAAATCCTTTGTCGGCAAACAATACAGAGATTATTTGGATGCAATCTGAAGAAGCTAATTTTCAGAAGGAAATAATAGTTTTACATCATATAGTTAATGACGAAATAGCAAAAAATGAACAGGCTAGGGATTGATATGCTAGCACTTGCTAGCATAACCTTATAAATAAAACCTCCTGTTCCTGATAAAGTAGATCCTAGAACAGATTTCCCTCCAAAATTATCCTTGCTTGCACCAACATACCCTATGGCTGGTTTTTAATTTCCTCAAATACTTAAAAGACCCCCATTTTCTTTCAGAAACATGTTTTGTGAAATGTTAGAGCTCATGTACTGTTGCTATTGAAAGTTATTTACAGCATATTCCCTTTCCAGCACCTTCTTCACCAAGGTGCATGTGAATTCGTATTTCCAGGTTGAATGGTCTTGGAGATGGCTGTCTTTATGCTGAAGCTTTCCTGGAGTCTCAGACAGGATGAAGGAAAGCTTCATCTGTTTGCATTTATTTCACATATGGAAGGTTTGCTTTGCAAACACAAGGCCTGGAAACTTATTTTTCTTATTTTTTTCTTTTTTCTTTTAATGAAAACATAATCTCTACAAATGCCAAACAGTAACTGCCTGAATTTGCAAAATGTTTCCGCTTAACTGTTTGTATTTGGGTAACTGATTGTGTTCTGACACAGGGTGCCTCTAACGTTCCAGCAAATAGAAGGAAGTTGTCCTTCAGGACATGGGAGACACAAATTTGTGTTTTTTCTTCAGCAGTACCTTTGAGAAACTTAGTCCTTTTTCATAGTCTTGGAAACTTCACAGCAAGTTTGTTTCCTAAGTCCTCCAGTGCATACCTGTGCTTTCTTTTCAAGCATGAAGTGTTTAAGTACATTTTTAAAAAGCTTTAGTATGTGAGGACTTTCAAAATAAAAGAACCCTTTGTTAACTATCTTGGGCAGAGCACTCAAGATCACAAGACAGACATGTTTTTCAACCACAAAGATAGAGAGGAAAATGTTAAAGATGCTAAGCAGGCACTGTGAACTCAAAATATTTTATTCATTTTTTTGGCTTTTAAATACAAAACTGCAACTGTTACTATTCAAACAAAACTAGTCAAAATATTTCAAAGGGTGGTCAAATACTAGAAGTTAGCAGCCAATGCTTTACAAACATCTACAAATAAATGATAGTTATTTTCCTCCAAAACAGGAATATTAATTGTTTTTTATAGCTTCTATTAATTATAGCCTTCCAATTCACTCACAATGTCTTCTGACACTCCATAAAGATACATAGATATTTGTACTAATGGCAGTTGCTGTGTCAAAGTATCTTCCTTAAATTTGCAGAGAGGCTCCCAATACAACATAGACTTACTTTAAGATGTTCATTCCCAGGATGCTGTAAGTATTCTTATGAGAATGCTTCACTGTAACTGAACAGAAATCCATACAACTTGCCTCCACTCAAACATGGTTCTAACAATTTAAAAGAACCATCTGCAAACCATCAATTTAAAGAAACTGAAAACATGGCAGTTTTATAAAAATATTGTTTTTTCAGAAAAAAAAATCCCTTACGTTATGCAGGGTTTTTTTAAACATTTGACAAAGCGAAGTTCAATGTGTAAATGCCATTGCTAAACAAAACAGGAATTGCTCACTTACAAGAGCTGTTAAACTCTTAAATAGCATTTCTCCAAAAACTGTCCAGCTTTTGGGACTACTGAGCATGGCCTAGCTTCTACCTACTTTGCAACACACCAGAAATCAGCTTCATTTTCCCTGTGTTATTACATGTGTTCTAACTTAACTGCTACATACATCAATTTCATACTTCCGAATTTCAGTCAATCCAAATCCAAGGAACTTGCAAACTGTTCGCATCTTATAGTAAGAATTTTTCCTCATTGCTGATGGCAGAAAGACTTAAAATGTATTTCACAGACAACTGCTTAAATAAAACTGAATTTAAACAGCAAGATCACTGAGCTCCTTCAGACAGAACATACATGCTTCCTTAAAAACATTGAAATTATTACTTACTCGTTCATCAAGTGGATTTGCAATTGCTAATGCTGACAGCAGAAAAAGAGGCAAAATATCCAGGGTGAAGACTGGCCTGAGGCTTACTTATTCTGCTAAACCCAGCGCATACTTTATATCATGCACTTTCGAAAGCTGTCAGGAGCTATCACTGAGTGAAGATGGGTTTTTCCCCATCACCATAGCTGCAGCTCTTCTCAGCCACCTTTCTCTCCTGCCTCTAGTGCTTCATTTTGCTTTGGAACATCAGAACACAAAAAAAATACATTGCAGTGGTTTCACTTCCTTGAAAAGAGCTGAAAGGAAATTGCACTGCTGAGCAAGCAGCACAACAGCCGTTAGCGCCAACTTGCAACGGAACGACCAGCAGAAAGGGAGGGAGGAGAAAGGTCCTGTGACGTGAACAGGCAGGGGATGTGTCAAGAACAGGTTAAAACGTTAACCCGGTATCTGCAAATGCAGGTATGGTGTTAATCGGAGGTGCCTGATTCACAGGGTGCTTGCTGGTGGTGGCAGCAGCGCCAGCTGCACGCATGACCAGCCCCCCATCCCAGCGTGAGGACAGCTGAGCACCCCTTCAAACCTCTGGCTACAATTTCAGATGTGGGCGCCCAAAAATAAGGCTGTAACTCCACACTGAGACAACTACTTAAAGCACCGTTACTTTCTTACAGTTGAATGTATGTAGTCACATTTTTAAAGAGGTTACAGAAGCTGGCCAGGGTATATAAAACTCTTGACCACACTTACTGTATTGGCAGGTTCCATCTTTGCACTTTAAAACTGAAATAGTGCCATTTCACTGGTGGCCTGCAGCAAACCCAGAATTTGGGTAGGTAATCCAAGTAATTTTAAGCATCTCACAGGTAGTTTTTCCTCATGATTGCTCTTTATACTACCTATTTATTTTTTGTGCCATTTTACTCTTGACTTTTCCAAAGTGTATAATAAAAAAATAACCCCTTGAAATCAATGGGATGTCACTTTCTGTAAAATCTATAAAAACAAACATGATTATATTCAGTAGAGCTGCCACTCAGCAGAGGAGAGCAGTCCAAGGGGAAACACTCTCAGAGGAAATCCAGCATCCAGTACTTTAAAATTCATAAGATCTTAGGGATAACAGGAACATCTGCAAAGTCTTCTAGTTTGTGACTTAGAGGAGCAAACAAGACTGCCTCTTCTTAAAGTTCGGAGCTTATTAATTATTAAACTTCTTAATTTTCACAACCCACGGTACATGTGTGTAACATTAGCATTTTGTGTTTTAAGTCAGTAAATATTGGACATGTAGCATTTCAGATGTGTTTTCCCCAATATACTTTGTTACATGTTTTCCTTAAAATGGTGGTAGAAGTATAAACGTTCAGTGAAAATTTAGAGTGGTGGGTTAATAAACTCTTTTAGAAGACTCGTATAAAAGCACAACAAAGATACTACTTACAGCTGTGACGGTTTTCCCTGACATGGACACTGTTACACCTCTATACAAGCAAGTACTATCTAGTACCTATTACCAAAAAATCTATTTCTCAATTATATTTAAAATTAAAAAAGAGATGCACTTTGGGGGCGAGGAGAGAGAAGGTGACTCAGATTACTTCACTGCCTTAAATTGAGGCAGAATGTTTTTTCCATAAGGTAACAGTCAATGGTAGATTCAACATCACTTGCAGTTGAGTGTATTCAATCTCGTGTACGTTGACAATGAATACTTGAGTCACTGAGTATTTTTAAGATTGCTTTAATAAAGGAGGACCAGTAAAAACTTCCAGTGAACCATGCTAAATTCAACAGGCAAGTCAACAGTTCAGCTTTCTGACAGGAGTTGTGTTTCTAGCATACTTACTCAGAGTGTCGATACAACGGTCCCAGCAGTAGAGAAAATGTGACTGTGAAGCCATTAATAACAAAGCTGTTGCATGAGATGCAGTTCTTATTTTAATGATTGGCATGCCATGTGCTGCACTAGTATCTGGTGAGCAGAAGGTCTGAAAATGACAGGGGTTTGGACAAGGCACAAAGAACACTTACACGCGATTAGGAGAAAGAGACAACACTGATTGAGCACTTCAGGCAGCATTTAAGGGACTGTACCACTTGGCTTTGAGAAATGCAGCAACCGATTTTGTGCCAGGCATCCTGTGTGGACAAGTGTGTTTGCTTCTCTACAGACTGTGTGTGAGAGCTAGGGATAAAAGCCTGCACACTCTGTACAAATCGCAGTTCAGTCAGAAATCTGCAGTGAGAGAGCATTGTTTCCCTAGAGGGAGGCATCTAGAAATTAAAAAGGATTGACAGCGCTACACTCTCCCAGTGTATGTGACCATGAGTCATGCATCTCCAAAATCATGAGATCACCCAGATATCAAGGGATAAAAAGATTATTGAATTTTTACTTGTGCCTTCTGCTTTCTGGGTCTTTAAAGGGCTACCCTTGTTTTCAGGAATTACAAAGACCAGAAGCATGAGAAACATATGTATATATGGTTTTTTATACATGTACATAAGTACACTGAGGTGTATAAATATATGACTTCATGTATAAACACATTACTTCAGTAAGGTAAAGCTCCAGTGGTGAAAAACTGGAAGAGTTAGCATCAGTGAAAGAACAAGTCCTGAAGTACAGAACAGGCAGAAATAGAGTCATAAACCTGTTACCAGGGCTGTAAGAGTTTTCACAATTGTACCTATTATGTGACGATAAGATTAAAAAATGAGTGGTAGGACACAAACTATGAATCCTTCAGATATTAATAAGGTAAGCTGATTTTTTTAGCTGGCACCATGATTTATAGCTTCTTCTTAATAACCACCTGAGTGAGTGAGTCATGGTTTCAAAGGACGTTTTTTGGTGTTGGTTTAATTTTATTTTTTTTTTAAACAGAAGTCAGTGTTTCGATTCCTATCTGAGTACTTCCAAGTTTCTTGGGTGAAAGGTGTTGTCCTGGTTTGAGCCAGAATGAAGCCAATTTTCCTTTCACTGTTTTTTTTTGTGCTTTTTTTTTTTTTTTTCCTTCAGTAAGCTTTCTTTTAACTAGTAGCAGAGTGTTTCACCTAAGACTGATAACGGTGGAATGTTTTTCTAACTGCTGGGTCTTCAAGGTCACATCCTCACTCTGCTGGCTCAGACACTACACGGAGACCTGTGACCCCCCCCGTAGGAGGCTGAATTACAGACAGCAAAACTGGTCAGAGATATTCCATTTCCATGTATCTACTTTAGCTCAGAGGAAGGTCAGAGATCCCAGAAGACAACTTCCTTCCTGCTTCTTCTCCCCTTCTCTTCCACCTATGGCTGGTATCCAGGGAGGACTCTGTCCATCCATCACTGTCAACCCCCAGGCTTGAGCTCTCCTGACCCTCATCACTCTGTGCTCTCTCCAGCAGCTCTGGGACTTTTCAGAACTGCTCACAGCTCAGGAGATGCTGTGGTAGCTGCTGGGGTTGGAGGGAGGCGAGAGGCTTTTGTACAGTCCTGAACACATTTGTATATAATTGTATATGTTTTCTTTTATCGTTAGTGTTTAATTAAAGCTGTGTAGTTTAGTTTTCAATCCAGCCAAGTCTCTCTCTTTTTCTCTCTCTCGTTTCCTACCTGGGTGGGAGGGGATCGAGAGCGTTGTGGTCGGACCTGAGTCAAACGGTGACAGGTGTGTTAAATTGAAACTTTTTAAAAGCACAGATAAAGTTCTTGCAATGTAGAAATCACCAAAAAAAAAATAATAAAATGCAGCAGTCCCCATATGACCACTTAAGCATATTGGTCAATCTCTGCATTTGCAAGTGTTTGTTCACTTCTTGGCTTTTCAAAAGCTGATGAAAATTGTACCAACCACACAAGACCAAACAGCGCTCTGACAACTTTCACTCTTCAACCTCAGACACTGGGGCAGCAGCTTGTAAGCTGGCTGTTGGCAGGGGTGAGAAGAGACCAGGGCAGCAATAGTTTATTGTGGAAAGGACTACAACAGGGAAGATCACTTGGGCAAGCACTATCAAGCAGTGGAAAATCCAGGGAGTAAATAGCTAAGTGCAGGAGGAAAAAAAAACAGAAGAAAACAACAGCCCTATAAAGAACTTGTATCTTCCATACATGTCTCTACTTTCTTGGTTCAGGTACATAAGGTGCTTATTTGGAGAGCAAATATTTTATTTGTCACCTTGTTTTTAAAAAGGGAGATTTATATATGAATATAAATTTGAACTAGAAAACACTTTCAGAATTTTAAATGCATAAAAATAATTTGTTCATAAGGTAAGTAACCTTTGCCTACAGTTCTCTTCCTAGGTACAGTAAATTGTACTAAATTCTCACTCTCCATAATCTTTACCAACTGAGCATACTACTGAGAATTTTAACTGGTCAAGAAATGTGTACTAATTTTCAAATTCACACTGGGAGATTTGAAGAGATAAAATACCCAATTTGAAGCCAAGCTTAATGCGTGGCAAATATTGCATAAGCAGTCTTACTGGATTTGGAAGTCATCTCTGAGGCAGCAAGTGACTCTGAAGCAACTATTGTTCAAGTAATTTTTGGGGAAAAAAAAAATAAAATCTGTCTAATCAAGCATTAGGCAAATATCCAGTATGTCTAATCTCCATACTCACACTGAAAGTTTGCATACATTGAGCAGCAAGAACATGGGAAAGATAAAAGAAAAGCTAGCAAACATTAGGAACACCTTTTTTTACTCAAAGTGCTGAAAAAGTTGTTGTCAAGAGGTTTGCAAAACATACGATACTCTTATACATTTCCTGATTTTCTTACTTCATTCTAGCCTTAGTGTATTAAAAAATCCGAAATTTGACCAACAGCAAATGATAACCCACTTTCTAGCTGCAAAAATAAGCCATGAAAATTAAGGAAACACAATACTTTTTGATGAAGAGGTGAGAAGTATTGCAAAAAAAAGTACCTGGAAGTTAAGGCTGGGCAGTGTTGCAAGGAAAGATGCTATTTCCAACAAGAATGTATGTGCAGTTTTGCAGTCCCGTGAGAGCAGCCTGTGCCAACAAGTTATTCTGGTTTTACATGCCTGTGCTTCCCACAGTCACCCTCTGCATCACATGCTACATCGACTGAAGCTGATTTAGAAACTTAAAAAATATTCTTAAAAGCCCTTTTACCTAGAGCCTCTACATGTATTTCAATTAACACTGAAGCTTTAATAAGAAAATAAAAATAAAAATCAGGCTAACTTCTGATGATTGCTGTTAGAGAAGTATATTTTGAAATATATTAGACATTAAACAGAGAAGATGACAGTGGGGTCATGAACTTAATTTGGTTACTCCTTTGCCACCATTTGTTATCCTTGCTGGAATGTAAAAAACAGGTGCTGCAGTATTAAATATGCAGCCTGTGGACTTCAGCTGCTGGTCATTTCAGGGCTACATCAAGTTCCTCTGTATCTACCAGGTGTTCATCCACACTCAACGCTAATACTGCACAAATCTTTTAATAGGAAATAAAATGTATCTTAGGTTATTCCTTCCAATCAAGCAAACACAATGCAGGTACTGCATTTTTCTCTCCATTCTTAGAAACATGTACCAAACTTCCACAAGGCAACAGTGCCAAGCTCCCTAGCCCAAATGGACTTCCAATAAAATAATCTGGCCACTACAACTGAATGTTTTGCCAAAAGTTAAAGCTTAAAAAGAGGTATTAAATTGCTCATACAACAATGCTGGTAAAAGGAATGTCTTCTCATTAAAAAACCTTAGCTGTAGGCACAGAAAATAGAGTATAATAGAAGAGCTTCTGGCTTGAATGTAGAAGGAACAGAGAGCAAGACCAGCAGTCTTGGGGAGCTTCGAATCCATTTGAGAGACTTACATTTGACATAGGGGTGGGGAGTGTTTAACAGGAAGTTTAAGATACATGTGGGAAAAAAGATACTGAACTGGAAGGTCGAGACAAGATGGCAATATGGCAGGAGAGAACTGGGGAACTCAACTACAAGAACAAGGGAGCAACCTGGCTCTCAAAAAGCAAAGGGCATGTATTTTGAATAGCATGTAAGGAAAGCCTCACAAGAAGCGTCGGAGAGTTTAAATGGCAGGTTTGTGAGCGATCTTACAATGGCTTTTAAAATAGTTAATAAGTTCTTCCTGTATTTCTAGTTTTGGTTCTCTCTTCTCAGTGTTGATCTGTATGCCACCCTGTCTGTTTCTTGCAGACAAAACAGGAGTCCCTTGGTGTCTCTCTTTCAGTGTAAAGTTCAAGGAAGATGGACTGCTAGCTTGCAGATCGTTTAAATGTATTACTTGAGTCTTCCACCAAGGGTGGGTTGGTTACACCAAGAAACTAAATGACACCTTTCACCACCCTTCCCCACCCACTCCCGGCAAACTTAATTTGATTTCTGTCTTCTCCTTTCTAAAGAAAGTTCTGAGGCACTGAAGATTATCACACCTACAAGCCAAATACAGAAAAAAACACCCCAACAACTGTAGTGATTCCCAGGGCACTCAATTCTTAGGTGTCTGGTTAGCATGCTTTCAATATCAACATTGAAATGCAGATTATAAAACACAAGAAAATATGCCACCTAAGAATTTTTCTTATCATATTATACTGGCTGTTCTTTAGGCCTGGGACACTACTGACACCTTTAATCTCATCTGCAGTTTTTCATTTTTACCTACCCATTTCCCTGTTTTACAGCAAGAAGGATAAGTTTTCTAGCATGAAACATACAGCTGCACTGCACTTCCATGCCAATAATTCATGTTACCTGTGAGTATGGAGTACTATACTTGATGGGTTTTGTGGCCTTTTCCATTACCACTGCTAAAATGCATTTTCCATATTCTCCTCTTCCACAGGGAGCAAAATAAACCAACTCATCATCTTTTATTCTTTCTTTCAATAACCAGTAGCCATAGCCTGTTCCCTCTGTATCCATACTACACCTACTAGGACATTAATCCAAACTTCTAGCCATGAAATCAGTAGTTGAGAGTATCTTCCCTCCTACATTCCTTCACTCCCTTGCTGTCAGTTTAGATCAGGCTCCCTAAGACCCAAGACATTCTGTCTTTTTGAGGTTTTGCTTTCACTCCTACTTTTTTCCACTTGGTTTGCTTTATTCCTGGCATCTCCAATGCAAAATCAATGCTCAAAACAGCTAAAAAAATATGCAAAGTATTTCTATAAATAAAACTTACTGGGGGAAAAATAACAAACAAAACCCAACCAACCAACAAAAGCAAAACACAAAAAAACCCCAACAAACACCTTTACAATCTTTGACTTAACAAAACCTGAACTATCACGCCTGAACTGAGATGGTCAAAAAACAGGTCCACCTCCTCTTGTGTCTTAAGAATTTGGTTTTGCTGTCATTAATATGATTAAATCCTAGTAGCATGTAAAGCATAAAAGAAAAATCAGGTCTTTAATACTGTTAGAAATTTGTTCTGTAAAATTAAATCTTCTGGTTAAACATTATGTGTGATACATTTTCTTTTATGTCAGGAAGCAATACCATTTCAGTAAAGAATTCTGATATCTATCTAGCAAAACACTTTGCAATTCTATTTACTTTTAAATGTTGCAGATATATTTACTGACTAAAACTACAGAGGTTCCTTTCAGCCTCAACTCTTCTGTGATTCTGTAAAATTTACATCTATTTTGTAGTTCTCTGCTGGGGCAAGGCATAGGAGATTGAGTGTACTGGTTTTTACTGCTCTTGGATTTTGTAGAATTTAAATTTCCAGCTTCTTTACTTTGCACTGGCATCAAACAGGTTCTTTTAAGTAGGCAATGAACATCACTGATCAGCTTATGAAGGGATATCCACCACCAAGAAAGGTTGTTGTAGCTTGAGATTTTCTGGATTTTTACCCAAAAAATAAGACTGAGGGAATGCAAATTTGAACCAGGAGAAGGAAAGGGCACAAGCTGTGAAAAAACCCACCAATCTAATTTTCAAATTAATCAGATTACATTTTTGCAGTGAAATAAAAATGCCAACAGTTCCTCTTTCCTGCTGTGATACTGTTATCCTTTCCTCCCACACTGCATGGAAAGACAAAACAAAGCCACAACAAACAGATCAACACCTAAATCCACCATAATTTTCATCTCTTTCAATTGATTATAATACCAACAGGTTGTTGCAAAGAAACATTAGTTTAAACATACAACCAGGACAGTGACGTCTTGCATCACAGACTTCTAAATCTCTAATCTTCAGGGTGGAGGACAAGGCCATCAGCTTGGTGAAGACATCAGAGGTGTAAACACCAGTGATGAACTTTATTCTTAGTGAAATATGAATATACTATTTTATATAGTAAATGTTAAAAACATTTACTATAAAGTTTTTAAGTAAACACAAACATTCATTCTTTTTCTCTTCGCAAGGAGGAGAAAACAGCCCTTGGAATCAGCAGCTGAAATATTTACCAGTGTCATTTACTTGCTTCTGCTAATATTAAATCAAACTTTTCTTCTATTTATAAATAAAACAATTTATGTATAAATAAAACAATTTATGTGCACTTGGTAAAGCGCACATAGTAAAGGCAAAAACAGATCTCATGAAAGCTTTAAGGTTTAAAACAATGGCATCTCCGGACTTTTCAAATCAAACATTTCCTACTTGTCTCGATGAAGTTAATTAAGTGGAAGCTTGTCTGTGCATGCACTGATTCAGTGCCTTTTTAACTTCTCTATGAAGTGAAAGGCAAACATTTTCAGACTTGAGGGTAGCACATTCTTAGAGGTCCACTGAAATCACAGGTCAGCTACCAATGCCTTAGAGAAATCTGCAAGTACTAACCTTCATAGATACATAGAATACACCTCAGGATATGTTTCTGGATTTCAAATTCTAAATCTTTCAAGGATAAATGCTCTCAAATAAATGAAATTCTAACTCCCACTTTACTGCAATTTATTCTCCTTAATGTAAACTGCCAGAAGGAACAGGATACTCTGCAGACACACCAACATTTGTATACAGCATGCCAAACTGAAAGGTAGGTTTCCCCTTCTGCTATGCAAAACAGACTCCTTCTCCTTGATCTTTCATTACTAATCTGTATAGTTACAAATATCCATACCAAATTCACCAAAAAGGAGGGGAAAATACATTAGTTTATACAGTGTTTATTTAACCCTCTTTGTTGCTTTGACTGAAACAAATCTGTTAAGAAGATTCTGGATCCAAAGTTCCCCAGACTGAATCCACCATGCCATACAGAGGTGCAGGATTTCTACGTCTCATTGCTAACCAAGCACCAGAAATTTTGACAGGGAATCAACGGAAATGGAATCAAACTACACTCCCACCCAGACACAAATAAAAACAAAATTTATGAGAATTTATCCTCTCAAAAGGACGAATGTGGAAAGAAACTCTCAAAGGACCAGTTTCCCAGCAGTTCTCCTCCTTGCTCAAAACAAGACTGTGCACAATTGACAGTAGATTTAAATCCTGTGTTTTTGCTGATGTTACGATTAAAAGAACCAAGGTGGTGAGAGTTGCATTTGCATTGCTAATCCCACAGTGGATCCTATCCAGTTGTTATGATGGAGATGCATCCACAAAAGGAGAATGTACATCTTCCATTAAGAACACAAGTAAAATCTGTAAACTTTCAGATTTCCCACAACACAAAAAAAAAAAAGCTTTTGTCAGTATGTAGAAGACTAACATTCAGACTTCTGCTATTTATTAATGCAGAAACAGTCCACATAAGCACTAGAATTTTTTCCAAAGTCATATACAGCAGCTGTTACTACTAACAGTACTACTACTGGATGCTGGGCCTACAAAGTATCCACCCAGTAAGTAAACATGAAAAATTAATCTTCCAATATGAAAAAAAGTTATTTTGTCTTTAAACCCATTTTTAAATAGATTACACTATTTTTAGCCTATTATTTCTCCTATTGAGTTGATATCTGGAAAAATAAAAACACAAGTTGTTTCAAGTAGCATAAAATCAGCTCTTTCACAGCTCTTTATGAAGTTCTCTCCTCTTACCAATTTTTGTAATCTAATTGTAACAAAAAAAGCATCCCAGAAGGTTGAAGTAACACCTTCAATATAGTTTTCATTTGCATTATTTATTAGCAAAATGTGTTTATAGAGACCTAAATGCCCGAGGAGGGAGGGGGGAGGGGAAGCAATTCCAGCTCAAAAAGCATTATTTAAAAACCCTTACGAAATTGTCACATTTGACAGAGCATTTGATCAAATGATAGACGGTTACTGATGAAAGGAATTATGCGTGCTTTTGAATAAAAATTACAGATTACAATTAGTATTTGAATGCTCCATTTTCCTTATGTTATCCCTGGCATTTGTATTACAAAATACTCATTCTCAGAAGCCATTCATGTAGCTTGTTGCTACAACTGGAAATAATACTGATAGAGCCTTTCTGAATGTAGGTCCAAGGCCCTTCCCTTACTCAGATACTTCTTTTGATTCTCCAGATACTCACTGACTTTTGCTCCCCAATCTCTATAGCACAAGGTTTTCAAATTCCTCAAAGAAAACAACCCAAGGATTTAAGAAGCACTATAATACTGCAAATCCTGTTATCAACCAGTAAATGGAAGGAAGACAGGGAAACTAATTCTTCAATAAAACAATAAATTCTTAAAGATGGAAAAGACTGATGGAACTTGAAATCGAAGTACTGTCTTCCCATATATGGAGCTCTGTGTCCAGTTTCAGGCTATGCAACAGCTCTCCAAAAAAGGAGCTGGCAAGCTGAAGCAAGTCCAGCAGACTTCCACCAAGATGGTTAGGGAGTGCATGATACAGGCTGAGAGAGCTAGGTTTGCTCAGCATGAAGACTAACAGTGGACCTAGCAGATACATCTAACTTGTTTCTGCATAGTTACAGGTAAGGCAGAGCCAGTCTGTTCTTGAAGATACACAACAATGGGGGCAACAGACACAAGCAGCACCAAGGCAAACTCTCATTAGGGATGACCACTTTCACAGCAAAGGTGGCCAAATGCTGGAATATGTTGCTTCAGAAATTGTGACCACCACTCTTGAAGACACTATCAACTTGACTGGAAAAAGCCTAAGTAAACTCATCTAACTTTGAGCTTGGATCCAAATTCAAAGCTAGCTCTGCCTTAAGTGGAAGGTTGTGCCCACTGACCTCCAGAAGTTCCCTGCAGCTTCAGTTAATCTGTGATTCTCTCTATTGACCAGACAGCTCAAGGAACTATATCTTATTGGAAATTAAACACGTGAGTCTTGCAATTCACTGTATATTAAAGCTTTAATTGCATAAGTATAATTATATTAATGGAATTTTCTGAAGGCAATCTAGCATTCAATCCACCAGTCACAGCTAAATGATTAACCTGTTGAGTTTCAGTGATTCTCTGAAATAAACTACCAGCTACAGCTAGTGCTTATCCCATAGCCTCTGCTCAAATTACCGCTTAGCTTCCTCATCTGCTCCATCTGCACAAGAGATTGCTAAATATATAGGGTATGAAGTGTTTTGCAGAATACAAGTACTCCATATGGACTTTCAAGTGTGGTATACAACAAAAAGCCCCAGTTCATCTGTTTCAATTCTGAGTCTGTCAAAGAAGTAATGAGAGTGGCCACCTAATCTAATCACAGATACGTTATCTTAAAGGTTACCCTGATTTGTCCAGGAAAATAGAACAAACCATTCTTTAGATTTTTAAGGGGAGAGAGGTACAGCTGCTTCCAGTCACAAAGTTTAACAGCCTTAAGTCAGTGCTTTCACTTAGAGTTTCAGGTACACAAGTCTACAGGGAGCTCCAGCAGCTGTACTATAAACCAGCTGTATTCCTGCCTTCAAAGTCCTTTACCTGTTTCCTGTCCTTTGTTTCATTAAACGTACAATCTTCCAAAATACATTTAAATAATCTAGCAGTTCTGACTTGTCTGTGTCCTGTGGTCTTATTTCCTCCAAATTTTCCATTGCTCCTTCTTCATTACAGTGTTGGCTTCTTCCTTTTCCTTCCACTCCCACTATTTGCACCTCTGGCAATGCCCTCCCTGTGCATACGTGACACGGTATTACAGTGTCTGGTTATTAATAATGATTTCTAATTTCACATAAGATTACTACCTTTCTTTTCCTTCTTTCCTGTACTGAAGTGATATATTTTGCCCTTAGCATATCCTATCAATGTTGAACTCTAATAGTCTATATAAGGGATTACATGAAATGCCAAATTGTTAAGCATTGCTCTGATTTATAGAGCTGTGTGAATGATATGTATGACCCCAGTAATCTTTTAATTCACTTTGTCAGCAGTAGAAAAGTTATCTGTAGAATAAAAAAAAAAACTCAAAGTGACTAATCTAGATCTCTGACACATGCATTGGGACCAGATAAATCTTCCTACTGCTGAACTGAACTTTTCAGACTACTCTCAACAACAGCCCCTTTTTTCATTGGCCTTACCTGTTTTATGGAGATTGTTGTTTTGACAAGGGCAGGTAGATGAAGAGCAGGTGAAACAAAGGAAGCTCACACTTTGTAGTCTTCAGAGTGAGAGCAGAAGGTAGGTCTAAAATGTGAGGGTAAGTTCTAATTGTCTGTGCTGCTTCCCTGTGGCTTTGTATGGAAAAATGAATTCCAGAAAAGAGAAGGGGAAAATCTCTAACTTTGGCATCTATCAAAGCTACCACAATTCACACAAAACCATTCCAAGTTGGGTCCAAAAGTGAATATTGAGACATCCCATTTCTGTTTAATCTTACTGTTTTAATGCAGCTTATTTTCATTATGCCTGAAAACAGTTTGTTACTTCAAACATTAATATGAAATGAGACTGTCATCACCTGACACATGTTGCATTTATGTATGGATAATAACCTACTTGCACTACTCCCCATTCACTGCCATAAAAGAATAACAAGTTCTAATGAATGCTAGTTTTGGAGATAGTGGGATGGAGAATCATAGATTAAGAAGCCAATTACTGTTTGGGATGGACTAAGTGGCCTGTAGAAGCAGATAATTTGTCATCTAAATGAACACAATTCTACCCTGGAAAACTTTCACACAATGAGAGATGAATGGAAACTGTCAAAGCAAATTCATGACTGCTTATACAAGTGAGTGCTGACTTCTTAAAACAGTGAGTTCTCTATGATTTTATAACCCTTGTGTTCTGGGCTCTAAAAGGAAGAAAACAGGTGAGCTCATTCCTCAGTAATCTCTTTAGGATTAAAAATGCTAATGAGTCTAAAAAAGCTCTGAGCACTAGTAGGAATGCAGAGATGTCTCTCTCCTATGAAACATGGTACTAAAACTAAGTATGGTAAAGATGCAATGCAGGCTCTCATTGCTTCCAAGTTTGTAATACAATATCCACCATTTCATACGCTATGTATTACATTTGCTCAGTTATTTGTTATTAGTTTACTTCTCCTTTGAGGAATTAGATTTATCTGCCTTCTAAATATGTAACATCAAACCTGTAGAAAGAAGCTGAAGTTCTCTGAAGCTTTACATAAATTACTAATTGCTTCTATTGAAGAAAACTTATGTAAATAATCTAATAACATCCCAACAATTTTAATTGGTGTTGGCTTGTATTTAAAAAGGTGTATGTCTGATACATATTTCTAATATGACAGCATTATTCTCTCCAGATCTCAGAAAGGAATTAAGTCAAATAACAACTTGAAATCAGTTGGTACCTTCCTTGGTACATTACATGCTATCATGCAACACCAGGTTGAAATGACGCCATGCAGTTAAATGCTATATTCTTCTTGGCTTTTGCATGGTCTTTGTTCCATACAGCCCCAAAGTAACTATAACAAAATGTGTCAGTGTTATTTATATCACGACAGTTGTTGGAATCTGTAAATGCAATACATTGATACCATACACACACCAACACACAAACTGCTATTTACCACGGCATTATAGTATACAGATGAATACAAAAATTGTTCTAATGTTACTAAGCAGCATGACAGAAGAAAAAAAACTGTTTCATATTATGATCCTAATACAGACCATGCAGAGATCAAACACAGAAGCTGAAACACTGCTGCATATCCCATATCCAGCAATTAGTACAAAATACAGTGAATTAATTACTGTCTTCTAGCAATGCCTTTTTATTACCAGTTCCTGCTGGGAGTAAGATTTGATTTGAGGTCAAAGATTCTACCTTTATTTAATTAATTATAAAAAAAGAAAATCTTCAGGAGTCTGCCACTCTAAGATGACCTTGATTTTGTGTTCCACTCTAACAAGGGGTATGGTTAATTTTTACAGTAGTAAAATCTATGGTCTTTAATCTTGTTATACAGATGTAAAAAAAAAAAAATCCTTGTTAATTCATTAAATCTACTTTTCTAAACAACGCAATGTTCTTCAAATACTGAGACTCACTTGGACAAATTCTGCAATATGCATATCTGCATATTTACCTGTTAATCCCAGTCTTTATTCACATATACACCTACCCTCCTTTTCTCCTGCATTGTCTACATTATTCTGTTACAGATTAGAGTATATTACAGTTATATATAGGAATACACTTAGAGACCAACTGAAAAACCTTCTCAGTGACATCTGTATTCCATCTTCCCACAATGGCAACTGTTTTTATTTTCCATTCTAACCAATTAAAATCACAGATCAGCAAACGACAAATATTTTTCCAGTTAAAAATAACAAACCAAAAAGCTACCCCTTCTTTCCTGTCTCAGCCACCTGCTCCAAATGCTTTTTCCCACATGAAGATCCTGGCCCATCAAATTGTTTCAATATAAATGCACTGAAAGGTGAAAATATTTTAAGAGGAGTTAAAAAATACGAGTCATCTAAGAAGATTTTTTTTTAAAAAGAAAATTTACATTTCAAATACAGCCAACTTGGCAAAACTGTCTGGAGCTTCCTGTATGAAACGAGAGGATCTTTCATGCTATAGAATGCATATTGATATCTCCTACTGTAGAATTGAAGGAGAATGCTCAAATTGCCACTTTCTTACTTATTCTGTTTTTCCAACAGTTCTCTCAGAGAAGCATTCCTTTTAGTTCTGCTTTTCAATAAATCTGTCCTACACAATCTTCTTGGAAAAAAAAAAAAAAAAAAAAAAAGCTGCCTTTTGTTAACTAGAAGAAATAATAAAAAGGAAACAGAAAGCATTATTGTAATTCTTATCGAATGACAGGCTATAGTGTTTCACTACTAACCAGGTTCTAAATGCCTTATTAAGTTTTGTTCCATTAAAGATGACTTTTCTGCAAATCAACAAAATATTCTTCAATGCACATTTGCAGATGGAAGTCCCTGGTAATTTTTGTATTGTTCAAGTGGGGGAAGTCTTACAAGTGTTATGGGGAAAACCATCTGAAATATTCTGAACATTTATTATTTTCACCAAATACAAAATGCTTAGGCTGTCTTATTGCTTGCTTATCTGCTGCGATTCTAAAATTAATTTTCTAAGCCATACTGGATCTCTGCGAGTTTGACTCTCCCTAAGGACTATTCATAACCATGAAACGTCAATTCTGTTCTAAGAAATCCAGTGTATAACCCCACTACTGCCCTGTTCCCTCTTCTGTATAAATGCTCTTTTGTATATAGGCACTTTCAGGAAATTGCCCTTCTCCTCCCCCGCTTGCTCCCCACTGTCCTACTCTTACTCACACCCCCTCCCAATCAAGTCGAGGGAATAATTGTATTTTTGTTGGCACACTTCCAGCTCCTCCACGCGTTCCACTCCAGAAGCAGTAAATGAAACCCTGTAGCTTTGGCACACTCCTCTCAGCTTTAACACACACTCACACACACTCAGTTGGACAAGGAAGTAAACAGCATTGAGCTTATTCCCAAAAATAATGACCTTTCACTTCTCTTCCACGCAAGTTCCTCTTTAGCTGAAAAATACAGTGCTTCCAAATTGAAAAAAAAAATCTTCCTCTTTCGATTCTGTACTACCAGTGTTTTGAAACACCATTTATTCCACTTACAAGTATTCCACGTGTGAGTTAATTACCACTGCCGAGACAGACAGATATCCCTGGAGGCCAACACTTTGGTCATTTCGTAACCAGCAAAATCGGCAGGATGATTTTGCCAAGGCGTTTTCCCCTCCCCTTTGAATACCTGAGAACTAAAAGCCAGCAGAAACTCTCCTCCACGCTCACAAAAGCGGTGCTGGCAACCTCTTCTGCGAAAAGAGTTTAAAAAACGTACCTTCCTTGGGTTCATCAGCCTCTGAACTCATGGTGTCAGCGTGAGGCGCTGGGGACCAGATCACAGCTGACGTGCGCACTGAGAAGCGGCCACAAGGCAACTTCTCAAAAAAAAAAAAAAAAAAGGGTTGGGATATTAAGGGGAAAAGACCGTGAATTCAGCAAATCACAACTAAGCTACTTGAAAAGGATCCCGCCCCTTTCTCAGCCGCACACCAGCGACTGTCTGGAAAACCAGCACCTTCACAGAAACCCGCATTTTACTTGCCAGCAGTCGCCGTTTATGTATTTTATTCTCCCCAGTCTGTAGGAAGGGTGGAGTTTCACTTGTTGCAGCTTGCCAGCGTGGTATGAGAAAGCAAGCAGGGGAGACGAAAAAAGCCCTGAGCACAGAGCAACGTCTGACAATCAGAGTGGGGCTCTCTTAACTTGCAGGAAAATATAATTTAAATAAATTATTTTAAAGCCTGAATTGTGCATTTCAACATTGGTTACTATCTGGAATAACTTCTGTAGCCTCCATAATTATACTGGCTAATACAGGATGACTAAATACATGCTTAAAGGATGAGAAGGAGCAGCTTTCTTTCAGGTTAAGCTGAATTATTTTTTCTTTCACTCATGCTCAGAGCATGGTGCCATCTACCCTGAAAAGAGCTACTCACCTTTCCTTCTTGGAAAAACTATCTTGATTTCTTCGTTCTGTGACACCCCTGCATCCTAAAGAAGATCATTAATTTTACCTATTACACAACATTGTTTCAGAGCACAGCAAGAGAACAGGGGTCTTTTGCAGCCACCCCCCAACTCCCCACATATCATACACGCCTCTGCAGCAAAAGCACAGGGAATTACTTGGAAGCCTGTCTTTCCACTGGCACAGCCTCCAGTAAGATCACTGTCAAAAGGAACCATCTTTTCCTACTTATTCATGTAATATATTTTTAGCACAGCAACAGGACAAAACGTCAGTGAAAACATGACTGGTCAGACAAAAGGAGAGGCATGATGGTGCTGCCAACTCTGACATGCAACCAAATTCCTACCCACCTCCACCTCACAGGGTTAAATTAAATGCATGTGCCTGAAGGGTTGTCAAGGTCTTCACAGAAGTAAGAGTATTAACATCTACTATCAGTTAGCAAGAACATTACTGTAGTCAAGTAGAAATAAGTGTATTTCAAGATGAAGTCAGAAAGAGCCAAAGCTGTCAGCTAAACAAAAGTGAGCCATGCAGGGGGTGGAGGGGAAGCATTGCAGATTATAATATTCAGCTGTATTAATAACATTTCAGTGGGAGACTGTACGTATGTAGGATGATCTGATAGGTAAAAGGTATAGAGTCTGGTAGGGCAGTATGAAGTCTTCAGCCATGGCAAAGTTACTCTGGGGATTGGGGTAAATAATACTCAAAAATGTGAGCAGCAGGAACAGGAAGAAACATAGTGTTAATCAAGATGAACTGTGATAGCCTTTGGGGTCCTTTAATCAAAGGGAGTGTTGGCACAGAGATAAAACAGCCAGAAGATGAGACAGTATCAAGAGCCTTGTGTGAACAGACTTACACAATAGATGGATGCCTTTTGTTATTCTAGATGATGGACACAAAGAGAGAATCACAGGATGGTGACTAATAGAACGGCTTGACAAATAGAACAGTTTGGGCTGGTAGGGACCTGAAAGATCATCTAGTTCCAACCCCCTTGCTGTGGGCTGGGACACCTACTAGACCAGGTTGGTCAAAGTCCCAGCCAACCTGGCCCTGAACACTTCCAGGGGAGGGGTCAATAAGCCTTGTGGTTAAAAGTCAGCAAGTTCTGCAAATTTAAGATTTATCAAATCTCACAGAAACTTCAGACCTCTCTGGACAGATGTTCAAAGAAAAACCCAATTATTTTGTTTCATTTCTTCCCTACATAGTCAAGACCACATCTCCTCACTCAGCCATGTTAGTTCTGTGTAGTCTTGATACACGCTCCAGAAATATTTTTTTGTTTCATTTAGTTGTTATGCTTCTTAGAACCACATGCATTGGCTGGAGTGTTTAGGTAGGTAATTTTGTGAGCTTAGGCTATATAGCAACTTGTAATGCCATTGGATAATGAGGACATTATCATCTTCTTTGGGATCTATACCCAAAAAAACTCAAATAATTTTACTTAGAAGGGCAAGAAAAGTAACAGAATAAGGCAAGTATAAATTAAACAGAGACTGTAGATAACAGCAGAGTCCAGGTAAGTGATGACACAAACTCACCTGCAGGGAAGAGCCAGTTATTGAAGTATTTGGACTGATTTTTGAAACCCATTATCCAAAAAGCCTGGAACATTAAAAACATCCCCCCTTTTTAATCATAAACTATGCATGTGATATGGAGTAGGAGGGACAAAACAAAGAATGGCAAAAACTCCAAAACCAGAATCTTAGATACAGCTACATTCCACCGGGCAGATTCTCTTACAGCAAAGTTAAGTCCTAAAATCATAGAAACATAGAATCATAGAATATCTTGGGTTGGAAGGGACCTCTACAGATCATCTATTCCAACCCCTCTACAATAAGAAGGGACATCTCACACAATGAAGGGCTTAAAACCCCAAACAAATTTAGGAGACATTGTCTTGCAGCAAAAGCCAGCACGCCCAAAGGAAATTAAATCTTTTGTGCAGGGCACACAAAAAGATAGGTTTACATACTAAGTTTCAGTGGCTAAAAGTCTAAAAGACACAAAGCTGGGTAAGACAAGAGGAGACAATGAAGTATGGTCCTTTACACCCTTTTCTGCTGAAACAAAAAACTTCTGGTTTTACTTTACCAATAGTTTAGTTAGGCTTGTTTTGGTTTTCACCTCATCATTTGTAAATAGTTCTCATTTCTGCAAACCTTAAGGCAGGGTTACCACAGAAAGAACAGACTGTAGGCAGGGCTTGGCTTACTACAGGAATATGCAGGGCATTGTGAAAGGACAGGTAGCTATGTCAGCACATCCCCAGCCCAGCTAGAAACTTTGCTCATGTTTTGTGTCTCAAGGCACGCTGAGACAGCTCTGTTTACAGAAGCACTTTCTTAACACCAGTGGCAAATCCTATTACATCTTTTACACATACTTAAAATAAATAATAAAAGCCATAGTAGCCAAAAACTGGAGCTAAATTTACTGCCAAAAAGATTCTGAAAGCTGAAATGTCAAAAAAGACTGTAATGTTTTAGTTCACAAAAAAGAGGAAGAAGCACTACTACATAAAAAGTATCAGGAAGAAGCTATCAAGAGGAGGCAACTATCATGGAAGCAAGAATAAATCTCTTCTGCAAAAAAATCCTTGCACCGGCTTCAACAGCTCAAGACAAGGAAGTGGTAATGTAACACTTCAGACATTACATATTCACAGCTTGCTTGCCCCCCCCC
>NW_009954101.1:1729863-1765004 GCF_000747805.2 Chaetura pelagica | reverse complement strand
CCCCCCTTTTTTTTTTTTTAATCTCCCTATGTTTGGTTAACGTAATTAGAGTTATCTGGTAATAACTTCTGCTCTTACAAAATGTCACATTCAATGCATTGCAAAACTTTAAACAATCAAAATATGGTGCATGCCCAACTTCACCTCCTTGCTACAGATGAGAGCCACCAATGTTTTTCTCTTTTTAAGTCCCCTGTTTATCTTTTGCCCATTTCAACTGCACTGAATTATTAGAAGCCGCATGAGAGAACTTTGATGACAGCTGAGAAAATCTGGGTTTCCCACCCTACTCCCAACTGCAATACAGAAAAGCTGTACAAGTATCCTCAAAGATCATAATACACATAACTGCAGATATGCCTTCTTTATGCTATGGGCATGGCCATGCTGTAAAGATTTTTCTTTCCCTTGAATTAGCAAGGATGGAGAATGTAATATGGGTCAATGATGAGAAGCTAAAAGAGTTGCACTACCTTGTCCCATGTAAGACTGTACAGTTAAACAAAGTACTGGCTTTCACAGTACCACCACAAAGCTTTTCAACCAGCTGTTTTCATAGAGTAAACAGAAAGATGCCATACTTAGATGTATAACCTAGGTATTATGTAAACTTTGACATTTAGTAATCATGCAGTAACATAAGGAAAGCTCACACCATCTCTCTTCTGTAGTCTAAACAAGTTGTACCTATTTATGATACAAGAGGTTTAGGTTGACAAATTTTTAACTTCTGACTCTATAACTCTTCAACAGGTGTGGATTACTGGCACATAATGCAAGTTTTCACACAGGACAATAAGAACATGGGATACTGTCCTGAAGCACTTATCTATTATTTTTTCCTATGTATAATTTACAAAATGTAGTGAGTAATTATGTCCATCACTGTCAATATATTTTAACAATTCTCAAATATTCCAGGTTTTCTCAAACTAATGTTTTGAAAAGGAATGAGATGTAAGATTGTTATCTTTCAATACAAGATCTCCCAAGCAGAAATAAATGCAGCAGGTCTGGTCTGCACATATTTATGGAATGTTCAAACATACTGTCTTATCAGAAGGACAACCAGATGTTTATAGAGTATCTTAGAAAAATCGTACACGATAATAGTTCTCAGAAAAAAAAAGAGGACAAAATGTTAAATTCAAAAGCCTGGAAGCCACATGGAGATATCATTAGGAAATTAACTGTAGCTGCCTCTTCTGCAAGTGGTGCCTTGTTAGCTTGTAGATTTTACCACTAAGATCTTTTTACAGAAGTTACTGATTGAATAAACAGTTAAAGACAACAAAGAAGTGTGCCCTCAACTATCTGCCAACCTGAAAAAAAGGTTGGCAGATCCGAACTGCACTGAGTTTCAAGATGCAGATTTTTAGTCCTTCCCTATTAGTTGAGACTGCTGGATGAGCTCTTTCGCATCCCTACAGGGCATTGAGATCTTGCATCACAAAGCAATGAGCTGCTGTTTCCTCTAGCACGGTTCACCTCCTAAGATGCATAAATACACCTGAAAGGCATCCTCCCAGGTTAAAAACAGTGCAGCCCTGACCTGCTATCTGTGCTTTCTGCTGCTGCCACGTACAGACAGCACGTGCATTTGAAGGCACACAGGGACATCACGTGTGCATGATGGTGCACTGGGAGAGGAAAGGGCTGGAGAGGGGAGGCACAAAGTCACAGGAAAAAAGTTAAAAATCTGGGGTTTTGCAATGTATCTAGGCTGTTCTGCTTTCAGTCATGCACTTAAACAGTTACAGACATTCAAATTAGCAAACTGAGAAGCTATTTTAAAGTTATTTCCTAACCCAGAAGTAGAGCAACACCATCTGTAGTTGTGTTACTCCTATTATTGCAAAAGAGAGTGCAATATGCACTGTGTATAATGTGAGCACAGCAAAAACAAATTATGCAATTTTGTTAATTTAGGGTTTAATCTTATTTTACAGTAAAAAAGAGAACTTTCAATTAGTTGTGTGATTTTAATAGCACTGTTTATGAAGTTTGGTAAATAAAAGGATTAGGTACAATAGCCCATCTGTTATTGCTGTAGCCAGATTTTACTCCTGATTTCTATTTATTATCTTCCACCATAGAATATACATATCAATATAATCTAGAACATGCTGAGCCTTTGACTGATATCAGAAATACTGTTTTCAGCATACGCCATTCAGTGGTTTCATAGAAGAGCACAATTCTAACATCTCCATTATCTATGGTGCAGATTTTTTAAGCAATTTGTCTTCGTATGCATAAACCTTAGGAAAATTCAGTCCTTTGAAAGCTGGAGAGGCAAAATGAACCAAAATATTAGTTGGTTGATCCATAAGCCAGATCTGAAAAATATAGGTAGTCCTGGTTTTGGCCTGATTGTCACTGCTTGCTACTCCTTACCACTAGCTCATTTTTTCTCCTTTGCAGAACAGCCTTCACGCCATTTCAGACAATAATGCTTGTGGCACTTGTTGAAGAACTCACAATACTTCCACATATTGGGCAGACCCTCAAATGATACTCTGGTGTTCTTCTACCAGGTGGTTAGCAAATTATAAAAAGTCCAGGACCAAGGGCTCAGAAAATCCCTCAAAAGCGTCTGCACCAGGCTTGGCATCTAGCCTTTCATCCTATTCTCCCTCCTCCCCCATGCTGTCCTTGCCTGTTTCTATACCCTCCTGTTCAGTATTCATTCTCCACCCTGACAGTGGTTTAGTGAGGCCTGTCCATTTTTTCACTTCCTAATGGCAAAAGCAATATATGGCAAATTTAGTGTCAAACAAACCTGCACCCACACTGTTGGTGTGGCCTTCAGTCAAAGTAAGCAAAACTTATGGCTTCACCATAGACTAAGCTGCTGTGCATCTAAAGACCTCCCTCCTGACAACAAACTGGCAAAATAAGCAGCAGTACAGGGTGACAAATGGATTCCACAATGAGCCCATCAAATTAGGGATAGGAAGAAGCAGCATATATGGAGGAGACACTGTTTTCCACACAAATGCAGTAAAACTTGCCTTACAGAGGCTTCTCACCTCAGCTCTCCTCCCTCAGACAGAAAAGGGACAGAAAAGGTAGGAATACATATGTACAAAAGGCTTCATTAAGTTGGACCTGCTTAATACTGAACATAGCTGCTGTGAAATGTGGAGGTCGCATTAGTCTCAGCTGTACAGCTTACAATATCCATCTCTGCAATACCGTCCATCATATCTATTTTCAGCACTGATAGCCTGAGAAGACAATGTAATAATAACCACCTTGCAAACTTTAAAGACTACTGTGCAGTGTGCATCTTCCAAATGTGTCCCTGTTACAAACATGCTGAGATTGTTGGTTTCCAAGCAACAGTAGTTGTTTTTAAGCTGCTGTTGCCTCTACTCAAAAGTTCTGTGGTTAAGAAGTGAGGAAACATCTTCACTTGGCCTCAAAACACAGCTTTCTTCATATGCTTTATCTGCATCTGCCACTGATTGTCAAACGTTTCAGCCACAGCACAGCCTCAGCAAAGGACTGGGACACTGTCTTAGACTGATCCCCACCTTTCAGCCTCAAGATGAACATTATTTTGTCACAGAACAGCACACTGATGGTGTACAAGACTGCTCTCAGCTCAGAATGGCTTTCACTTGCTTATCTTTTTTGTTTCAAAACAACTCTTCAAATTCTCACACAGAGCAATGCCATGCCTTTTGAGAGATGAACTCTGGTTAAATTCTGTTGACTTTACTATAGGTATCATGTTGTACAAAGCCACTAATACTAACAATGGTTTTATTGTTGCCACGTAGATACTATGCACTGACAGGCACTTCTTTATCCAGTTACTGAAGACAGTGTTTCAGTCAAGGAGCAAGTATAAATAGTTAATAATCAATTGTGGTTGCTGAATGTTCAGGAGTTCATAGTGGATGTGACAGACGTTAAATACAGATAGGCAGGGTTAGCTGTGCTTTGAGGGCCTTGCACCAGTGACTGCAACAGCAACTGTTTCTCCTGATACCAAAACCAGATAGCAAAAATTTCACTCATTATTTTATTTTGTTTAAAAGGAGCACACATAGATTGTTACTGGCAACACAGCTATGTTAAGCAAAAGCCAGCATTGAAGAGTGAGAGACCTGGCAAAGAGACCTGCATGGGCAGAGGTAGGAAAGTGAAGTTTGGTAAATAGTACAGCAGATCTGAACTAGATTTGTCACATACGAAAATAAGCCTCCCAATGGTAGTTTATGATAAAATTGTTATGAAATGGCTGTGTTATTATATGACATTGCAGCCTTTGCAGAAACAAAAGAAAGATCTAAGAAGAAATCTGAAGGGCAGAACGCCAAAAACACAAACATAAAAAACCACTGCATCAGAAACAGAAATCACAGAGAAGTTTCACAAATTTCCAAGATAAGTGGTGAGTCAACGTTCTACACAGAGAGAGACAGCATCACCACAAGCACTAACAAGAGATCTTCACACCAGATCTACTCTAAGCAAGATATAATAAAAGAGGTATTGCCAGATATTTAAAACTTCAAAACACAATGGTGGAACAATTTTAATTAAAAAAGGGTATTTTAATTAAAAACAGAAAATTTAACATCACATTGCCAAAAGTAAAAGAGAGTTTAAAAAAAAACAAAACTGGCTGAACCAGTGTTAAATAGAATATGCTTTAAATGGTGCTACTGGAGTGTATATCTAACAAGGTACAGTTTTCTTTCTTTTAAAAGGTATGGTAGTGATGCTGACAGAAAAGAAATAAATTAACTATTCCCTTTATAAAGAAAGGATTTTTGTTCATATACAGGCAGTGTACATATGGGAAAACACGTGTGTCTCAGTTTGCAAAGGCTGTGTCCCAGTCTCAAGAGAATAGTCCAAGTGTTTTGCTAATGCGTAACAATCAAACTATGCCCTTTTTCTTTTAGATGCCAAAGCCATTAATCATGCAAACAGGCAAAACACCCCTTGCATATCAAATTCAATCTTATCTAGATAAAATTTAAAATAAAACACAACTAAAAAATAACAAGCTATGAGAATAATCTCCTTTCAGTTTAAATTTAATTAAGAGATTAACAGAAGGATTTAAATTGATATTAAACCTAAGCACAGTTTGCTCCTTAAAAATTCAGTGTAGCAAGAGTTTACATTCAGAAGCCAGATGTACCTAATTATATGGTGTTCATTCAAAGAACCATATTGATTTCTGCATATTTCAAACTGGTTTTATATCAGTTTATTATTTGCCTGAAGCTAAGATTGAAGCCACATTAAGAATCTGGAAAAGTACTTGCAAGAACTGTATTTCTTTTGGAAAATATTAACTAAGACTATGTTGCACGAGCCAGTTCCCAATAACCAAACAAATTTAAGGACTCATCCTTTATAGCAGCTTGTGAAGTAAGATTTTCAGCACTGGCTTCCCCTGGCCTATGCTGATTTTTCCAAAACTAAAGCACACTTTGGAGGTGAAGAGCTTCAGTGGGTCCAAGTGAAAGTAACTGACTAACAGAGAGGCAACATCTTCCTTTTCTTTTCCACATACCATGCCAGCATAGGCATGTGGTGTCCACCTAAGAAAGATCACAATTAAAGCTAACCTTAAGTTTTTGTGGTTTTATTTATGAGAATTTTAACCTAAAATGTCTCATTGATGATTTATTTATTTAAATAAATATATAATAAATTAGTCACAGCTAAAAGGAAATATTTATCTCACAAAAGGGCTTGGATGACAATCTAGTTTTGACAACTGAAAATCCATACCTTGCTAATTTTTCCATGTAATAAGCAGGCTTATACGTTTGACCTATGTAGGTTAATTCCAGATGCAAAATCTCTAGCATTTCAGCATTGCATTAAAAACTCGATGTTTGATTAAAAAAAACAACTCTTAATTTTTGGTGGAGCTCAAGTGACTTATTAAGCCTGGCTAACTTTTCAGGTATTTTATCTACTTCTGTTAGAATGCTTTAGCAACAATAATTACAGAGTTTGCACTCTTGGGCTAGGCCAAACTGAGTATCACTTCATCGGGTTATTGCAAGACTTCCAAGAACTATTTCAAGTGTTCAGTTTCAAGGGTTGAGGGTGGAAAAAAAAAAAAGAAAAAAGAAAAAAAGAAATATGTGGATGTGGCACAACATCTTGTTTGCCGAAAGCTGAATAAAGGCACATTCTTAAGATTATTTACTGTTCAGGCAGCTCTTCTGTTGGGGCTATGCTACTGCACAGTGTTTCCAAAATCTGAGGCTCAGTATGGACAACAGTTAGCATCTTTGTTCACTTTAGAAAATGGAGCAAGAAAATGAACAAAGACTACCAGCGACTCTAGTTGGTGCGCAAGGTCTGGGGCACCATTACTGTCAATCCCATGCAACAAACTTTTGAGTGTTCTACAGAGATGAAGCCTCAAAAGTGACCCACCAACTCCCCCTGCGCATCCAACGTCCCTGTTGCTAGGGGTATCCATCAGCTATTGTTCTGGGTCAAGGAGCTGTAGTTGTTGGTATTGACCAGTGCCACGAGGTGGCAACAGAGCCCTGAGAAAAAAGAAGTCGATCAGCCGAACTCTTATTTTCCTCCAGCCGAGGGAACTCAGCAGGTCCAGCAGCACAGGGAAGGTAAAAAAGTTGAACGGCTGCACCACGTGGAGCCCTGCGTTAACTGTTCATACTGCAGCTCCCACAAAAAGGTTGAAACTGTGTTTCATCTGTAGGTGCTGCAATGGAAAACCTGGAGAGCTAAATACTCCTGATGGCTGTGGCCTGAAATTGGTTATCAACACACTAGGCAGCAGCAGAAAATGTCTACTGTTTTTTCCAACTCAAATTCCCAATGTTTGAAAAAAGACTTAAATCTATCTAAAGGACACTTATATGAAGCCAGCAGTATAATGGTTAATACAGCAGTAATAACTTGGCTCTAAAACTAAAAACATTTCAAGTATCACTTCAAGGTATGGATACAACTGCACTATTCATGACGCTCATCCCTTGCCCCCAGTTTCCACCTGTGACAACTAGGCTCAGCTCTATCCCTATCCTGCCACTGGGTTTCCAGAAATGGATAATGCAGCCTTTTTTTTCTTCCTGGAGACAGGGTTTTGAGGTATTTATAGCTTGCCTCCTCAGCTCCAAAGCCAGTGGCAGACCTTCCTCTCACCACACATTCAGGATTGTTTTGCATGCGGAAACAGTGGCTAGATCAGGGGATAGAGGGTAATTCAGAGAAAGAGAGTGGATGAAAGAGGGATCAGGACTGGAACAAGTCTTTCCTATTTCAGGAATTCATATGGGAGAAGGGTGACACTTCAAGCTGCAGTCACCTTGTGAAGAAGAGGTCATGTTGAAACAGGTCCTAAGGGACCTTAAGGGTGAAAAAGCTGTGGAAAGGTCAGTGTGGGAAGGGAGAGATAAGCCCCAGCCCATATCTAATCACTGGCAATCCTGATGGCCACTTGCCTGATGTGTAGCAATGATATGAGGTCTGATGCCAAGAAGTCACAAATACCACTACTATGCAGAATTAAAATGCCCATCATAACCAAGGAATGCCATGGTTAAAGACTGCACATACAACCTTCACTCAGCCTGCCAAACATCCTCAAGTGTTATATTTTTTTCTTTGTGCTACTTGCAGGGAAAGCAAGGGCCTTAGCAATTCTGTGTGAATTGGAAAATCAAAAATATTTTTTTTCTTTTGAAAATTAAGAGTAATTCCAATGGTGGAGAAAGTAATGTTTACCTAAATTAGGTAATATTAGTAATTTCTGTTTACACTGCAAACCTGTGATTATCTGGAGACCACCCCCTCAAAATCTTTTTTTCCCAAGAATTAGTCACCTTTCTTTTTTTCTTCATGTCAGTTAAAACCTTAGCAGACATTTTTTTTAATTGCCAGTAATTAATAGTAACACACATCTGATAAGACTAATTATGATATTCTAGTTTAATCAGTGCTGGGCAGAGACACCTATTGTCTTTTCAAAAATCTAAGAAAATAAACCAAATACAAAATCTATGTTTTCTACTTCCTGGCTGCCTTAAAGCATTTAATCCTAAATGTATGTACAAATGCATTCACATTCCCCACAGAAAAGGATGAAGCAGGAATTGCCACCACTTAAAACATCCCCATTAATCTAAACAATGCATCTAAGGAAGTAAGATTTTGCCCAACATCTTGATGCATATTTTAAGCCATGCAGAGTTACCAAGTTTTTTGCCTAAGTGAAACTGAAAAAATAGACCTCCATCCTTTATCAAATACCAGACATGACATGGTTGTCTTAACTGTGAAACTGTAAGATTGGTACTAAAGAATACATTAACTGAAAGCAGTAAGACATCTATTCAACAGAAAGCTCCTATGTCCACTTGGCTATGCAGCTGTTCCATTCAAATTGGACTTTTATATCCAAACAGGCTTACTTGATCTCAGAGCAGCTGGCTGCAGGTAGAAAACCGTATCAAGTCTAGTCGATGAAAGGAGAAGGTGAAATGTAGCATTATGAGGCCAGGCTACAAATATATCTGACTCAAAACAAATGCAACGCCTTCCCAAAACAGATCATTCCAACACCTACATAACACAACTTATTTTCAACATCAGGAAAAAGCTAGCAGAAGCTTACCTGACAGCAAACAGTGAATGTGTTTGGGCAACATAATACTAAAGCAGTCATGTTTCCCTGTTTCCTGAGAATTTGGTTTCACAATCCTGTGTGGTTTTTACTCCACAGTTTACACCGTAAATGCAGACTGACCTTCAAGCTTGTGACTAGTTCAAGACAGCTCTTCAACAGTTGGTGCAGAACTAACCTAGTATCAACATTTCTGTGGAATTTAAACACACCAGGCTTCTCATGGATACCAGGAAATCTAGAATTAAGTGTACCAGTTTATCAAAGGAAGTGAATCAGGGGTACAGAAAAGAAAATCACAGAATCTTAGAATGCCAGGTTGGAAGGGACCTCAAGGATCATCTGGGCCAACCTTTCTAAGTACTACTATAGTTTATATGAGATGGCTCAGCACCCCGTCAAGCTGAGACAACTGTCCAACATGGGGAATCTAACACTTCCCTTGGGAGTTTTCAATGTTTGATTGTCCTCATGGTGACAGATTTACCTCTTGTGTCCAGTCAGAATCTCCCCAGGAGCAACTCATGCCCATTACACCTCGTCTTTTCCATGTGACTCCTTGTAAGCAGGGAGTCTCCATCTTCTAGGCAGTCACACTTTAAGTATTGGAACATTGTAATAAGGTCTTCCTGAAGCCTTCTGCTCTTAAAGTTGAACAAACAGTTTTCTCAGCTTTTCCTCATATGGCAGGTCCTACAGTCCTCCATCCTTGTGGCCCTTCTCTGGATCCTCTCCAGCCTTTCCACATCCTTTTTGTAGAGAGGGGACCAGAATTGAATGCAATACTCCAGGTGTGGTCTGACAAGCACTGAGCAGAGCAGGATGATGACTTCTTTATCTCTGCTGGTGACATCCTTGTTGACACAGCCCAACATCCTGTTGGCTTTCTTTGCTGTTGCAGCACACTGCTCACTCACGTTGAGCCTGTTACCCACCAAGACCCTCAGATTCCTTTCCACAGGGCTGCTCTTCAGCCAGGTGGGTCCCAGTCTGAACTGTGCTCCTGGGTTTTGTGCTCCCAGGTGCAACACCTTAAACTTTTTCCCACTGAGCTTCATAAGCTTCCTGCTAGCCCACTCCTCCAGTATGTCTAGGTTATCCTGGATGGTGGCCCTCCCTTCTGGAGTGTCAACTTCTCCACTCATCTTGGTGTCATCAGCAAATTTCATCAGGGTGCTCATGATCCCCACATCCAGGTCACTTATGAAGACGTTAAACAGTACTGGGTCCAGTATCAATGCCTGAGGGATCCCAGCTGTGAACTATTTATTATCACCCTTTGGATACAGTCTGTCAGCCAGTTTTCCACCCCTCACACAGACCACTCATCAAGGTTTCACTGCAGAAATCACAGGTATGACAAAAACCACAAGAATAGCCTTCTTATCAGTATTTGCAGGATTTTGACCCTACTGACTGAAAGGAAGAAATGGAAATTACTATTTTTTAATGGGTTTCTGGCATTTATTCCAATACTATTTAGAAATAGGTGAAATACTAACAATAGTGAATGAATAGGGAACTAATAAAAAAACAACCTACTGCACTAAAATATGCAACTATATAACACAAATAGAGAAATCTGTCTTAATATATGTTTGAAGAGAAACAGTCCAAAAGTTTTTTTTAAAAAAACTACTAATTAAAACTGGTGTTTTGTGATGCCTGGTTGCTGATAAACACTGCTGCTTTGGCTTAGAGTTGTGAACTGGTAAATTTGTATATTTCTCTAAAAGATTTCTTCTTTTTAAGAAGCATGTAATTACACTCAGAATGGAATGCTGCATTCCTAGGTGATAGTGTCTAGCAAATGTCAGTATTCCCTGCATGACTCTGGACAACACAGGTTTCTGTCGATTCTTCACTGCTAATGCATAAATACACACATACAGAGCACCTACCAGGTACCTATTGTCTATCTATTTTTCCAGATCATTTGAAATATGGTATCTATGAATATTTACCTTCAAAAAATGTTACACATCGATGCCACCTCCTTCCTTTAAATACAGCTCAAAAATTATTTGCAGAACTATAGATTTACACAGGCTGATGTGCACAACAGGAAATGGAAACCCCTCATAGTTAACATTTGTGCAACAAAGATCTGAAAAAAAAAATGTAGTTGCTGACCACAGAGATTTATGCTCATCTTATCTGATCTCTTAACTCAGAACTACTTACAGCTTTTTACCCAATGGTTTTCTAAATTAAATCAGAACTAAACTGGGTTTCAGGTGCCTGACCTTGATTGAGACTTGAAGTAAGAAATTTTTTATCATCTTGAAGTTGTTTCTAACCTCCATATATAATGAAAAAAAACCAAACCAAACTGATATTTAGTTTGAATTAATATATTAGCAACCTCCATGCACTGTAAGGCCTCGTTTTAGAGGTGAAAGCTGAAGAATATGAATTTTGGGTTGAAACAGGTGCTGCCCTTCCATTTGATGCAAGATGCCTCTCTCCAGAGAGGAGCTTCAACCTCATGCATGTCAGCTTCTCCTAGTGGTGCTTCGACAAGGCCTTACCTAAACTACTGGTGACTGTGAATCCCACCTAAGTTGTCCATCTCTCTTCAGGGGTCCTGATATCCAAGCCAGGGTTGTGGGCTGAAATCCCTCAGTGAGGAAGACAGCAATTTTTTCCTCCTCAAATCTCTTATGGCAAAACCCTCAGGTATAAAACAAGAGATTTGTGATTTCACATGGGATTAGTTTCATAGGGTAAAAAAAACACTGTAACTACAAACAAGTACAGGTAAGTTAATTATTCACAGGTATTTTATACTAAAACTCGAACTAGTCATAAGTGCTATTTTGACTAAATAAGACAAATTAAACCATATCTTCTGTATCTAAGCAGAACTGCCAACCCCCAACAAATAGACTGTATGCTTCTGCACTGAACCAGAGACCAACTATTGATCAAAGTATCTGATACTTCTCCATCAAAAACAACGTTAGCAACGTTATGAACAATGAAGTACAAGGTAGTGGTAAAAACATTAACAGTTAGCATCTATGAAGGCACTTGCAAGGCTCCTTTAACTGTATTTATGTCTGATATTCCCTCAAAATTAAATATGTATTTCTATTTTCACATGCATTATAGTAATTCCAAAGTTTTGAGAATCAGTTTCATTACAGAAATTAAAACATTTATTTTAGGCCAAATGCTTTTTTTGAATGTTAACAACAAATATGCTCAGCAGCCTACTCCAAGCTTATGCTTTTATTCTGGTCTAAACCTTCATTTATTACAAAAAGACAGAGCAATGTTAAACAATTCCTAAGAAATATTCCTAAGACATGTCCATTTTATCCACAAACTACAGTGCTTTCCAAATCCAACTCTACTGTATCATTGTGTATGTTACCAGCAATCAATGCTTTTAAGAGATATTGTCCACTCATATCATGACTAAGGATGATCAGAGCTGCTGAGAGAGATGTGCTTACATCTCCTCCCTCAAGGAGGACACAAATATCTAGAACATGCTGCCACCTTCTCAGTTTCTTTAAAGTCTTTGAATTTCAAAATCAATTGACAGCACTTGAGGCAGAAAGATGGAAGACTATGAATGTGAGCATGGAATATATCTGGAATGACGTCTAGTGAGGTCACATCTCCTCACATCTCTTCACATCTCCTTCAGGATCATTCATGTTCACCCTCCTTTTCCCACAGAAGAAACAGCAGACCACTCATGGTTGCAGCCTTGAAAGACTCCTTTACAAAATATATTTATGTCTCATTAAGCTGGCTGTGAAACACCATCCGTGATCTAAGGAAATTATTAAAGGACCCAACTATACCATGACATGAAGAGACAGAGTATTGTTTGCATAGACTAACACTGCATTGAAAATTGACAAATGTGTCTTGTGGGGCTGAGAAACCCCACACATTTACGTGGCTGAACAGGCCCAGTGACAAAATAGGAAGGATTCAGGAAGGGAAACTGTTCCAGCACTACAGGCACTTCTGAGCTTTTTTGAAGAAGAGGCAGAAATGTCCAGTAGAAATATGTAGCTCCGAATGAGGGGGCTGGAAAGGCATCTGATTGTGATGCTGGGAACCAATAGGCTCAGAAACACAAAAGTCGACTCTTCTTACAGTAAAAAGAAAGGTATGCTTTAGGAATTCTTAATTCAAAATATGTTCTCTTTAGGCTTTGTCTGGGGCCTCTTACAAGAAGCCTAGATTTTTAACTAAACTGTCTTGCAAAATAACCTCTCAAAAGTCAATTACTTCCTTACACAGAAGAAAGAACTAATACTTTTGTTTATGTTATATTGTATGGCTGTTAACTGTCAACACTAAAGCATAACAGCTGTTGATTCAGTGAAAAAATTCTAGACAGACCTCTCTACCACTTGGAGCTACTGTGAAGAGGTATAGAGAAATGCTGTCTTATTCATCTAAGTGCACTACCATGCTGAGAAGAGTGACTTCCATGCCATCCGAATATGGATGGACAGTTCTCCAAAAGTCTTGTCAGTACTTAGGGTGGGGTCTCTTGAGAGCCGAATAAAGGGGGAGAATCACCTCCTTTGACCTGCTGGCCACACTTCTTTTGATAGAGCCCACAACACAGTTGGCTTTCTGGTCTGCAAGCACACATTGCCAGCTTATGTTGAGCTTCCTGTCCACCATCACCCCATGTCCTTCTCCTCAGGGGTGTTATTGATCCATTCCCCACATAGCTTGTATTTGTGTTTGGGATTGCCCTGACCCAGGTGGAGAACCTTGCACTTGGCTTTGCTGAACTTCATGCAGTTTGCATAGGCCCACTTCTCAAGCCTGTCAAGGTCTGGATGGCATCCCTTCCCTCCAGCGTGTTGACCTCACCACACACTTTGGTGTCATCAGCAAACTTGCTGAGGGTGCACTCAGTGCCACTGTCCATGTCGGCGGCAAATGATGAATAGCACAGGTCCAAGCACCAACTTTGGAGAACACCACTCATCACAGGTGTCCTTATGGACACCAAGACATTATCACTACTCTTTGAGTGAGACCATCCAGCCAGTTCCTTACCCAATGAGTGGTCCATCCATCAAATCTGTACTGTTCCAATTTTGATACCAGGATGTTGTGTAGGATAGCATTGAAGGCTTTGCACACATCCAGGTAGATGAATGTTGGCTACTCTTCCTTTGCCCACAGATGCTGTGAAGGCCACCAAATTGGTCAGGCAGGATTCGTCCTTGGTGAAGCTGTGTTAGTTGTCACCAATCATTCCTTTGTTTTCCACGTGCCTTAGCAGAGCCTTCAGGGGAGATCTGCTCCATGACCTTGTTGGGCACAGAGGTGAGACTGACTGGTCTATAGTTCCCTGGGTCTTCCTTATTTCCTTCTTGAACATGGGAGTTATGTTTCCCCTTTTCCTCAGTGGGGAGTCCTCCAGATTGCCAAGACTTTTCAGATATGATGGAGAGAGGCTTTGCAACTTACTCAGCTAGTTTCTTCAGCATCCATGGATGAATCCCATCAGGTCCCATGGATTTGTGCACCTTCAGGACCTTCTGATGGTCACAAACCAGCTCTTTTGCTACAGTGAGGAGATCTTCTTCTTCACAGTCCTTGTGATGCTCATCATCGTACCACTGCAAGTCAAATGGAAAATGTACAGTCTGTGTACAAATGCAGAAGAGAGGAAGAAGAAAATGGAAAACACACCACTTCTGGCTGGCGTTCAGAGATGCAGTGGTGAGATATGGTTGGAGGTAAAGACAGGAAACAGTCTTCATCAGCAGCAGCACTGCTTCCTTTTCAGAACGTAAGGATGAATACAAGTGGTCATAATGTTAAGTATTTGAGGCAGAGTTTGATTTTGTAGATTTTCTGATTTAGATTCTTCCAGAGATGAAGAATCTGATTTAGATTCTTCCAGAGTGTAGAAACTGAAGAGGAACTCCTCAATGACAGAGTTCTAAGTTCATGGTGTTGTGACTCCAGCATCTCTTGTATGGAAAATTCAAAGCAAGATCCTCTTCTGGAAAAATAATGCAGTCAGCTTGCTTATTTGAGAAAAGGAAATCACTCTAAGCATTTAAGTCTCCTGAAAATAAACTGCTCATGCTAACAGAAACAATTTCAATTCACTGTGCTAATCTGTACAGTGGCTTGGAAATACAGGTTCTATCACGAGCACCAGGACATACACAGATTTTTGTCCAAAAAAGCAGAATAAAGCTGTCAGTTATTTTTCACAGTCAACAGAAATAAGGGAAATCAGCTCAAGATTGATAAAGAAGCCACTGAGATATGCAGTAAAATCATACAAAACTTGTGTTTTCCAGTAATTTTGTATAGGTAGAAGACAGTGATATTCATCGCTTCTGACACTTTGCAGCAGCCTAACCCAATCTCCATAGCAATCAGATACCAGGAGAAAACCCCGGAGCCTTTTGTCCTCAGACACATCACCATACATTTCAACAACTTTGATCTTTCATGGTAGCAGTAGATGCTGGAGGAGCACGCCACATTTGACTGAGGCATCAGGGAGGACACTATCTGAGATACCACTGTACTGCAGCAGATGGAGAATAAAGCACGGTTTCATCCTCTCTTGTGCCTGTATGAGAAAAAGCATCTTGAGGTTGTATGAATATAAATAAATGAAAAAAAAAAAAAAAAATTTAAACAGAATGAGGCAGACATACACCAATAATGATAATCCAGAAATTATTACTCTGAATGCTGTATTCACTTATTGAAAATCTGACCAGAAATACCAGAGAGTTTCTAGAGACTGCAGGTGTTTTGTGCTGATGTTCAAATGGCCAAAGTCTCTACTTACAAGAATAATCATCTTCATGGGGAAGAAGAAAGATAAAGGTTTGATGAAATTCTACGATGAGTCATAGTGAAGTATTCTATCAGGGTTGGTTCCACTATTACTGCAGTAGTCACCAAAATCACAGAAACACAGAATTGTTAAGACTGGAAGGGATCTGATGGGATCACCTAGCCCAACCTTAAGTCAGCCTGAAGTAGGTTGTACAGGACCACATCCAGTTGGGTTTGGAATACCTCTGAAATATTTATGAGCAATCCATTTCACTGTGTGACCATCTCTCAGTACAAAAGTGTGTTCCTGTGTTCCCATGATACCCCATACATACCAATTTGTGCCGAAGGCCTATTGTCCTGTGTTATGGTTTGAGGGGGCACAGGCTAATTTTGTGGAACTAATACATGGACCTAGAGAGAAGGTGTTTAGTACCCCAAAGGATCCAGGGGGCAAAACAGAGAGGAATCAATATTTCCTCCAGTTTCCTGCCATACTCTATAAAAGCCAGAAGGAACAGAAGTCTCCCCTGTTCCTGCTTTCCTCTTCCTTACTGCTTCACTGCATTTGTCAGTTTTGGAGAAATGCTCCTGGTCTTCAATAGCAGCTCACCATGTGCTCTGCAGGATCTGAATCCATCAGATGCTGGGAAGTGCCTTGGACCCTTTTGTAAGGGACTTCTGGCCACTTCAGTGATCATCAAAATTTGGGTTTGTATATATTTTTCCTTATTCCAAATTTTACTATCCCTTCCTTGTTCCTTAAACATGCTAGTTTAAACTTTCAACCTTGAAGTCTCTCTTCCTTATGTCCCTTTTACCTTCCCCTGCGAGGCTGGAGTGGCATAATACAGAGCAATTCTGTTCTCTGTGTTTTGGTTCATCCTGACCACAAACTGAGACTTCCTGTCACTGGCAGTACTGAGAAGAATCTGTGTCTCTCTTCTTCATTATTAAGGCTTCTCCTCTTCAAGCTTAACAGTTCTCTCAGCCTCTCTTCACATGAAGAGTCCCTTAACAATTTTTTGTGGTCCACTGTTAAGACTTTTTCCAGGAGTCCACATCTTGTACTAGAGAGCCCAGAAGTGGACACAACATTCCAAACATGGCCTTTCTGGTACTCAGAAGAGAAAAATTACTTCCTTTGATCTGCTAGTAAGTCTTTCTAATGCATCACAAAAAGCTGCTAGCCTTTGCCACGAAGGCCCATTAGTGGCTCATGGTCAGCTTGGTATCCACCAGGAACCACACATCCTTCTCTGCAGAGCTGCTTTCTAGCCTATCAGGCATCAGCATGTGATTATTCCTCCCCAGATACAGGACTCAGCATTTCCCCTTGTTGAATTTTATGAGATGTCTCTCAGCCTAACTCTCAAGCCTGTCCAAAGCCCCGTGAACAGCAGCACAACCAGCTGGTGTACCTGCCACTCCTCCCAGTTTTGTATCATCTGTGAACTTGCTGAGGGAGCACTCTGTTCCAGCATCCAGGTCATTAATGAAAAGGTTAAATTGCATTGGCCTTATTATCAACCCCAATAGCACACCACTAGTGACCTGCCTCCAACTGGACTAGGTCCCACTGACCACAAGCCTCTGGGCTGGGCTGTACAGCCAGTTTTCAAACCTCCTCACTGTAGACTTATCTAAGCAGTACTTTCTCAGTTTGCCTAGGAGGATGTTATGGGAGGCTGAGACAGTGTCAAAAGCCTTACCAAAGTTGAGGTAAATGACATCCACTGCTTTCTCCTCATATATCAATCACTTCACTGTAGAAGGCCATTAGGTTGGGCAAGCATGATTTCCCCACTGTAAATCCATGCTGACTGCTTCTGATTCCATTCTTGTCCTTAATGTGTTTGGAAATGCTTTTGAGGAGGATTTTCTCCATTATTTTCACAGGAACTAAGGTGACGGTGACCTGTCTATTTCCCCAGATCTTCCTTCTCACAGACAGGAGTGACATTTGCTTTCTTCCAGTCTTCCGGGAACCTCTTTCAGTTGCCATGAAAAAAGTTCATTGAGATTGGTCTTGAAATGGCATCAGCCATCTCTCTCAGCACACTTACATGCAACCTGCCAGGCCTCATGGACTTTTGTACATCCAGTTTGTTTAAGTACTCCCTAATGCTAAGTCTGGAGCAAGGGTGGAGTACCTGTGTTTTCTTTGTCACCAGTTCTCCTGCTTCACTCAGCAGCAGGCTCATGTTTTCCCTAGCCTTTCTTTCACTGTTATTATACTTGTAGAAGCCTTTCTTGTGGACTTTTCCATCCCTTAGCAGATTCAACTCAAGGTCAGACTTGGCTTTCCTAATGCTGCCTCTGCATGCTTATGCAGCAGCTCTGTATTTCTCCTGGGTCACCTGTTCCTGCTTACATCCCTTGTACATTCCTTTTTTATGTCTGACTTCAGTCAGTAATTCCTGGCTCATCCAGGCAGGCTTTCTGCTGTTCTTATTTCCTGCTTGTTGGAATGGGTCTTTCCTGAGTTTGGAGGAAAGATCTTGCCTGATCTTTGAATATGAGCCAACTCTCCTGGACCCATCTTCTCTCCAAGGCTATATCCCACAGGATTCTTCCAAGCAGACCCCTGAAGGGGCTGAATTTTGCTCAGGAAATACAGGGTAACGGTCCTACTTTTCACCCTGCTCCCTCTTCTTAGGATCTTCTACCATCCTTATCTGCCAGGATCTGTAAGAAAATACTATAATACAGTCTGTGAGACAGGACAAGTTGAATTAATCTTTTTCTGCCCTTGAAGGAGCTGAAGAATCTTCTCACAAGGCACAAATTTTAAATTATTTTTTTTTTCTCCTCACAATAAAAAGAGCCAGTGATATGTGTCAATCAGCACCTGTCTGACACTGCAGATAGAACCTGCAGGAGGTAGGCTTCCCTTTGCACTGTTTCCTTACTCTACCTTTAAACCTCAGAACTGGTTAGTCTCATTGTTAGGAAAAACACACATCGTTTACAGCACTAGAAACCTTCCAGTTGTGCCCTGTTTCAAACTAGAAAAGTTTGATAGAAAAGTTAATGCTATCAGTGAAGTATATGCATTAGCAGCTTTTGTCTTTGTGAACTTAACCCTTTTTTTACAACACAGCTAAACATTTTCCTTATCTGAAGTAAGTCACTTGTGGACTTACTGAGCAGTTGCACTAGATCAGACCAAAGGTCTGTTCACTCAGAACTCTACCTGCAACTGTGGTCAAAAGCACAAAAAGCACAAGACTGCTACAGTGGTACTGCTGCCAGCCACCCTCCCAAAATTCCACAGCTTAGGATCCATTGGAGGCAGAGATGGATGTAGATAATCAAATACACCACCAGAGAATGATAAAAATATAAACAGGAAGTATTTGGAACACATTTAAGAGTTCATAAATCTGTAATTTGTGAAATATATTTCATAATTCACTAGGTTAAAGTTTTAGCTTGTGTAACTATAGCGTAAATAAGAGGAAAACATGGTATCAATCACTAAAAATTATTACATTAGCTTAGGGTTTTCCATGGGAACTACTTGTATACTCTAACATCTATGCAACTTTTTCAAGTTTTCTAGTTATATTTGCTTTTATTATTTGCTAGATCCATTCCCAGAATTAATCTATCTACATTTCTTAAATATTATTCCTCTGTGGAATTAGGCAAAACTACCAGTTAGAGTACAAGACCAAACTTAGTCTTTAACAACTAGCACTTAATAATTTAATTTACAGTATTTAAGGGTCCTAAAACAGGAGTTATGTGTTTGCGTCGTAAAAATAAACCTTAGAATAAAAGTTATCTTAACTTTATTAAAAAAAATAAAAAAGCTACAAAAGGTACTATGGTCATGTCCCTTTCTTTAAAAAGAAAACTGGTTGCGAATCCAGTTTGTCTGAGGACCAAGCTGCAACTGTTGTATCTTCCTATCTCTCCTAACTGTTTATTAAGTCCTGTGGACCTCCACAGCATTACTGCATTAATTTTGCTAATGCTTCTGAAAGGCTCCAGCAACCTCTTTTGATGGGCAATAATCAAGCCTGAATCTATTCTACTCAGATCTACTTTTCAGAAACAACACTGCAAAATAATGCTGGGTACCAAGAGCTTTGTGCTAATTCACTGACAAATCTCCTAGAATGCCCAAAGGGCTTTCAGAACCCCTGGAACAGATATGTAGATGCCTAAACACCCCACCCTGCAAGTGCAGTGAAGAAGCACCATGGACATTCCAAACTACATCTTCAGTTGGTAAAAATATCAGGCAAAACTTTTCCATTTCATAACTTGAAGCTTCTGCTTGCCATGAGTTTCTAGGTGGTTTGGTGGACAAGTAAACCACCAGATTTCTTAGGAAACCAACTTGGTGCTCCAGCTAACTCTGGGACTGAGGATTCCAAAATGCATGTCCCTGTAGATGAAGCTGTGCTGGTTTATACAGTATTTTCAGAAGGAGAAACTCTTAATCACAAAAATCTTTCAACAGCTTGTGAAACAATCTGTCTGTACTATTGGAAGACACATCTCCTAGGGCTTGTTAATACAAGCTTTTGAGTCAAACCAGGCTCACATCCTGTCAGTGTGGAGGATGGCACATGCTTGTTTGCTTTAAACTGAATCTGTGGAAATCCTGCATAACAATAGACAGAGGTAAGAACTAATTTCTGGTTTTATATTGACAATCTGAGTTTCAAAAGGTACAATGAGATTTCAGATCCAATTCACTCAATTAATTTGTTTTACTTGCATTCTGCATTTTCTTTGAATTATGTGACAGTTTAAATGAAAGTTTTTGTAGTCCGGGAGAAGATTTAGGGCTCCACACTGAGAATTATTCTTCCTTTTCATTATGATTTTAACAAATATCAACTCTTGATGCTTACAGAACAGTACAGTATGGTATAAAATGGTAGGTAAGCAGTTCAGGCCCTCAGCAGAACACTGTTGGAAAGTCATGAGTTATTTATACTAATAAAAAACATGAGTAAATTTAGAGAACCAGAACGTACTGATTGTTTTAAAGAATTTTAACTGGAGAAAGGGGTTAAGCTTCACACTGTATACATATACACATATACAAAGTAGCCAACTCTGATTCACGTTTCCAAAAATTATTGTCAACAACCATAAAATAAGGAGCAAGAAAATAGAAAGTCTAATTGTTAGAAAGAGAATTCAGATATTCTTAGCCGCTTTCACTGTTTTAATTTAATGAGGCTTCCAATGGGAGGTTTGACCTTATGGGGAATTAATTGATAACTGACAATAAGCTCTAGAGAAGTCCACTTCGGGTGCTAGAACTTAGGCTTTGATTTGGAAAGTAAAATACAGAGACAGAGTGCTGTCTTTACTATACATTCATAGAATATTTGCATTTTCAGAGCAATGTTAGTAAACTTATTTATTAAGATCTACTGTACTTGCTGTGTTACAGGTGAGTAAGAGAAGCGTACAGGATCTGGCAGGGATAGAGTTAACTTTCTTCTCAGCAACCCTTACCACGTTTTAGATTTGTGACCATAACGGCGTTGAAAACACCGATGTTTTGGCTATTGCTGAGTTAAGACCGTCTCTGTCTTTCACTCTACTCCCCTCCCAGTGTGCAGGTTGGGAGTGGACAAGAGGTCGGGGGATGACACAGCAGAGACAGCTGAACCCAGCTGATCAAAGGCATTTTTACTTCCATGCAACCCTGATTAGCAATCAAACTGGGGCAGGGTGGGGAAGGGCAGGGGGGACGTTGAGTTTTGCCGAACTTGCCATTGTTCTGGGATTAGCTGATCAATGGTCTTCTGATGGGAAATGATTGCTTTTGCATTACTTGTTTCCTCCTGCGTCCCTCCCCCTTTCACCTACTAAACTGTCTTACTACGGCGCTCGACACTTTTTTCTTCACTTTTGTCCTTTCAAACTTCTCCCCCTACCATTGCTGAGGGAGGGAGCAAGGTGCTGGCTTACTGGCTGGCCCGGGTCATCCCACCTCAAGAAGGAAAGCCCAAAAACCTCCATTAGTAGGAACTGATTTTATTACTACTAACCATCCACTTCAGCTGCTATAGATCAGCTCTGAACAGCTTTGCTCTTTCTAAGCCAGAATTCACCCAACAACGATCGCTACTGCTTTCCAGGACGTGCTCTCTTTCTAGGGCATTTCTCTGCCTTAATATTTTTGACAAGTTTGGGGCAGGGCAAATCAGAATTGCTAAAACAAATTAAGATTACATAAACAAGGGAGAAATTATTCAGCACAATATTGTGTACTACCAGAGAATTGCTCCTGAGAATTAGGTAGAAAAAAAATCCACTGGAAAACACCTCAAAAAAACCAGACCATTTTAGTCACCGAAAATAGTTCCTATTATGGCATTTATTTTTTTTTATTTTTTTTTTTACGTGCAGTGATAGATAAAGAAGCTAAGAATGAGTCTATGCAGCAGCATCAAAAAGTAAATAAAAAAATACATATGTTAATCCCACTTCTTGATTCTGTGTCCCACGGTACCACATTAAATACTTTCTGCTTTCTTTTCTACACAAGGATATCGGGTCAGAAAACATTAATTTTGAGTTTGGTTACAGATTGCATTATGTAGATATCCACTGGTATGTACAACTTTATGTGCAGTGTTTTCATATGTTTTGAAAAAGAGACTGAAGATAGGATTAAATACTACCAGTTTTCCTCCCTTAGTTAATATTTAAAATATGTTTTTAAACCCCAGTGCTTCCTTTGCATGCACTCACATGGTATTTGCACTGAAAAGCTATACAGAAATGGTTACACAATTGCTAAAGAAGCATATTTTAACACTCTGCAAGATTATTAGTATAAACATAAAAATATTTCAACATGCATATGTATGTCTGATACACATTTATTTACTGAGATGTTTATACAGCAAAGGGTTTATCTAAAACAATACACACACATGGATTGCAGATGCTGTATCAGCCCTTCTCATATACATCCTGGAATGCAACCCTGCCAGTGCAGATACTGAGAAGACAGATATTCTTAAGAGCTAACTACAAAACTGATCTAGCTAAAGAAAGTCGAAGATTAAAGAAAAAAAATCTCAGTGTCCAGCACCTTTTGTTTTCTGTACATCTATTGTACTTAAGACATTCCTGGGTCACATTTCCTGGGAATCCAAGGTAATACTTCTTATTTTACTATGGCAAGCTACACTAATAAAAGCCAAACACTACAATGGCACAACACATACATTATGGATCATAAGTGTTACTCAAAGGCAGCTTCTTCTGGTATGCAAGTTTGCATTTGAGAAACAAAGCCGAACTATTCAAATACTCAATGTTCCAAGAAAAAAATATTCTTTAAAATTGGTTTGAAGAGAATCAAACACCTTTCCTAAAAATATTTCAGAATCCAAACCCTCTATAAAATTCCTAAAAAATTCTTACATGCAGATGTTGATTATTTTTATTTAAGGCTGAATAAATTACATCTGTAATTTAGGAAAACTATGAAACAACAAAGAGGAATGGAAAAAGGAAAAAAGTGATCTGACCAACTCTGTTTGTAGCAGCATTCCAGGTTATGGAAAGCTTTTTTAAAAAAAAGATATGCTAATCAAAATGAAACATAATTAAGAAAGTTATCTCAAAAGTAGGTCGTGAAAATAACCTATTATCTTTACTTTATAGACTTACTATATGGAAAGCTAATAGCGAAAGATACGACAGCTGCTAGCACATAGTTGGGCAGTAGACTTGCTACTAAAGGAAAAATTATAACATGGAGTACTGGAAGGGTAAATACCAGGCTAAAATAAGGTTTCTTCTACAGCTTAGATGAGGCCAAACCTTGCAACATACTTAAACAAAATGTCAGTAATAAAACTTGGCTCAAAAGAATGTGAGAGTTTGTGCAATGCCTCCCACAAAGACAAGAGGCATCCCTAAAAAAAAAAAAAAAATACACAGGAAAAAAAGAACAAATCTGAGCGAGGGTAGTGTCAGTGAAATGTGATACAGACTAGTATTTTGAAGTGCCAAATCAGACTAAGGGACTTTTATGAATACAAACTTTTACGCATTGCCTCCAAATGAAGTGGTTGCACAATTCCCAACCCTCAGACATGTTACACCAACTCTGTCTTCTCCTCCCATTCCAGCCTGAGAGCTCCCTGTCCTGTGGTAGTGTGAGCATCTGTTTAGCTGTATGGCACACTGGACTGCAGAACTGATTCACAGTAAAAGGCTGCTGCAGAAAAAACGGCTAACCCATCTCGTGATCAAGTTCCTCAGTCTGATGAACATGAATGTTTCTGCTGACACATGGAAGGAAATAATACGAGCATGGGAGCAGGACTGAATAACATTTTTGGCAGCCAAAGATGTGTGTGGAATTAGTGCTTACTCACTTGAATCCTCCAGCAGAGTGGGTATCATCGAAAAGTTCTGTGCCACAAGATCATGACAAAACAAACAATCTGTTACTGCTCTGAAAAAGCTAAGACAATAATGGGTGGGACGCACAGACTCTGACCTGCATGCAAAGGATGACACAGACACTTGGTATGACAAACTCACAAAAGGCACAAACTGTGTGGGCTTAAGGATCCCTTGTTTCTTATCCATTATCCAAGGGCAAGCAAATACCATAATCCCTTTAACCAACTAGAGACAAAAAGGATCAAAAAGTGGTTCAAATCATCTCTGTTCTATTCTGAGGTTGAAAATTTATTAGCTCACATAACATTTCCTTCAGTTATGCAGCCTTTGACCACAGTTACCAGTCCAGTATGCTAGCTGTATCTGTCATGCCCAATACTTCACTGCTTGATTACACAGGGATTCCTGCATTTGATGTAACACCCACACACCACACTCTTCCAAAAATACTACTTTTGGCTAGGCTACTACTCAGCCCAAATTTCCATTACATTAACTCAGGCATGCTTGATAAGTAAGGGACATTACCAGCCCTGAAGAGCTTTTCCTAGGTACTAGTGCTTTCTGTCTACCCATCCTGCACCCAACCTGCCAGTATTTTTACCATCTCAACCCAAATTCAGGCCTACCACTACAATGTCCCCAACTTGGCTGTCATTGCATCATACTTGCCTTGTCAACATCGGTGACTGATCCTGTTCATTTCAGCTACCATCTATTTCTTTGCACAGCCCTGAGGTCTCCTGATGGAGGTGGGCCACTAGATGACACCAGGATCACTCCCCACAAAAGTGCTGGATCACACCAGCACAATCCTCACCCCACAGTCTTCCTTTGAGGCTCACATACCCACAACCTCAACACCTATTGATGCTTGAAATGTTGTATTTTTCAATATAAACAAACATCGCTAACTTTCTCTGCTGGTGACTGGGTATTTATCTTATCAAACTGGGCCTTCTTCACCCTCAAGCCAACTCTAGATGAGCAATCACCTTGGTATGAGCTCAAAAGAAACACTGTTTAACCTCTCACTTGAAACAGGAAAACTTCATGTGCCCAGAAATTTTCCACTGTTCTTGTACTTAGCTCAAGTGGATGAATCCTGCCAACATTTGATCACAAAGCAGCCTGTACTGTTTCTCACATGCAGAAAGTGAAGGGGCCAAACACACTGCATCTCTTTTTGCTTTAGCAGCCTTGAGCACGAACCAGGGCTGAATCCACGCAGGACCTCACAGCTCTATATGCCTTTGAGCTTCAAAAGCATCTGCTACACCATCACACACACTGCTCAGAGCAGCTTTCACAACTAAGCATGAATGAACACATGAGTTGCCATGTTTGCTAATAATATGCATGACAATACAATGGTAACACAGACAGATGAGCCTGGACATTGATGACTAGTCTTCCAAGCTGTACCAGAAATGCTGTGGCAATACAAAGTTAACACCAATGCCAAGGTGTATCTATGTCTGTCGTACCAGGAAACCATTAGCAGGTGAGCCCACCATTTCAGGAGAGTCTCTCTCCAGGAAGAATAGAGAAGAAAAAATAATGAGAAGTAAATCCAGCAGAGATAGGACTCTACTCAGAGAGGCTATCTATGACAGACATATCTATAAAATTCAGAACAGAATTCAAACCGGAGGAAATGAAAAGGAAGTGTGTAGCAATCAAGGGGAGGGAGTGCCCATCCTGCAGCAGCAGAGAGAAGAATTTGCTGTATTTATTTTTCCAAAAGTCAGCTAATTAGAGAAGATCTCACTCTATAAAAACACTCAGGGGATGAACAGCAGGTAACGGAAAAAAATTTCAGTTCAGCAGCTGATATGAAAACAACTGAGAATAGACCAGCCACAAAAAAAAGCATGTAAAACTTTAAACATCAAAAGCCTCCCATACTAGAGCAATTCTCCACCTACCTCTCTGGAGGGTGCAAGAACCTCTGCAGAATTAAAATTAGCTTTGACCATGATACAAGACACAGTTGCTTGCTACAGGGGGATCTGGAGCCTGTGATTCAGAAGGCAGGCTTCTTCCAGTTACCTCATCCTAAAACACAGACACCACCACCCTAATGAAACTGATGTGAGTGCATAAAGGATCAGGACAAAGGCAAAACCCCTTTATCTTATAAATCTTATCTTATCAAAAAGAACTAGGGTATGTCTTAATTATTAAAGGTAAACATTTTGGCAAGTGTCACCTGAATTGAACACCATAAACATTACCAAAATATTTAGCATGTATACCAAAGCAATTAGTAATAAAACACCGAAAAATACTTTCTATGAACCTAAATCAATAGTATTCAGTATTATTTGAAGAACAGCACTGAAATTTGTGTTCAGAGACATTCTGTTTTTTTTTAAATTGCACAGCCAGCAGATCTAACAAAACTGCCCATCATTAGTTTGAATCTGATTAACACGATATTATGAATATCACTTTTTAAGTTAAATGGCTTTAAATTTATCTTCCTACTCATTTAGTAAAGTCATAGAAACTTTCCTGATTCAGCCTTGTCAATATTATTTTAACAGGCTTCAAATATTAAAATTTTAGTTTATTCTCTCAGGAAAGAAGCTTCAGAAGTGATATTTTTTTACAGTTCTCATTTGAAAAATAATGGAAGAGAAGAATCTGAGCGCAAGTGGCAGATGACTGCAGCATGAGAGTTGGTTTCAGTCTATGATTGAAAAAGCTTATGCTGTTTTTAACACACATGGGCTGAAGAAGTTTCTTAACAGTTCAGATTCCTGGCTTCAAGTTCTCCAGTAAGGAAAGCAGTATCAGTCACCAGGGGATTTGTTTCCTTGCACAATCTCTACAACAAATGCATTCATTATTTTGGAAGAGGGCAAGCAGCTGCACTTCCTGGAATGTGCTGTAACTAGTCATTTTTACCACCAGGTAACATTACCAAAGCTCAATGCATTCAATGCAAAATATTACATTATTCAAAGGACTTTCTGTAAAATTTCCTTATTATATGGCTATTGACAAAGTACACTTCCTTACAGCTACCTTGTGCCAGATGTTGTAGTTAACACACAGAGGTGCTATTCTGAGTTACTGTTAGAATTTCATTGTAGGCTATGCAAATAACTTGTCAGCAGGGTTACAAATTTCCATAATTTTACCTCTGAAAAACAGGTTCCCAATCCACATATGCTACCCAAACAAGTATGAAAAGACTGAAAGCACTCAATTCCCATGGCTGACAAATGAAAAAGGCATTCTTGCAGGGCAGGAGAGCTGCATTCCCTGAAGCAGCACCTTCCTGTCAAGACTATAAAGAGAAAACTGTCAACATCATTCTTCAGGAGTCACTACCTGTGCTTCTACAGTCAAGATGTGCTTTACACAAAAACAGGAATTATAGAAAAACCCCCCACCAAAACAAATAATACTAACAAAACTACACAGAAACCATTTAAAAAACGGTGCCACGCATTGCTTTCCACAAAATGAAGTGTACTTTCCCTGAAAATAATACAGACTGGCAGGTCTTAAAGCAGAGTAACTCATGACTTTCATTACAGGGAGTTTCTTTCTTTCTGGAACCAGCTACTGGCCATCTGTAACATTTTAGCTGTGCAGGTTAAGGACGGAAGTGGGAATGGTAAATACTTTCACACACGTGCAAGGCAATCTAAAAGACAAACAGGGAAAATTAAAAAAACGCAAGCTGTTTTGCACTTTCTTTGTTATTATAAAGTGCCTACAAAAACAGCTTGACCAATCAGACAGCTCCTGTGTTTTTTTTAACTCCAGAGAAAATAAATAATCTGTAAGTACCACTGAACTAAAAAAAACAAAAAAAACCAACAAAAAAACCCAACAACCCCACAAACAAACAAAAAAACTCAACAAAAATGTGGATGGGGGGAATTTAAAGGTAACATTTTGTACTTACAAGTATTAGAAAAATGCAAAAATTATCTTTCTGTTTCTAAATACTAAATAAAGATACCTAAGAGTACTAAATAAGATTAAGGCAGTTCTCAACAAAGCTATGCTGGAATAAAGATAAGGACTTGGGGGTACTGGTAGATGAGAAGCTGGACACGAGCTGACAATGTGCACTTGCAGCCCAGAAAGCCAACTATGTCGTGGGCTGTATCAAAAACTGTGTGGCCAGCAGGGCAAGGGAAGTGATTGTCCCCCTTTACACAGACAGCTCTGATGAGACCCCAGTGGGAGTGCTGCATCCAGCTCTGCAGTCCCCAGCACCAGAAAGACATGGACCTGTTTGAGAAAGCCCAGAGAAGGGCCACAAAGATCATTAGAGGGCTGGAGCACCTCTGCTATGAAAAACAGCTGAGACAGTTAAGGTTGCTTAGCCTGGAGAAGAGAAAGCTTCAGGGAGAACTTTTTGCAGCTTTTCAATGCTTAAAGGGGGCTTTAAAAAAAAACAAACTGAGAGAGACTTTTTACCACAACGTGTACTGACAGGACAAGGGGCAACAGTTTTATACTGAAAGAGGGTCAATTTAAATTAGATACAAGGAACACAATGTTTACAGTGAGGGTGGGACACTGAAGCAGGTTGCCTAGAGAGGCTGTGGCTGCTGCATCCCTGGAAGTGGTCGAAGTCCAGTCAGGTGGGGCTTTGAGAGCAGCCTAGTGAAAAGAGAGACCTAGTGAAAGATGATCTGGCCCACAGGAGGAGTCTGGACCTAGATGATCCTTCAAGGTTCCTTTCAATCCAAACCATTCTATGATCCTCATAAAAATGGGAGCACACAGTCAAGAAAAAAACAGAATTACAGGATGCTGCAGTTACCTCTAAGATAGGCATTTTCCAAGAAAATTCAGGGTTAAAGTTCTGTTAAAAAAATATTTAAAGTGTTAAGAATAAAAATGCAGGTCTGAACATCTTCAGTCCCTTTCTTCAGTCCTACAGTGATACATTGAAAGAACAAGGGGAAAAAAAATCAGGTTTTGTGAAGTAATTTAACTTGTGGTCCCAAGCACTGAAAAGCTTTAATCACAGTAATTTCTGTGTTATTAATGCAGAGGAGAATACTGTTCAAACACACTACTCTTACTTGATGTACATGTAACTACACGCAGCTGTACAGAGAAATTCAGATAAACCTGTCTGGATTTGGCACTCTGCAAAAAAAAATAAAATCAAGATAAGAGATATGAATCATAGGAAGAAGACAACTTTTAAAAAACTTTAGTTTTACTGAATCAATTCAATAAACAAGCACTGAAAACAGATATCTGAGAAATGTTCCTGCGTATAACAAGGTTTAGCTTTGTATAAATTACCTCTGAAACTGTATCAAAATAGATGTAAGTTATGTTAGAAGCTATTTTAGACTATACTCATAATTAAATATTATCAGTTACTGAAAACTCCTTGCCTAAAGGACTGCAAAACAAAATACTTCTATGTAGCAATGTGGAAGGTAGTTTTGTCCAAAAAAAGTCCACAGGAAAGTCTGAACTCTACCACTCACGCTGAGCAAAAGCAGCTTAAAATTTCACTGAAAATGCTTTCCTCCACCAGCCTGTATTAAACATGGTTTAGATTTGGTCAAAACAGACACACTCCAACATCCCTAAACGTATTTACCCTGGATCACAGAAACAGCTCTATAGCCACCAGCAGTAATTCACTTACACACCTCTACTGTCAATAAAAGATTTGTGTACTCAAATAGGAAGCCATTTTCCTTTTGTGATGATTATTTCTTACTGGGTCATTTTGAGCTGCTTTCATATTACCCTATTCAAGTATCTCCAGGGGTTTTCTAGAGAACAAGAGCTCAGGAAAGAATTTACTACAAGTCCTTTATGGAAAGATCACAGAAACAAGAGGAACTGCAAAACTTGCTAGTCAGAGTAAACATTTGTATGTATATATGCACATGTACAGTGCCAGAGGTACTACAAGAATAGATGGGTGTAAAATTAATTAGTTTACATCCTTCAGAGCACTGGGAAAAAAAAGAAGTTACTAAGTGAGCAGGTAAGTTATTGCCTGTGATCTTTCCAGATTTTTAATTTCGTCTTGTTATTTCACTAGTTTATGTTAGAATAACATAGTTTATCTTCCAGTTTTCTCTCAGTGCCTTAAGCTGGGCTGTCAAAATATCACTGCTCTAACTTTTTTCTTAAGCTATTCAGATCCATGAACAGCCTCAAGATTCCACTTAAAGTATCAGAACTACTCTGTCAATGCCCATTTATAGCTAAAAATTGTATTATGCTGAGCTACCACTCCTTGAGTAATTTCAAAGACAAAAAAGAGGTTACGTTTTTTGAAGCACCTGACTGACTTTTATTTGCTAAAAAAGCCTTGCATGGAAATTTTCATTTCAGGATTCAGATCCCAAATAGGAATTAGTTTTGCTATAAGCTGCCACACATGAAGTACTACAGAATAACTGCTGCACAATTAATCACATTTGTATACATAGTTCCCACTTCAATCCTTACTCTATTGAGCTGAACTTTTCAGACGTAGGAGCACAGGTCTTGGGACATGACTGCCTGGCACTGTGCTCTGCCATGGGCTTGGCAAATGCCTGGGGTCCCAGAAGTCAGATATAACAGCAGTTGTGGGAGCCTGTCACATTCTGACATAACCCAACATACTCCGTCATCACCCACAATATGTCTCTACCACCTTATTCAACAGCACTTCTCCTGAAATTGCCATCAGACAAAACTAATGCTCCAGCTCTCAAATCAGCTATACAGAGATACAACTTTTGTATGGCAAGTTCTGAGAGCTAGTTAGTCTACCACCACACTATTTGGACAGACAAAGCAATGGACGTACCAGCCAGGGAAACACCACCACACTGTTGGTGTGGGAAACACCACCACACTGCCTGTTCCTCAGGCATATCCATTTAGGTGATATGGTATTCAGCTGCTTGTAACGGACTACAATGCAGACTAAGTTGACCTGCACTGGTTACTTGAACAAGTGGCCAAAGATGCTGTATGGCCACATGTGGAGAACAGAATCTCACAATATGCTTTTTAACTGAAAATTCTAGCAAGGACTAACAGGTCTTTGTAAGTTTAATTTTGGAGAAAGTTATTCCTTTCCTAGTGCCTTCTTTGATTAAAAGGGGTTGAGAGTGAAGTGAGGGTTGTCCAGAATACAGGATTTTCCCAGCTCTGATTATGAAGGCCTTCTGCTTGTAGGATGCACAGTTTTCAGCAAGCAGCACTTGCTCTGTAGCTTGAAAATCATAATTACAAGGTACAAACAATCTTAAGGCATGTTATTTTCTGGGTTCTGCTCCAGCAACACTCAATACCTTAACAAATTGCCTCCAAATTAGTCAGGCACAGTAGCACTGTCCTTTACCTGAGAAGAAGAAATTCAGCAATGGTCGCCACTCTCCATGCAATCTGTGTAGCACCAATCAGCAAATGTTTCTTTCTCCCAATTGTGCAGGATCATCCCTGAAGATGATCACCTGCCTGATGACCATACAGGAGGATGGTTAGTTAACCCTTACAAAGAGCCATGCCCCAGTTCTGAGCTCAAATTAGTGATACAGATGCAATTTAGACAAAGCTCATCTGAAATCGCAGGCAAACAACCAGTATTTAGGGACGCCGGATGAGATGGACAGCACCGTACAAACGTCAGTTAATAGCAAGGGCCATGTCATGTGTTCTTCATCTTCTGATATCACCTAGAACAAGCTTCCAACACATGGATCTTTTTGGAACATTCCAGATTGCCAGTACCGTCTCCTGAATATCCAGCCCAATACCTGAAGTGGAAGAAATGTATGAAATGCCAATCATATGAGATTACATTTTAACACCTTACAGAAATAAATAAATAAGTATACAGTATTTTACTGCCTATTACTGGCTTTTCATTAAGAACTCTTCCTCAATCTGTTCTCCAGTTATCCTCCAGCATTAACACATTTCAGGTTTCTTTGAACCATCCACCTGCATATTCAAAACCACTTGTACAGCAAATACTGCTACTAAATCTGCACAAAAGCAACCAGTTGCAATCAGCATACTTTCTGCATCACTAACCAGTGTGATGTTTTGCAGACAAGTACAACACAAATTCATAGCTTGCACTGCCCAGATTTCTCTACAATTCAAAGGTTAATCACATTTCCACTATTATTCAATGCTATGTATAACTTCTAATAAGTTCTCAAAAGCTCCAAGCAAAAAGAGATGTGCAGATTCCTTTTCTTTAACATGAGGCTAATGTATCACACTGAAATATGACAAAAATTTTAATGGACAGTAAATTAAGTGGATGTGTCTAGAAATAAGCAACAGAATTCACAAAAATTAGCAGATAAGACCTTGATATAAAATTAATGGAAATACAGAAGTAGCATATTAACTGCTTCTATAATCACATCTTCAAAAAAGAAACAATTCCATCTATCCACATTGTCAACTACTGGGGAAAAAAACAGGGCTTGTAGCTTAAATAAAAATAAAAAAATCAAGATTTCCATTACATTGCTTATAGTAAAAGATCTGTCTTATTTTATTATTTCATCAGACAGGTAGCTAAAACATTCTGCCCTTTATCTACATTATTATTACCATTAAATACCACTCAATGATACAAGAAAACTGTAGTCAAATAGAGAAAAAAAAACTGGTATCTCTTAGTGTTTAAATTACTCTGAATCTGCTGGAAACCATAGGAAGATCTTCAGAAAGTTTGCTACACTCATGCTGAATCCACTTGAGACTTCAGTGGAAGATATCCCTACAAATGTACCTCACTTAATTTATACAATTGCTTTTATTAACCTATAAGAAGTTGAATGAAAGAAAATATAAAAAAATTAAACCTGTTATCCCATCAGTTCTGTCCTTCAGCTCAAATGCAAGAGAGTCAGTTTGCATCATGAAGTTAAGAAAATCAACAAGACAGAAACTTGACTTTACTGCACAAAAATGTGGTGATGATTTTTGTTGCACAAAAATTTGAAGAACAGCATAGATACAAAAGGTTCTTAAGCTGTATTATTTCATATTTCACTGTAACAACAGTCATAACTAAACAGCTAAAGTGTACCAACTTTCATATTCTAACTGGACTTGCAAAGTTTTGCTTGACAGTTAAGCAAACTTCAAGGCTCCTAAAATAAGATCAACTTCGTCTCTCTTGCTCTATCCTCTATTTACATATTCTTCTCCTCTTCCCTGTATCTTATGCAAAAGACTTCTACTTTTTAACCTCATGAAAACCATAATTAAGTTCAACATGCCACTAAACTTCCCCTAGCTGTTTATAAAATCATTCCAGTCATGCCAAAATGATAACACAGCTCTAAGTTCTAGCAATACTATGAATATGACCAAGTCTAGACTTCTTGAGAGACAAGTTTTATGTCTGGAATCCCAAACATTACAAGTTGGAGGCCCAAAAGTAGCAAATTATTTTCCTCAATATAAACTCAATAATTAAAACATATCAAGGATGTAAAGATCTAAGTAGATCTAAGATATTCTCAGAAGGGGAAATTAAAAAAAAACAAAAAAACAACAACACAAAACCCAACAATAACAACAACAACAACAAAAACCCAAACAAAACCCAACAAACAATTCTGCAGATAGTAGTCATAAAGACAGTACTGTACACAGCAAAATGACAGAAAAATCTTGATAATGACATTTATTAACTATAAAATATGAAGATGAGACAGAATTAAAAAAAGTTAAATTGCTGAATGATTTTTGTTGATTTTTATTTTACCTTGTAAAGGAGCATGAAATACAAAATTATTTGAAGTGCACCTAATAAAATGCAGTTTGTGTTCCCAGTTGAGGAATAAGGATGTGGGAAGAGCTAAACCTGGGCAAAGGTTCCTCCTCAAGACTTGAAAATTACTTTAATACACTAAAGAAAATAGGCTAAGCAAATATAAAAAATAAATACTCTTCTATCAAAAAGTGGAAGGATATAATAAATAAACACATATGTAATTATGAATACTCTAAACTGGCTCAATGATCAGCACTTCATTGCAGGCTATTCAACTAGACTTACCTTATCTAGGTTTTTTTATGCCTGTGCATACTCTTAACTTGGGGAGTATCTTCTGCAGCAGATGAGTCAAAGTCACAGGTACCTTACAGTATCTTCCAGTAACAACTAGTATTTTTCTACAACATTCTGAAACCACAGTATTTAAATAATCCAAAAAATCTCCAAAAAGCTTTGAGACAGATGGAGGATATAGTTTTGTTATATATTTGGCATTAGTTAACCAGAACATACCAGAGAGCACTTTAAAAATTGACTGCTTCATATAAACTGCAATGCTTGATTATTACTAACTAAAACAGCAGCAACTTCCTTTTTGTTGACCAAAGCAAAACAGCAAATCTCTTAATAACTTTTTGTATAAAAATAACACTGGAATGCTTTCAGTAAGTCCAAAGACAGTTATTTACTTTGAGCATTGTAACCAAAAAGCTTAATCATATTTTAGGAGCATTTCACTGTCCCTGTCCAGTGGGGATAAGGCCTTCTGCTACACAGTGGACCATTTATGGATAAAAAGGATCTGCTGAATTTATTTTGAAATCAGAATAGCACAGTGGAAGATTTATGAGCCCAGACCAATCTTTTATTTTAGTGGGCACTTTTCACTATAAAGGTTGACATTTTCAATACCCAGGTTCATAATAAAACAGTATAGATTATTTCATTCCCTTCCTGCCTCCCCAACAATATTACAGTGACATCAATGACTTGGTTAGGTCTTAGGCTTCTGCCAAAGTGGTGAAAGCAGTAACTTAAGGGTTTTTTTATTTTAGGACTTGGTACTAGCCAGCACACTAGCCACCCAGCAGACTTCTGAGAGAGAACACTCCTCAAACCTACTTTTTAGTAAATTTTTTTCAGGATTTGCAGATCAACTTCCAAACTTCAGCTGTGCCCTGTAGGTTAAGGAAATTCTTCAGATAAGTTGTTCTGATTTGAGCCACAAAGAGGCAAATTTTCTTTCTACAGATTTGTTCTTCAGTGGACTCTCTTTCAAGCAGCACATTTGCTGAAATCAACAGTAAGTTTTGCAGCCAGTGGACTGACAACCATGTTTATATAGTTACTGCTGAGGACACTTTGCTGCATTTGTTCAATCTGCTGCTTCAGACACTAATGGAGCAGAAGGGTCACATCTACAGTACTCCTGAAGGGAGGAGCTGATGAGACAGGTGACCAAAATTGGCCAAACAGATTATTCCATCCCACAGGCATCATACTCAGTATGCTCAAGAAACAAGTATGTCTCTTGGCATA
>NW_009954101.1:1724945-1729831 GCF_000747805.2 Chaetura pelagica | reverse complement strand
TACCTTACAGTTTAATATATTCTATCCTTTTAAACATATTTGCTACACAGAGGAGTAACATGGACTACAGTTTTTCTTCAGTTTGGCTATTTAATGACGGCCAACCCTGAATATAAGTGAGCCAGAAACTTCGCAGACCAAACAGGAAAAACCATATTGTCCCTATAAAAATATTTTATAAGCATAAAGTTAGATTATAAATATCAGATGAAAACACTAAAAGAAAGTAATCTTTGACAATTGAACTCCAGCCACTTCTGTTTAAAACACTCTGTTTTGCCCTTCCATTTTCTGAACTGCTTTCTAGACCATCTCCTCATCAAGGGCACAGCATTCAGACAAGCTCCCTCAAAGCTGCAATACTAAACCAAAAATTAAGCATTCATTGAGGAAGGCTTAAGCACACCATACAATAAAAAATTTGCTATTGATCCAGGTAATAATTATCAAATTAATACATCAAGCATCACTTCAGCCAGTCCATTCTGAATACTGGGGCCTCCAAACATGGACATGAAATGGGCCAAATACTCTCCTGTGGCTGTAGAGAGCCTGCCCATTGCTCACACCCATCTTCTCCAGATGAGTTAATAACTATCACTCGTGGTCAGACATGTATCCAAATAATGACTGCACCCAGCCTGATTTCCATAGAATAACAGTACTGTATCTTTCACTGCATTATTTCAGAAATTGGAAGAAAATGCTGGGCTTTAACATGTCTAGTTTTGTTGATCCTATAATATAAATTGAACTTCAAAACTAGATATTTTAAAATATGCAAACCTATTTCTGGAATAAAAAGTAAATCTTGGATTAAAGCATGTTTAATACTACAATTCACCTAAATTCACCTATTAGGAGAAACACTTTTAGTTAATGAGAAAGCATTGAAAAAATGTAATTTTCATACTAATATCTTCTGTAGTTACTCCTCAACATATGTGTTATTAACTTAGCACTGCTATCTAATGCTTTTATTATCTAAGAGGCACGTAAACACATCTGAAATCCTGTAAGGTTTGGTCAAAAGTTGAAACTCTTTTCACCATCTGAGTTTCTTTAAAAAAAAAACCAACAGAATTGAAATCAAGTAATACTTTTAACTTTCATTATTTAAAGGGTATTTATTTTGTTTGATACTCCATCTTAAACACATGCCTTACTAAATTCAAGGCTGCTGCAGATATCCCAAGAGCCACCACAGTGAAATAAAGAAAAAGAAAGAAGTGATGTTTTGGCTCCAAACGACAGTGTCAATAATTGGTTCAGAAGAGAGCATCCAAAGAACATGATTATTAGCTTCTAATTTAAATCCTGCATTCTGTACTCTTTCTCTTCTTTGAGACTTTGTTAAAGATCTTAATGAGGCATGTGGTACCTCTCTGCAAGTGACATACCTCAGTCTCAGGGCACAGAGCTCACACATCCCGTATCAGTGGGAGTGAAGTCAGTCTACCTTCAAGTCAAAAAAGGAAATTCTGGTTTGAGCAAAGCATTACTTGAGAAAGAGAGTGTAAAAACGCCAAGTAAAACCCCCTGCTTGCTTGCTTAACTGGCAAAATGCCATCTTAACTTCTACTTGACCACACAAAACATTTATTCTGGGTCTTATGATCTGAAGATGCCAGAGGCATAAGGGAAAAAAACTCCGTAACTAATTTCAAGCCATACTTTCTTTGATTATGAAGCCAGACTGAAATAAAGAAGACTAGATTTTCTGCTACAACACAGTTGAAAAATATGCAAACATTTCTATCACAGATGAAATACACATCATGGCTACTCATGGCTCTGAGCATATAGACACAAAAAAAAATAAAAAATCAACTCTAAAAAGTTCTTAAGTTACTTTGCCATTAAATCATCAGCTCCTGCAGCACCACATTCTGTACATCAATAGAAAGAACACTAGAATTTGTTAAATTGAGCTATATATCCCTGAAACATGTCTCGGCACTTGTTCAAGATTTATTGTATAAAAGATATACTTTCCCTGTGAGAAAATTATTCCTGTGTACTTAGTTTTCAGTTAAATTTTGTTTTGTTCAGCAGATCAATATGATCCACAAAATCCAGCTGAAACAAAGTATAAGAAATTTGTCCATGATGGGCAGATGAAAGTAATCTGAACGATCCACCTTAATGTGGGGAAAAAAGTGCCAAGGAACATACCTACAAAAGATGGCAGGAGGGAAGCAGAAGGGGGAGGTGGGGAAAGAAGCAAAGTAAAGTCTAAATGCCTCATAATATATGTTAGTGATGTAAGAAATTATGAACTAAATTTTAACTGCTAAAAGGTAATCAATACACTAAAACTTTTGAAAACATACTACCAACTATTTAAATTAAAGCAGGTAATTTAAGTTGATATATCCAATATTAAGATAATGAAAAATAATACTTGGTAACTTTTTTTTTTTTTCTGCTCATTTATAAGGATTAATTAACAAATGAAAGAGAAATTTTTTGGCCAAAACCTCTATTAAGAGGCAAACTCAAGAGTGAATATATCTGCAATCTGGAAGAAAATTCATCATAAGGATGTAACTTCTCTCAAACCAGCCACTGTTTACATACCATACGTTGTTATTAATTTATTTCATTATTTGAATAAAAATACTCTGTAGGGATGCATTATCTGCTTTAAAGATCATTAGGCATCCTACCCTCTATCACTTGGAGAACTCGAAATACTGAAATAAGAAATTGACCAAGGATGTGATTTCTTAACTATTTGATTATTTCTTCAGCCATTTGAAGCAGCAAGTAATTTTCTTCATTTAGCAGAAAGTATTGAAATAAAACTGAAAACAGGTAAATTAAGCCACAAAGTACACTGAAATCTAGGTTTAGTCAGATTAGGCTAGTTACTATTTAACGGAAATGAGCAGCTTCCTGCTGTCAGGGCAAACAGTGAGCGACTTCCATTTCAAGCCTCTGTTTTGTGCTCCTGCAAAAACCTGTGCTATCACTTTCCTTTTGGTAATATTGCATGTGAAATTTGCTTCCAGGTTGAATAAAAATAAGGATGTGAATGTACTAGAAGATTTTAGTTCCTTCTTTCTGCGTCTAAGCATGTTCCAAGTTCCCCAAATTTTGTCTTCCAAATAAAGGTCTTGGACCTCTGTCCACTGCAAAACTCCTCCTCTCTGGACTCTTCCTCCTACCAATTCCTGGTTAGAGTCTCAGCAAACTTTTATGTGGTTTATTTGACAGACAGTGGATGATTCACACTTCTTAGACTTCTGGAATGAAGCAATGAGAAACATGAAAGCAACTTCCAAATCACAAATAGCTGATTCCCTGCAGGATGCTTTTTTCTCCTTGTCAGTACCACTTTTTAAAAGAGGCAAAGGTAAAAATGTACCCTGTTCACGCAACGTACACGGCATGCATCGTGCACTTGTTTGCTTCAGTTGAAAGTTTGAGATCTGCAAACAAATGATGTTACATTTTTGCACCGTTAATACATCGCAACAATATAAGCAGCATGATGAGGCAGGAGTGCATGAAGCACAATTTCAAGTTACAATGGCTCAGGCTTTCAGGGTCTCCAAAGTTTACTAAAATGTTCATTAATTAAATGTAGAAATAATGAATAGAAACTTACACTACAAAGAAAGATTCCCACTAAGAGCCATTAAATGAAGAGTTACAAGCAACACAGTGTCAATAGCTTGTCCTGCGTCTTGGAACGACATCCACCAAATCTGACGTGCTTCCTGCCACGGGAACAGGAATGGTGTGCTGAATGAGGACTGGGTCTAGGCATGGTGCCTTTCCAGATGAAGCACAGCCTGACTTGAGCAGCGCCTGCATTGTCCACCCTGGGTTTGACAACAAAGAATGGTAACTCTGGATCTCACAGTGATACCCACAACTGAGCAGGTTCAGACCAGAGACACTTTTCGGACCAGACCTGTGGTCTGTGGCAACCAAAAGGCAACTCTGTTGTCGCGAGGCTCCACTACCTGCGCTGTTCCAAGCAAATTTCCTATTTAGAGCTGATCGGAGATAAGCAGAGCTGGCAGCAATCAACCCAGCCAGGGAGTGCAACCAACAGCTCCTCACCTGGCGTATCTGACTGCTCGGAGCAGTCTTCACCAGGCAGTTTGTAACACGAGTTATTTCACTCCTCAATTACACGAAATAATTTGCAAAGCAGCATAACCAAAACAGGACGTGTGCACAGCAAAACATCATTCGGGCTGCGTTTTGCTTTACCAGAGCGTACGTGTGGTCAGGTAAGACTGCAAACATACACTTTGGAGAGACAGACCTGCAGCGTGGGAAACTCTGACCATCCAACTTTCTAAAAAGGGAAAGCCCACACTGAAACGTGATCTCTCTAATTTAATAGGCAGTATATAAATAAAATACAAACTAATTGTACTGGCAGAATTTTTGCTAGTAGTATCTCAAAACCTAACTCGCATCATCCCAGCAAAGGTTTGTCTTTTACCAGCACCACGCAGAATTTAGCCGCATTACCACACTTGCTGCCTGTGCCCCTCACGAACTACCCATCTCGTTAGGGTGTGCTCAAGAAACACCCTGGCGAGTGGGACAGTGCAGTCCAGGTGGAAGCAGAAATATTTTGGAGAGAAGCAGAAAACTGCCCAGCTACCCGGGAAAAGCGACAGAAGCAGGTCAGGCGATTAGGCTTCTCTAAACAGAAACCCATGCGCAGCTTTGACCCAAATATATTTTTGCGTGATAAAACTATTTAACGTGAGCGCTTCTGGGCAGCTCCCACCCGGGGGGCAGCTCCCACCCGGGGGGCAGCTCCCAACCAGAGGGCAGCTCCCACCCGGGGGCAGCTCCCACCCGGGGGGCAGCTCCCACCCGGAGGGCAGCTCCCACCCGGGGGCAGCTCCTAACCG
>NW_009954101.1:1713270-1724330 GCF_000747805.2 Chaetura pelagica | reverse complement strand
CCTCTCCTGTCCCAGGCGAAGTTCCGCTGACACCTTCCCTGGCCCGGGCAAGGAGCTCGTACGGCCACCGGGGAACTCGGGTAGTTCGGTCGGTCTCTCTTCCCCCCGGGCAGACAGGGAGGAAAGCATCAGGTGGGAACGGGAGGGTTAAACACGCCGACAAGGAACTCGGTATCTGAGTGCTGGACTTCAGAGTACATCTCTTGTTTCTTTCCCCGCTTCGCTACCAAAAGAGGAGTTACAGTTACGGCACGGGCAAACCCCAAACAAAATCGTTCTTTTGTTCTGTTGAGCTGTATGCTGAGGTATTGTTAGTTTTGGAAGCAGCTTGCTGGCTCACGTCTGAGCAGAGCAGGGCCACTTGTGTGTGTATCGAGATCTCCTAGGGGTGAGGAAATCCGAGAGGCGGAGTTCCCCAGGACCTTCACAGGATTTCAAGTTTAAACGAAACAAGGGGTTAAAAAAAATTAGTTGTGGAAGAAGATAACCACATCAGCCTCATTCCACTGAAAAATTACTTAAAACTGATTGTAAGTGATAATTATGCATTGAAAACAACAACAAACCAACCCAAAACAAACATAAAGCTCCTTTCCCACCCCCCCCCCACCCACAAAACAAAACACACATTTTTAAGGCATTAGAAAAACACAGGAAAGGAAGATCAAAAACATACAGATTTTAGAGCTAGATATGAGGAGGGATAAGAAACAGCAAGAAATTTGGTAAATCAATGTTTTTATTTTATAGAAAGTAGTTTGATCAGTGTGCTGAACCTGCCGTTAGAGGTGGGTTGGCTATTTTTAGTAAAAATAAGTATTTGCAAAAATTACCTTGGAGAACATACTGTCTCCACGCTTATTTCCTTTTAATCACTGTTGCTTTTTCTCACACTTATTGCAACTGTCTAACACTGGGTGCTCTTCAGAGGAAGGGAGTAGTACCTAATGTAGGATATTTCAACAGTTTATATCCTGAAACTGGCAGCAAGGTTCATAAAATGCAGTAGAACATGTATAAGCTCACCTTATGCCACAGCAGCATGGTACAAACTCTGCACCTAGTCCACTCTCCCATCTTTCTTCATAAACGTTCTGCAACATCAGCTGTCATGTGAGAATTTTATCTTTAAAAGTCACACAGAAAGCCAGTTTAAGTACCCAGATGGCCAGAGTTTTAACTCTCACAAGTTACTAAAGTGACATTAAGGAACTTGGATTACACATCTGTTTGAGGTAACTGAATCAATTAGCAACACAAGAATGACACACTCTGACTGCATTATGTATTGCTACATAGACAAACACCAGTCACAACTGTTAGTGTATGATACTTAAAAGGGACATTATCAACTGAATGCTATTTTCTTTTGACATAGAATTTTTGTTGATCAAGCATGTAAAAATGCAAACCTTAAGTTCAATTTGTGCACATGGCTACTTCAAGCACAGAACCCTGGGTAATCTCTATCACCCTTCAGTTTCAGTAACTAGCATAGCAACAGGGAGTATGAATTAACTGCTTAGGGACAAAAAAAAAAATCAGTGGAAGTTTGTGAAAGGCAACAACTGTTAAGTTTTGAGTTCAGTTCTTCCTCAATGACTAGATTTAAAGTTGAGAGTGTCCCTTTTAAAGTTTCAAATACAAGAGAAGTTAACTCATTTTTATTCAATCATTATAAGAAAGCTACAAATAATTTTACTTACAAATATTGTTAAACATCAATGAACATTATACAAGCAAACATCTGATTTGTAAATGAAGTAGCAGCAACATGGAATTCTAGAAGGTTGAGTTTCTGCAGTATTTATTGGGATGATTATGAAGGTCTGGCAAATACACTGATTTTACATAATTTAGTTTTGAGAGTAGCTTACAGTAACTATAAACATTATTGAAAATGCCTGTTCACAGTCAGTACTGTGCTGGTATAAGCATACGTTTGCCAGGGTTATTCATAGTGCATCTTTACTCAGAAAAATGACAACATTGTATGTCTTGGCAAATAACATTGCATCTGCTCAGTTTGCAGATGGTAAGACAGCTCTACAATAAACTGAGCTTGAAATATTAAGCTAATGAGATAAAAGTATTTAAGGATAAAACATCAAGGACATAATTATATAATGTTGCCATGATTTCTTCACATTTTCCTCTTCTGAATATAACTATGTTAGTTCAGTGGATGCATAAAACTAACGCATGTAATATAAGCAGTGGCCTTCCAGTACCTGAAGAGGAACTACATGAGAGCTGGGAAGGGGCTTTTTATAAGGGCATATAGTGCTAGGACAAGGTGAAATGGCTTTAAATGGGGAGGGGGTAAATTTAGGTTAGACAGTATGAAGAAATTCTTCACTATGAGGGTGCTGAGACACTGGCACAAGGACTTCTAGCTGTTCCCTCCCTAGAAGTGTTCAAAGCCAGGTTGGATGGGACTTAGACCAGCTTGCTCAAAGTGGGAGGTTTCCCTGCCCATTCAGGGGGGTTGGAACTAGATGATCTTTCAAGGTCCATTCCAACCCAACCCATTCCATTCTATGATTCTATGAAAGTCAGGGTTTCAGCTGATTCTCAAGGACTGTGCTTGCTGTTAGCTGTTGTTTTTCTTCTCTCATAAGAATAAGGAATATTAGAAACTTGGCCACTGAGCAGGTATGACATATGCATTGGGTATTTTGTGAGGTGCTGTTTCATTTAGTCAGTCACTTTTCTGATCCATCACTGTACTTAAACTGTTTTGGTATCAGTTTTGATTTCAGTCTATAAGTGTTGTGGAAGAACAATTAAAACTGAATCACTGAACAGCTGTACCACTTTGAAATCCTGTCATGTTTCTTCATGGCAAACTATTCACATTCTTTTTATTGCACAATTTGAAAATTCAGGTTATGTGCATAAAAACCTTCATAGTATTTGCACTGCAACTTGCAAAACATACATTTAAAATGACCATAATACATTTTACAAAATCTTTTTAAACTATTTTATATTCTTAAGACAAAAGCATCCTGAGAATGTTACAAAGTTCATTTTACAAGCCCTTCATTTCTGCTAAGCTTTATTTATCCCCATAGTTCCTAATGTGACAAGTTTATTTTACAGTTAGTATCTTGGTGCTATATTTCACAAAATATCTTTTAGCAAAAACTACACCATAGGCATTCAAGTAACCCAGCCTCATATCTAATTTACAAATTAAATCTTTGTCAAGCTCTCAAGTCAGGAAAAGTAAACCAAAACAACTTACAGAAACAGTTTTTAGCTGACAAAAAAAAAAAATGTAAAGGCTTTGTGCATTAATAATTTGGTCAAACATTTAAGTTATGCAGTTTAATATTTTGGCAAAAAAAATCCATCTACCCTTTTCAATTTGTTTTCTTTCATTTTACACCAGATGTAAACATACAGTACAAAGACTGACAAAATTAAACTACTTTGCTGTTTAACTTTTTTTCCTTTTTCCTTTTTTTAAAGTACTTAGGAAAAGCAGACAAGCAAGAATGTAAGTGCTAAGAAGGAACTGAGTATCTTTGGGCTAAATAAAGGTCTTACTGAAAAAAATGTAAAAATAAATTAGGTTGTTTTTTTCCTCTACAGACACATAAATAAATAGTTTTTGAAGAAATTCTAGTGCCATATCCTAAAGCAATATCTTCCTTTATCTTTTTGATCAAGACTAAAATTTCACACATAATCTTGACTATTTTACTAGGAAGATATCACTTAATATTTACATATTTTTGTAAAGGGGGTGTTCAGGGTTAAAAATATATTTCTTTTTAAAAGGTAAGCCTGCCATCCTGATGGCAGTGATTCAAGCTATAGAACAGAAGACAAGTTACAGAACATCCTTCAGTTTCTTATACCCTAGATCAGAGGAAGGAGATCAGGCAACAAAGATAAACAGCCTGGATTCCAGGAATGGAGACAGACAGGGCCTCACATGGCCAGGAGTATCTACTCATACAGGCTTTTTTTCTTCTACACAAAGGGGTAAATTTTTATTGTCAGCTGACTAAACAAGTTGAGAACAGAGAAAGTTATAGTTGCAATTGTGAAAGAGGATCATTATCCAAGGTTTCCATCTGGATGGACCTGCTATTAGAAGGCTGCCAGGTGCTGAATGTAAGCAGAGGCCATGCCCAGATAGTACACTCCAGGTGGGAATGTAACTACCTCAAAAGAAAGAGTAAACCACTACAGCAACATCTTAGTAATATTGTAAGTAGTTAATTCAGAGTAATGTATAGCTTTTGTTTTAGGCAACGATCAAAATCTGAAGGACCTTGTTAATCTTTAAGGCATCAGTGCACCAAGGACTAGAAGCTTCAGGTAATAAATATAAAGGGGGAAAGAAAAAAAAATCAAAACCCGCATCTTTCTGGCACAAGCTATCATTGTGTATCTGCTTTGTTGGCTAGTATCAGGAAAAATAGTTTCAGGGATGGCAGAACAGGAATGTTGTTATACACTGTGCTAAGAAAAACATTAGATCATAAATTTCAAATCATTTTTTAACACATCATTTAAAGGGCTGAATCTATCAGGCAAGATTCTCATCTTTACTGTTCCATCAGCACCACAGGAGAATATGTGATTTGCTGGTCCTGTCTCAATTTGCATGACTCCTGTCCCAATGTTTCTGAAGAGAGACTGTCGAGCGTGTTCATTGATGAAAGTGTGAAGAAGACTAAATGTAGACAGACTCCATACCTGAAAAAGCATCAAAACATCAAATCTGTTATAATTACCATTGTTTTAAAATTCACTAGTAATGGAAAAACTGGATTACATTTTTCAGTAATTTTTCTGACACTAACTGTAAAAGAAAAGATATGTAGCAATCTGTAATGACAGAGTTATAGACTCTTAATATTCATTTTCTATAATAAGGAATATATACAGGGACTAACTAAAGGTAAGACTAACTAGAATCAGGACTGTAAAGTAAGACTAATATTTCCTAATTATGTAGAAAATGTGAAAGTCAGGGTTGAGAACAAATAAAAAATGTGTGACATAACTGATTATTCCACAATTAGGCAAGATTCTTTTTCAATTTACACATCATCATCCTTATCTCTGCTCTCTCCCATTCAATTAATACCTTTATGTTGCCTTCAGCAGATCCTGTGACAAAATACTCTTCTGTAGGATCAACAGCAATTGCTTTGACTGGAGAATCATGACTCTGGAGTAACTGTTGCTGTTGTTTTTGGCGAAGATCAATTATACATGTAAAGCCTTTTCTGCCTCCTGATATTAAGAGCTGATGTTTTGGAGCATATGCTAGCACAGTTGCTCCACTATCATGACAGATAAAAGCTGAAAGCCAAAGCAAAGTAATTTAAATAAACACACAGCATTAACTTCAATTTCACACTAACTTTAATTTCCATATGTGTCTAATGATTCAAGACAGTAGTGACTTTGATGCCGCAACCCAGCTGACTGCAACCAGTCCATGTATTGCAGTATCTTATACATACAAGCCCAAGTTCACATCAGGCATCATGAAGTTACAGTATTCTTAAGTAGTTACAAGCTGTATATATATAAAAAAAATCATATCCATTTTCCTGACCTTGTGTAATCGTAAGCTATTAAACCTTGAACAGAAACAGATTATTTTCTAACTCTCTCATATTTGTTATTTTAAGGCATATGCTTCCTGTAAGAAGTGTCCTCCTAAATTACTTCACCAAGTTATCTTGTAACTTTTGACTACTTAGGTTACTTTTAATTTACTACTTTTCACATTCATTTGATTATGTCTACGCCTCCCAAATGAGTGGAGTAAGTGTATGAAGATTACAATTACCAGGACAAAGCTCAGTATGTCTGAGACTAGACACTATGAATCCTAACACGCGGCGTGCAGTACATTGTACTTGTAGTTCAAAGGGTTCTCTACATTTGCATGCAGAAATTGCATGAGTATCACACCTACATTTAAGCCTTCACCATACTTCAATTACAAGGAGTTCAAAGCTCCCTCTGAGCCTAATTCTTTATTTCAGACACTGAAATGCATTTACTTCCTCCTGCAACAAAATATTAGTAATAAAATTAATGAAACCCCACTGTTTACTACATCTCTAAAAGCATACTTCTAGGAATAATTCTTTTAAAGAATTTTGTAATACTGTATGTAGGTATGTATACATGCACACACAGAAAGCATTCAAAACATTCTACGGTGCTTGGTATAAAAAGTGCCACAGAACTAGACAACCTTTGAAAGCAAAAATGCACTACTTTGCAAATACAGCAACTCTGAAAATTACTATATGAGATCTTAGTTGTAAATCTGCTTGTTCAAGATACTCATAAGGAATTAATTAATATTTTCTAGAAAATTTGGTGTATTTACTCATATGCATACTTTCAGGGAATTGTTCTACAATCATGAGCTTTTCTGAGGACAGGATTTTTCACAGAGGCAATGAAATACTTAACAGTTCAGACAAAGCATGACCTTCATATTCTCCAAACAGAAAAATTATCTGCAGGTCCCCAGTGCCATCTTTATAGTACTGTGATTTGGTGTAAAACCTAATTGATAAATTTTGAGTGGGGCCTTTCTGATTTCTGAGTACAGACACAGCCATAGGTATTTTGAACTGAAGGATGCAGACACGTATCTTGCAAAACTGTATCTCATAACAATGCTAAAACTTGTAGTTTTGAAAGTGTTACAGCTATTGTCTTGTCAACATGCTAGTCACTGCAAGCCAGAGTTGCTCAGAATCTTTTAAAAAGGAACACAAATTACAGGTGCCTGGCTGTCAGGGGCTGCACTTGTGGTGCAAAGATAGGAGGTATGCCAAGGAAGGTACTCATGTTCATGAAACCAATCTTTTAGGCAGAGTACTAAATGATTTCTCAATAATGTGTTTATATTTCCACTGGTGCACTCATCCAGGAGAGTATAAAGTATTTTACTGCTAATATTAAAATATTAAAATATATATAAATATATATTAAATAATAAATATATATTAAAATAACTTTTCCATAAAGACAGATACAGACAAATGTGGTTTTTACCATTATCAAATATGTTGCTGTTTTTATTTTACTTACCATGCACCAAGCTATTTGTAGGTGAAACCAAAGTATCCCAAAGACAAATATTTCTGTAGAAAAAAATGTTTAAATCAATGACAAATAGTCATATGTATTTTGAACACTTGAAAAGTCATCTAAACCTTAAAAATTGGTTCAGGCTTAAAATCACTGTAAACAGACTTTGAATTACTACTTTTGAGAAGACATCAAATTACATTCATAGTTATACATACCCTGGAAGAACATGCCCTCTACACAATCATCTTATGACTCGTTATTCTCAAAAAGGATTCACATCAAGGTTACAATCTTCTGTAGCTGAATTCAGCTAAATGTTCACAGTTTTTGTTACTTCTTGATCAAAGCTTATTTTAAAAAGCATGAAATTAAGAGCTATGCACAAGCCCCTACATCTATAAAAATAATTTAAGACAGGCTCCTATGAATAGGACAGAATATTTCAGTTGGACGGGACCTACAACAATAATCTAGGACAACTGCCATACCCCTTCTGAGCTGACTAAAAGTTAAATTATTAAGGGCACTGTCCAAATGCATCTTAGGTTTGGGGCACTGACAACCTCACTAGGAAGCCTGGTTCCATTGTTTGACCATGCTCAAACAAGTTTCTTAATGTCCAGTCTAAACATGCCCTGAATCATTCCAACACCTCCTGTCACTGGACCCCAGGGAGAAGACCTCAGCATCTCCCTCTGCACTTCCTCTCCTCATTCAGAGAACAGACAGAGGATTTGAGCTTCCATCGTAAGATATATATATTTTATCTTCCAACTTAGATACAACTTAACTGCAAAAGTTGCTTATTTTGCCCTGCCACTGAGAAAGAAAGAGAGAATAAGCATAGATGTTGCTGTTACACTACTTGAGGAGAATTATAAAGAAAAAAAGAGGGGAAGGAAACAGAGAAACCATGGCACCACTTTTTTCATGCACTATCACAGCAGTTCTCACCTGTTGTCGGAAGACAATCCTGCTGTGGCTATCAAAGATGATGAACTGATGAAAACAAAGTCATTGGCTGTTTTGTTATGACACTGCCACATCTGAAAAATTGTGGTTTAGAAATTATTAATTAACAAAGAAATTTTGTGTAAGCCTGAAAACTTAAAATGTCCTTGAGAAAGTAAGCTATTTCAAAACACTTTAAAGAACATAGGATATAAAGGTATGTGTATGTCTTCTGATACTCTTTATTTTTCATAGACACATTTTTCAGTCCTGTATTATTGACATCCAATTAACAATTGACAATTATTAACAAGTCTCAAAGCATGAAAGTTATTTCAGATCAAACATTGCATTTTCTATTCTCTAACTTAGTATGATTAGGATTTAAGAACTTCTCTGGCACTCAGACCACAGGATGGCAATAATATATTAACAAATCTTGATTAACACAGGTTGTCAGCATAATTTCTACCGTCTCCACACTCCTCCAAAGGGGGAAAGAAATTAGAAAGTAAAAAAGTTTACAGAAGGAAATTTATTTTTCAGCTTACCAAATATGGTTTAGGTGAAGTTCCAGTAAGTGGGCAACATTTCCAATTTGTTTGATATAAACTTATATATCCATCAGCATCAACAATTCCAAACTGAAAAAAGGTATATTACTTGTAAATAAATATGTAGGCATTATAGGGAAATTATTCACAGTTCAGAGAAACCACTTTTGGATTTCAGGAATATGTTATTTCTGCTAATTTACAATTACATGGAGGAGATGGGGGGGAAGAGTATAGGATAAGTCAGAAGCACCCTGTCAGTTACCTTATTTCCTTGGTAATTGAATCTCATTCGAGTTACCCTTGAGTTGCCACCAGATCGAAAACATGTGATTTGCTGTGCATGACCCCATTCAAACATTCTTACACTACCATCTTGAGCACCTGTCAGGTCTGTAACAGAAAATATTTACATGACTTTTATCACGTGTTTTAGCAGTTCGAGCAGGAAGGTTCCTTCCAAAATTTTAAAAGAGATCTCACACAAGCTCACAATATCCTGAAAATAACTAACAGCACAATGTGTGCCCTAGTACCTGGCATACCATGAGTACTATATACCACTAAAACTTAAACCTGTGCTATTCAAACTTTATTGAACTGTACTTACTTAAGAACTGTACTTAGATGGTACTGAAATATCAAGCAACTTACTTGAAGATAATAATGTGTCTTTTTCCTACTGTCTTTCATGCAAGTCACAAAAAACCAGAAATACAGTACTTTTTCCTATTCAAAATATCACTGTTTCTAAAGGCTATTCTATATCCCCCAGTATTTTTTATTTTTTTTAAATGAAAAACAGTTTCAGTAATATAGGCAAAATAAGCAGCATGTAATAGATTGCTGTGCTGTGACAAAATAACACCATACTAAGAAAGAGGACCAATAAGTAACTATATTATCTTTGAATAATTTATTTCTTTTTTAACAAAACTTAGCTTACAATATGGTAATGTTGGATGAGAAGCCATTCTTCTGACGTTATTAATAGCCTTCTTGAGCATCTGTTCAATATACAAAATAACAGAAAATAATTAAACAATACTACTGAGCAAAAAGTTACATCAGTCAATGCAAAGAGTTGTTTCCCATCAAAATTCCTCCTGAAAGCAAGTACTGGGTTTAGAAATTCAGACAGAAGTCAATTTCTTCCAAGAGTAGTGTAGATGTTAATACTTCTGAAGTTTTATACATCTAGGTAAATATTAACTTTTTGCTTCAGAGATTTATGGATCCAAATATAAACACTCTTTAGACTGCAGTCTTACCTCTTTTCTTGCCAATTCCTTTCTGATTCCATTAAATTTATTGGAATATTCCTGAATATTGTAAGATAAGCAAGAGAGAGGCAGAAGCATGTAAAGAAAGAGGTAAACAAACTTTAACAGAAGTAAAAAAAAGGAAGAAATATATTTATATTCAAGTTTAGTTAATTTATTGTCATTGATTGAAAAGTGACTATTTGTGGCCATCCAGAATAAGCAATCTACCCAGCGGCTGTTAAATAAAAAAAATCTTCAAAAAAGTGTTCATAATTTTGCAAATAAAGATCCAATGGATTTCCAATAGCACTTTTGCTCCTAAATTCCGAACTTTCATCAAGGTTCATTACCAAGAATGCTGTTTTTTTCAGTTGGCTAATTGCTAACTGGGAAGAGTTCAATATATGAAGAGGACTGGAGACATTAGGCAAAAAAGTTAAAAAAATAAATCTAATTAAATCGTAAGTCTAACCCATAACAGGAAAGAAACTGCAGAGATTTTTCATCAGAGAAATGCAATTCTATTACCCTTGCATGCACCTTCCTTTCTCATTTTTCTATTAATGTACATCAAAGTTAGGTTTTCATTATTTTATTTCCTGTGAGGACTGTCTTTCCTCAGAAAATTGTTGGGATTCAGTTTGCTCATGTATGTATTATTTACCTGACCTCTGAGAGAAAAGAGAGCATAAGTTTATATTCATGCCAGGCATTAACTTAAGATGATAACAAACAGAAGTTTGTTTGTTGAGCACTCAGTTTGAACACAGAAGCTTACTACTTACTATGTATCAGTAGCAAGCTGGTATTGAGTTACTTTCACAGAATTATTTAGATTGGAAAAGACCTTTAAGACCAGCGAGTCCAACCATGACTTTTTTTACAATATTTTGCCACTGCTTAGTCACTGAAACAGTAAATATGAATCAAGTATTTTAAGTATGCTACTATCCCTTTGCCTCCAATCATACCAGGGTGTCAACTAGAAGGAGGTTTTGTTACTTGCTTCTTATTACTAAATATGATCCAAAGAGCTGAAAAGCAATATTCTCCAAATTCCCTTGCAGTTTGCAAACAAAAAGGAGAAAAAATACTTGGAAAGAACATAATTTATTTTCTTGCTTAAATTTCCCAAGATTTTTATTAGTGGAGCAATTGCAATCTTCTTGATTAAATATTGGAAGTAAATTTAGATTTT
>NW_009954101.1:1701604-1713175 GCF_000747805.2 Chaetura pelagica | reverse complement strand
CCCTACACTTCCATATTTTCTGAAGAGAAAGTCTTATGCCTCTGGGTTACCCAAGTTTATTTCAAAACACTTTCCTAAAGACAAAAAATATGATCTTCAAATACTTATTTTCCTTTTTTTCTGGAAATACTTTAAATGATAAGGAAAAAGCTCAACAGTTTGGTAAAACCATACATGCACTGTGAGATTTAGGACAACAGATTATTATATTCTTCAAACACTGGCATACATACCAATGAGTAAATAATTGTAATATTTTGCTCTCTAACCTTGCAGTTTATGTGTAACTGGAAGAACAAATATTCATGCTTATACTATTTCTTAATGAAAATTAAGTGCTCTGTTGAGTTTTACAGCTACTAACTTTTACCCAGAAATCATCTTCCTTCATTGAACAAATACGTATGTATCATGATCTCCTAACTCCTACTGGATTGTGCTTTGTGGAAGTGCAGAAATGTTACTATGAACAACTATACTAACATAAGTCTCTGGTGCAGCATCTCTCATTTGGAAGCCAACTCATTATCAAATGCAAATATTTCCATTATCAATGTAACTGTCATTTGATACTGCTAGTCATCAGCTTCCCCTTAATAATACTTGATAACTAGAACACTGGACTGCTTTGTTGGAGTTGGGTACTTTGGGCCAAAAGCACAGTAAGACTGAAAAAAGCATAGAACTTGATCTATCAGTTATTAAACTGGTGAATGTTGGTGTCAGTCACACTGGGTTGGCAGACAAGCTGCTGAAGTTTACATGAGTTTCAAAGCTGACACTACGTATTTATTTCATTAAGTACTTCTTAGAAACACCTGTAAGAACTGTGTAAACACACTGTACTTGAAGGCTGTGGTGATGAACCTCCTTACTTACCTTGTACGACCTGAATACCAGCAAACACTGAGTAACAGAAAAACCTTAGAGCTAATAAAATGTTAACTGTCTGAATACCCTAAGTCCAGTCGCTTCTCTTGTTGATGGAAGTGAAGCAAAGACAGTAACACTAAAAAGCCAGTTATGGTAAGGAACAGTGGACTGTATCTACTAAATGGGCTGCAAATAATAGAAAAGCAAAAACAGGAACACAGAGCAAAAAGCAGTATCTGAAGGACCAAAGTAACAAATAGTAACAACAGAAAGATTTTGAAGTTTGTTTTCCTCTATATCTGAGTCCTTCCATACTAACATTACTTCCGTCCAAGAATGCCTACATCCTCCTTAATATTCATTGTCCTTCATTCAATACCTTTGTCTACTCTGCTACCATCAAACAGTATGCCAAACAAAATTTAGGCCGAAATTTTATCTGCAAACACATTCAACATAAACATAGCCATATATCTTTAGGTAAGAAACTACATACTAAAATACAAAATAATGTACAAATGCTTTAAATTAATAATTATGTAACTATTTATTTGAGAAACACACTAACACACAAAAATTATACACGTGTGTGTATATATATATATACGCCAAAAAATGGAAGTGAGAGGATAAAGTGGCAAAGGTATTAAAAAAATACTTGTACAAGAATGTGATACAGAGATGCAAAATGGGCAACTAGAATCAGTAGGTCCTAAACAGAAGGAAGAAACGTAGGTACTGGCACAATAGCCACTTCCAGGTGTGGATAACATTATTGTTCTTATAATGCTCATTCCTCACTTCTGATAAAATATTTTCAAAAATCAACTACAATAAGAATTAAAATATGGCTCGTTCAGTCTGCCACTATTTATAGTCTTGCCCTGAGCCACAAAATGCAGCCAAGTCCCAGGACTTAATGCATTCAGTTATCCATGAAAACTCCTAAGTGCAGTCAGGCTGAGAGATGAGTGTCTTGTATGACCCTTCCAGCCCACTTAAGTGGCTCCAAATCAGCATCTCCCAGCTAACTAATCACTAGATCTGCATTATTAGAGAGCATCTATGCTGTGTGGGAACTAAGGTAAGTATGTCAATGACCAGATTAGAATTATCATTTGATCTGAATTAAATCTGAGCTAACAGCCTTCTGCTGACGGCCAAAACACACTCCAAACACATAATCTGTTTCTAAAAGTCAGAGTTACCCTCGTGCAGGTGCGACCTGTATGATAAGAATCATCAATTTTCTTACGTGGACACAGTCATACTTTACTGTCTGTCCATTACTCTAGCTTACTTCAGAAACGCCGAACAGTGAAACAGATTATGTTCTCAAAAACTTGATCTCCAGAATCGAGATATTAAAAAATGCTACTGAAAAAGAGTTATGGCTAAACTGCACAGCCCCTTGAAGAAGAAAGAGCTCACAACATTTACTGGGACAGGCATCCATCAGCATGATTTGTAGTTCAAAGTATGCATGATGCTTGTATTGGTCTATTTTTTTGCAGTCCTGCTTTCCTCATTTTTCTTATGAAACCCCAGTTTTGCCCAAATGTATGTTGTTTACTTTCCAGAGTTTAATTAATTTCATTTGAAGCCTCTTTCCTGCCAGTGAAATCTGCTTTAGGAGTTCATTTGCTGTCCTTTCTATCATACGTGCTGATACTAATATACAGGACACTACAATGGTACTTTGCATTAGAGCAAAGTAGATATTTACCTTTAAACAAAACCAGGAATAGTCTGTAACTCAGAAAAAAACTTAATATTACACTTAAAATAAAAGCTACATTGGTATTTCACACAAATATTTCTACCCAATCTTTACAAATTTATATCCTGAAATTGCTTGAATGCATGTTTTTAGATACCAGTTTTTAGTATTTGGCTTCGAGTCATTAAAGAACAATTTAAGCTGCAAATTCTTACTGAACCCTGATTCTTTATTTTTAAATGTATATCTTTATTTATGTTTTATCTTTATTTTTATATTTTAAAGTCTATCTTCAGTAAATATACATGGCTTGACTAAAAACTCTGCTTGCTTAGCTGGTTATATGTTAAATTCGGAGCAGTGTTTTAAGCTATTAATCGGATCATCATAAAAAATTCCAACTCACCTTAATTATACAGAAACACTACATTTACTTAAATGCTAACTGTAAATTATAACCAGAAATAGTGAACAGACAAATGGAGAGAAGTAGATAAAGAATAAATAAGGCTAATCTTTTGCAAGCAACTTACCACAGATGCACCCCTGCCAGTTTGAGTACTACCAAGCCAAGGCATATTGATAGGCGTGCCGGGATTACTATGGGTATAAGGAGTGGTTCCCTGAACATTTACCAGATCATCACGAGCATGTATTACTAAGAAATCATCAGCCCTACAAATGAAACAACATTATAAATTAGAGTCCAAACAACAACAACATTAAATCCCATGCTTTGTTACACTGATTTATACACAGTCAAGCTGCAATACTGGAAACATGGAAAGTATACCCTTTATTTTCTATTTCCACATCATCATCAACCCAGGTATAGATTTGTGTAGCCAAAATCGCAGAAACATCTAACTCTTGAATGTCATGACTTGATGCTATTGCAATGCAGTTCCGATTTGCCTGAAAAAAAACCACAAAGGTAGATACAAAAGGAATACTTTAAGGAGTGCTATTTTTTTTATTTTCATCAGTTACAGTACAGTTGTTAACAAAAACATACACTTAATCACCAAACCCAAACACTTATGTGTACAATGTATATACCAAAAGTGCTTAAATTTGACATTCCATTTTAAAAGTTTAATTGCATCTGGAATAGCATCACACACTATTTTTATTTCACACCTTTCTCAAGCAGCAATATTTTCTCCTTCCTCTCCTCAGAAGATAAATAAAAGGTAACTTATACTACAATGCTTGCAACCAACCTCACATCCTCCACTTCTTAAGCCTTAAATGGCTAAACAGGAGGAAAAAAGAGGACTTTTTGGTTGTTTTTGACAGTGAAGGAAAAATACTACTATGCACAAGCATAAAGAAAAAGTAGAGGCCACCTCTCCCTGCAATGCATTTGCACAATACAAAAAAAAAAAAAGACAAGTTGTAGCAGAACTGTTTAATTATGAAAAGATAATTATAAAGAGAATTCAATCTGTAACAGAATGGCTGGCAAAGGATATCTCACCCATTCTCAATGGGAGTACTACTTGCTTATGTGGTGGAAGTACAACAAAATAAGAGAATCCTACCTCCTTTATACTCACTTTATTGACTGCAAAAGCAGTAATGATGTCAGACTCTTTGTGGATAATTCGTGCTTTGCCCCCTGGGTATCCCAAATCTGTTTCTATCTGTATTTAAAAATTAAGCATAATAATAAAAAAAAATAAAAAAAAATAATAAAAATTTATATGCAACACTACTTTTACTGGAAGTACAAAGACCAAACACTGTACCATATGAAATGTTATGCATTATTTTCTTGATTTTAATTCTAAGAAAACATGACAAATAAAACATGGAATCAGGAATGCTGAAAACCAGTAAGGCAACATGCACACCTGGGATGCTGATAATAAAAAAATCAAGTTCTGATGTTTTATTCTTTAAAAAAAAAAAAGCTAAGTCTTTTAATGCTCTTAGCAAACACTTTTCACCACTGAAATATTCCAAACGAAAGTGCAGACAAGATCCTGAGCAGGAAAATAGCCTATTTATTCACCATTCTCCACAATTAAATAAATCTAGAATCCTGCACATGCCAGTAGCACAAATGTTTACGACATTTATTTTTTTTTCCTTAATGGGATCTAATAATCACAATTAAAGAGGAAGTGGTCAGAGACCTTCTGCACCACTTAGATGCACACAAGTCTGTGGGAGTGGATGGGCTACGTCCAGGGGTGCTGAAAGAGTTGGCAGATGTGATTGCCAGGCCACTTTCCATGATTTACCTGAAGGCCAGGCTAACTGGGGAGGTCCCAATGGACTGGAGGGTAGCAAATGTAACATCCATCTATAAGAAAGGCAGAAAGGAGGATCCAGAGAACTACAGACCTGTCAGTCTGATCTCAGTACCAGGGAAGGTTGTGGAGCAGATCATCTTGAGTGTTATTAGAAGACGTTTAGAGGATAAGCAGGGGATCAGGCCCAGTCAGCATGGGTTTATGAAAGGCAGGTCCTGACTGATGAATGTGATCTTTTTCTATGACCTGATGACCTGACTATTGGATGAAGGAAAGGCTGTAAATACTGTCTATCTGAATTTCCAAAAAGCATCTGACATGGTTCCCCATAAAACCCTCACTGCTCATGGCCTGGATGAGCATGTGATCTGCTGGATCAAGCACTGGCTGGACAGTCAGGCCCAAAGAGTGGTGGTCAATGGAGTCAAATCCAGCTGGGGCCAGTCACAAGTGGTGCTCCTCAGGGCTCAGTGTTGGGACTGTTTCTGTTTAACATCTTTATTGATGATCTTGATAAGGACGTATAGTGTATCATCAGTAAGTTTGCAGATGACACCAAGCTAGGCAGGAGTGTTGATCTGCATCAGGACAGGGAGGCTCTATAGAGACACTTGGATTGATTGGATTGTTGGGCTAATGTTAATGGTATGGGCTTCAACAAGGTGATTGTCCCCCTGTACTCAGCACTGGTGAGGCCACACCTGAGTATTGTGTCCAGTTTTGTGCTGGAGTGAGTACAGAGGAGGGCAACAAAGCTGGTGAAGGGCCTAGAGAATAAAGCTTATGAAGAACACTTGAAGGAGCTGGGAATGTTTAGTTTTAGGAGAAGGCTGATGGGAGACCTCATCGGTCTCTACAACAACCTGAAAGGTCATCGTAGAGAGGCTGGTGCTGGTCTCTTCTCACAGGTAATTAGCAACAGCACAAGGGAATGTCTTCAAGCTGCAACAGGGTAGGATTAAACTGGATATTAGGGGGAAAAAAAAATAACAGAAAGAGTGGTTAGACACTGGAATAGACTGCTCAGGGAGGTGATTGAGTCACCATCCGTGGATGTGTTTAAGAGTTGTTTGCATGTGATGTTGGTGGATGTAGTTTAGGGGAGAACTTTGTAGAGCAGGGATGATGGTGATACCAAGGGTCTTTTCCAATCCAAATAGTTCTATGATTCTATAATGTTGTATTTGAATCTTGTCTACAGTTTTGTATTTCAGAAACACATCTAGATATATGAGAGCACATAAAATTTTAAACTCTACCAGCACTCTAGTACTTCTGTTCAAAGTTTAAGAGCTCAGCATTGGAAGTATTAAACCAACAGATTACTGACTCCAGTCAGCTGTAGTTACAAAACAGTTTTATAGAAAAAAAGCCATTGACAAAAAAAAAAGTGACATTAAAATTAAAAACTTAATTACAAATGTAAAATTTTGTATTTTCAAAACAAGGAATTATTACAGAATTTGGTTTTCCGGCCTCCCCTTTCCATTTCTTAATTCTTTGGTCTTCAGAAGATTTAAATAAAGATATTTTAGTGGAAAAACAGTAAGATTATGCTATTCAAAGTCTGAAAAAAGTCTGTAGCCAGTATACACCATGAAGTAGAATACCTTTTTTAAGATTAAAATAAAATTGATGCTCTATTGATCATCTGTATGTAAAATTCCAGTGACAGACACATGCAAACCCATGATCTGCATTGTGGCATACAAACCTGCATGAAATTAAGATATTTTTTTTCACCGGTGAATTCTAATTACCTTCTTGCTAACAGTGCTTTATCACATAATTAAAAGGTAGCCCAAGGACATCATACTGTCTTATTTCTGTCTTCTCACTAGTTTTTTAAAAGAAAGCCTAAAGATTACAGCATTTGTTGGTGTTTCTAGGCATAGTAGTATACTTTCTCAGTCTCTCATAAAAATCTTTCAAGAAAGTTGATATCAAGTTGTTTCTTGGGTCCGTTTGTCACCATCGTAAAACTAAGGCTCAGTGAAAATTTTCAGTGCATATATGTAACGTGCTAACAAACTTCTTGAACTTCAGTTAACCCCCTTCACTTATTGTCATACTGGTGAAAAATTCAGTATGCACTGTGTTCCCATGGTACTACTTAATTTTTTGTAGTACTGGGCAAATCTTATCCTCAGCTCTTCACTTGGCATAGCTGTGGAATTTGATCATACATATTGTTCTTATCTGGTCATTTCGTCCATCCTCCTAAGATACACTTATATAGGCTCCTATAACAGAACTAGTTTACTCAGTCTCTTGCATGCCTGAATTACTAAGTTTATTTGCTGCATCAGCAGAGGGCTTTAAGGGAGATCAACACCATTTAAAAAAGAAAAAAATTAATAATGATCATTTAATTAATTTGAGCATTACTACTGTGTACCTTATTGATGATGGGCTCCTCCACCACAGAATTTTTCACGGTTTCATTGTGCTCCTCTAATGACTTCACCAAGGAAAGAACAACCATAGAACAAAGAGTAAAGGTAAGACATAACATGCACGGTACCAAGGAAATCCTTAATTCCTTGTTGTTTACTCCAACACAGAACGACTGAAACAACACCGTGTTTGCACACACAAACATACTTATTTTATGTATGTATTCTGAACTCTATATTCAGTACAGAAGACACTGATTTGCCTATTCTGTACTGTAACAGCATCTTGTCCATTACAAAAGTCAAATTTCATGGGAAATACAAGGTTTTCACTGACATTTTATCAGCAACAAGAGGATAAAAATAAAGCCAACACACCTGTGCTGTGTAAGGCTGTCAGTGATCCTACTCAGAAATACATAAAGCACATCTAAAATATTCCAGAATAACTTTCCATACAGCATAGAAACATGGCTGCATTAACAGAAGACATGATTATAAATGGTGCCTCTTCAAAGAACAAGACAAAAGGAACAATTTTCCTTTTAACTGTAGTCTGCAGTGAACACAATTAGCCAAAAATATTTAAACAAGCTAACATTCTAGTTGTGACAGGACAAAGATGAGCTCATGCAGAACTCTGCTGTCATGGTTTTGCTAGTCATGAATACTCTTTTTCTCCTGCATGTTTTGTTTGGATCTGCTTCTTACTCCTATGTTTCTGCTACTCTGTTTTTTCTATAACACAAGAGTTTCTTTTGAATTATTGGAAGTAGAGGTAAGAAAGGAGTAACTAAGGAGGGAGAAAAAAACCCCAAGGCTCCATTACAGAACTTTAAAACACCTAACTGAATCTGGAACCTGGAATCCAGCTAGACACTGTGACAATTTATCACAGACAGAAATACTAACTGTTGTATGACCACTTTTCTTATTACAATGGAATAACAACATGATGGAAACCAGTAACTCAGGAGTACTACAGCAGGAAAAAAATCAAACTTTCCTAAGTCTGACTGATTAGTTACTGGTTTTAGTAATTGAAATTTCAAAGTTTGTCATTCTTCTAAGGAAGTTTTTAGACTGATCTTAATGAAGAGGCTGACTGTAGCTAAGTGGTGTTAGTTGTCAGTCTACAGTCATTTTGGTTTTCAATGAAACAATGGACAAAGATTTTTAATAAGATATACTGTAGATTTGGAGTCATACCCAAATATATTATCTACTCACTCTAGAAAGTAAACAAGTTAGCCAAATAACTTAAAGAAAAGCTCAGAGATTGACATTAAATATTCTATGCATCTTACATACCACACTAACCTCATTCAGGCATCGCTTCTTTGTAAAAATATTTCTGATAAAGGTTTCCTGGACTTCTTCCTGTTTGACCAAGTATTGCCACAGCCTCTTCACAGACAGTGCAACATGAGTGTTGGATCTACAGAAAAAAAGTTAAAATAAATATGTACATAATGTTCATGCTTGTAAAGGACTGCAATATCTTACATTCCAATTGAGATACAGTTAGAAGGAATGCTAAATCAAAACTACAGCAATCAAAACACAGTACAAGAACTACTTGGAAGAATTCTGGTACCACCTTGTGGACAAAAATATGTGTAAGAGAAGGTGCAAAAGGAAGAAGGTAAAGAACATGCAGTATTTTCAGCTCCTACCTTGGAAAATTGAGAAAAATCTCTTTAAGAGATTATACAACAATGAAGTCAGCACACAGATTATTTTTTAGGCTACACAACATGGGTAATTTCTGTTCATTGCTAGTAAGTGCTTCTATCACATGGACAATGAATTACCAACACTTCCTGCTGGGAACACATCATCAGCTGTTTAACACCTCTGAAACAGCCATGACTTTTCAGAAACAAAATCTCAATGTTTGCAGAATCAGATCAGACTCCAATTGTTTAAGCTTATCCCTACAAACTCTATGCTCAAGTAAAACTTGTAAATGTAAAGACAGGTGCTTATGGCATGCTAAAAACCATCAAACCCTGAATGGCTTTATATATTAAATTAAAAATAACACAAGGCAGTAGATACATGTTAAGCTGTTCCTTTTAATCAACTCAAGTTAGTAACACTGAGTGTCACAATTGTGAGGTATTTCACAAAAAAAAAAGACACATTCTGTTGATACTACAACCACAGGTGATATTAACACTAAAAAGGCAGAAATCTGTTTTTGAAGTAACACTTCAAGAAACTGAGAACACTTTTTTGACTGAATATGCAATTATGTGGAGTCACAACTATACAAATATTAAAAACAGCATATATTTTAGGGAAATATCCTTATAAGAATGTCACTTAATTCCATCCAAAGCAATTATTTAAGTCACTCAGCCTTAAATATTTCTCAAGGAAAAACTCATTCATTAAAATAACATAATATTTTTCCACAAAGACACTAAAAATTGTATGTTAAACATCAATAAAAGAACTTTAAAAGTTTAGAAACTTTTGACTGTTTTTCTTGATCTTGCTTTGGACCACAGATGCATGAATTCAATATGTACCCACAGTTTCACAATGCATTAGCTTTATATAGTTATTGAAGTTATTGTCTATCACATGCACTAACAACATAATACTTGATACCTATTAAAGATAATATAGTCAGTGTACAGAAATGAAGCTCACCTGAATGGAGTGTTTGTAGGCTCAAGTAAAGTTTTATGGCGAAGCAATGCAGGACCAGCAGCTAGGGCATCTTCAGAAGCATGAACTGAAATATAATTTTGAGGTGGACCCCCATACAGCTCAAGGCGTCGGAGAAGAACTTGTTCCCAGCGCTGTAGTGTTTTCAAAACTGCATGGCATATTGGGGAGCTAACTGGAAGCTCTACAAAGACAAGTAAACAATAATAAAAAGCCTTCCTTTTTCATTGTAATGTCAACAAATATAATTTCACAGCTGAAGGTGGAAGCATAGTTCAAAGACCTCCAGTAAACTAAGTAAACTTAGTATTTGCAAGTATAAGAATACTAACTGCTTTGCACTTTCACTGTCAAGTACAGGGACAGACTTCTCTGATGCTGACAGAAATTAAGTATCATGGTACAGATCCTCTGGAAGCTATGTCTAGGCATATGGACTGCAGGCAGGTGATGAGGGAAAGCCAACATGGCTTCACAAAGAACAAATCGTACCTTACTAATCTGGTGGCATTCTATGATGGACTGGCTGTGCTGGTGGGCAAGGGAAGAGCAATCAGTGTCCTCTACTTTTTTGACTTCTATAAAGTTATTGTCCCACACATTCTTACCTCTGAATTGGAGGAATATGGATTTGATTATTAATATTGATAATTTACTATTAATTATATAGTTAATGGCTATTTAATTTATAAGAAATTGGCTGAATGACTGCATCCAAAGCACTGCAGTCAAAGGTTCAATGTCCAAATGGAGATCAGTAACAAGTGGTGTCCCTCAGGGTTGTGTACTGGGATAAGTACTGTTCAATATCTTTGATAATGTCATAGATAACGGTAGGGCATGCACCCTCAGTAAATCTGCAGGTAAAACCAAGCTCAGTGGTACAGCTGATGCGCTACAGAGAAAGGATGCCATCCAGAGGGACCTTGACAAGCTTGAGTACTGGGCCCATGCCAATGGGCCTCATGAAGTCCAACAAAGAGCAAGGTCCTGCACATGAGGCAAGGCAATCACCAGGATCAATACAGACTAAGTGAAAAATGGATTGAGAGCAGCCCTGCAGAGAATGACTTGGGGATACTGATGGATGAAAACTTGGACATGAGCAACAATGTGTGCCTGGGGCCGAAAAAGTTAATTGCATCCTGGGCTGCATAAAAGGACTGGCCAGCAACACAAGGGAAGTGATTCTCCCCTTCTAATCTGTTCTCATTAAACCCCAACTAGAATACCACATAAAGCTCTGCAGCCCCAAATAAAACAAAGACCTGTTGAAGTACATCCAGAGGAGGGTCACAAAAAGAAGTCAAAGAGCTGGAACACCTCTCATATGAAGAAAGGCTGAGACACTTGGGATTGCTCAGCCTGGAGAACAGGAGCTCTGGAGACCCCTTAATGTGTCCCTTCAACAATTAAAGGGGATTTGATCCCTCTAAGCTGATCCAACCCACTCTCTAGAGAGATCTACTGCTTACCAGGGGCTTGTATCACAGTCCCACAGACTATTACCTGCTGCTTCACATGTACATCAGTGATAGAGTCAGGAACAATCTGAAGACTATTGAGAAAGATTAGAGAGCCCCAGGAGCAGCTGTAAAGGACTTGGACATGAAGGCAGCCTTTTAATCAATCCTCCTGCTGA
>NW_009954101.1:1644237-1701581 GCF_000747805.2 Chaetura pelagica | reverse complement strand
GGTTAATAAATTATTAAAATCAATAAATTATTACAGAAGTGCTGTCACAGCCAAGGCTTCAGCTACATGGAACTCGCTTTGAGAAACCTGGTTTCCTGGGCACTGATGGAGTCTATCTGCCAGAGAAGGGGGAGAGCATCTTTGGCCATAGTGTTGGCAATTTAGTTAAGAGGGATAGCTGGCATTGCTGGAGGAGGAGATCCTCAATTCCATTCCAATTACTGGCCAGTGCCCATAATAGATGTCCTGTGCCCGGAAAAGGATCACAGGCCAACAGGAAATGCAGGATAATGTAATCCCATTCAGTTAAACAGCTTCAATGGGGGAACAACTTTAAAATGTCACTATGCAAACCACACACAGCATAAGGAAAAACAAGCAGTCAGAGACATCTGTGCCTGCCTGCAGGGATACAATGTTACCAGCAGCACTAAGACTTTGTGGGATGACTCCTACAAATGGAGCATGGGAATGGACGCATACAAGCTCCTTAGAAAAGGACAGGCAGGACAGAAGAGGATGGGGTGCCACTCTTTATGTCAACCATCAGTCCATGGAGTTCTGCCTGCAGATGGATAAGAATCTGACTGAGCCTTTATGGTTCAGGGATAAAGGGAAGACAGAAGCAGGTGGTATCATAGTGGGGATCTGCTACAGGGCACCTGACCAGAAGACCGAATGGATGAAGCCTCTTACAGACAGCCAGGAGTACCCTCACATTCACAAGCCATGGTCCTCACCTCATGGGAGATTTCAACCACCTCAATATCTGCTAGGGGGGCAACACGGCACTGCATGAACAATCCAGGAGATTCCTGAAATGCATTGATGACAATTTCATTCTCCAAGTGGTAGAGGAACCAGCAAGAAAAGGTGCTATGCTGGACCTTGTTCTCACCAACAGGGAGGGGCTGGTAGCAAATGTGAAGCTTAAGGGCAGTCTTGACTGCAGTGGCCATGAAATGGTGGAGTTCAAGATCTTTAGGGAGACAAACGGGGAGCACAGCAAGTTGCTACTCTAGACTTCAGGAGAGCAGCTCTTGGCCTCTTCAGGGACCTGGTTGGTAGGGTACCATGGAATAAAGCCCTTGAGAGGAGAGAGGCACAAGAAAGCTGGTAGATATTCAGGGATCACCTTCTTCAAGCCCAGGAGCAATGCATCCCAAAGAGGAATGCATGCAACGATGCCAGAAAGCCTGCATAGATGAATAAGGACACATTTGGACATAAAAAGAAAGTCTACAGAGCATGGAAGCAAGGACAGGTAGCCTGAGAGAATTACAAAGAAGTTGGCTGAGCTGCAGCCACGGATCAGGATAGGAAAGGTGAAGCCTAGATAGAATCAAATCTGACCAGGGACGTGAAGCGTAACAATAAAATCTTTTACAAGTAAGTCAGTGATATAAGGAAGACTAGGGAAAATGTGGGCTCTTTCCAGAAGGAAACAAGAGACCTGGTCATGTGGGATATGGAGAAGGCTGAAGTACTCAACCACTTTCTTGCCTCAGTCTTCATGGGCAGGAGCTCTGGCCACACTGTCGAAGTCACAGAAGACAAAGGCAGGGGTTACAGGAAGGAAGATCTACCCACTATAGGAGAAGAGCAGATTGCAGACTATTTAAAGCACCTGAAGGCACACAAGTCCACGGGACTTGATGAGATCCATCTGCAGTTCCTCAGGGAACTGGTGGATGAAGTTGCAAAGCAGATTTCCAATGTATTTGAGAAGTCTTGGCACTCTGCTGAAGTTTCCACTGACTGGAAAAGGGGAAACATAACCACCATTTTCAAAAAGGGAACAAAGGAAGACCTGGGGAGCTACATGCCAGTCTGTCTCATGTCTGTGTCCAACAAGGTTATGAAGTAGTTTCTCCTGGAAACTATGCTAAGGTACATGGAAAATATGGAGGTGACTGGTGGCAACCAACAGGGCTTCACCAGGGGAAAATAACACCTGAAAAATTTGGTGGCCTTTTATGATGGGGTCACAACATCAGTGGACAAGGGAAGAGCAGCTGATGTCATCTACCTGCACTTGTGCAATGCATCCAACATTGTCTCGGACAACATCCTTGTCTCTGAAGTTGAAAGACACAGAATTGATGGAAGTACCACTGAGTGGATGAAAAACTGGCTGGATGGTGGCACTCAAAGAGTTGCAGTCAATGGCTCGATGTCCAGATGGAAATCTGTGATGAGTGGTGTTCCTCAGGGGTCAGGACTCAGAGCAGCACTGTTTCACATTTTTGTTAGTGACATGGAAAGTGGCATTCAGCGCACCCTCAGCAAGGGCTGCCAACAACACCAAGCAAGCTGTCAGCCTGGAGAAGAGAAGACTGCAGAGAGACCTTACAGCAGCCTTCCAGTACCTGAAGGAAAGCTAGAGAGGGACTTTTTATAATGACTTGTAGCAACAGGAAAAGGGGGAATGGCTTTCAACTGAAACAGGGTGGATTTAGGTTAGACATTATGAGGACATTTTTCACTAAGATGGTGGTGAGAAACTGAAACAAGCTGCCCAGAGAAGTTGTGGCTGCCCCATCCCTGGAAGTGTTCAAGGCCAGGTTGGACAGGACATGAAAAAACCTGGTCTAGTGGAACATGTTCCTGCCCATGCAGGCGGATTGGAACTAGATGATCTTTAAGGTCCCTTCTAAACCAAATAGTTCTATGATTCTATAAAACTAAGTCTTACAAGAAAGATGCAGAAAGACATTTTACCAAGGCCTGAAGTGATAGAAGAAGTTAACAGCTTTAAACTAAAAAGAGTAGATTTAGACTAGGTATAAGGTATACCTAGCTTTAAGAAAATGGTGAGACAGTGGTACAGGTTGTCCAGGAAAGTTGTGGATGCCCCATCTCAAGAAGTGTTCAAGGTCAGGTTGGATGGGGCTTTGAGCAAACTGGTCTAGTGACACAGGTCTCTGCCCATGACAGGGGAGCTGGCCTAGATAGTTTTTAAAGGTCCTTCCAATACAAATAATTCCATGATTCTTTTAAAACAAGTTGTAGGAATGATGCAACTTAAGTCACAAAAAACTACAGGCTTTACACCAAGAAATAATTATTGTATGACTAAGAGGCAAAGAAAAAACTATACAGAGATTTCTGTTAACTACTGAGCATACCTTCTCACCCACTCTCTGTTATTTCATAAACATAGTAGTATGATAAACAGCAACAGGAGACTTATTCCTATGACTTGGAAAAATTAAGAACTTCAGAATTAAAGATAAAGCTATAAGATTTATATTACTCAACATATTACTGATTTTAAATGCGGTTATTAAGTATGAAAAAACAACTCTGCTGCTTATTACCTGAAAGATCATGTCCAGCCAAAGGGTAGAAACTCTTCAAATTGTGAAGTACCAGCTGAACCATTGCCAATCTCATCAGTGACCAACTAACAAGAAAGCACTAGTAAGTCATTTACTAATAGGAAAATAAATTTATCACTTATTCACTATTAGGATTCAAGTTTAGAGCTTTAAATCCTCATTATAAACTGCTAAAAACTGCAAACAGGATTTTAGAATATTATAGATAACTTGAATTCAAAAGCTGCTATACCATGTATTAATAAAATGAGTACAACAATATTTGTGAAAAATTAACTACCAAGTCTACATAACTCACTGCCATGAAATACCAATTAACTGGTGTATTATGTGAAAAGTAAAATGCCAGAAACGCAAGCCTAGCCATTGCAGAACATTTGCATTCTGAAGAGTTACTGACCTGAATGAATTTGAATTAGAATGCTCTTGATTATGTGAATTTGATGCAAACACATCTCCATCAACATCATCATCTTCACCACTTTCCAGACTCTCTTCTGAATCATATTCTACTCTACTTTGCGATGGAAGAAAAGGCTAAAAATGTAAACAATATTCCTTGAGTATTTTCTACCCAGTATCCAGTTTTAAATTATCTTTTTAAAAATACGCCATAACGATATTTAATGCTTTTTATAAAGCAGCAGGCATATCATCTTAATTATCACTGACATTACTCAAAATTCTAAAGCTGAAAATGAAAGTACTAACATTTTTCGAGTCCTTATTTTGCTACACTTTCACATCAGGTGTATCATACCACACACAGGAGACAAAAGCTTGTAACTTGTCTGAGAGAAGCCAAAATCACCACTGTATTTTCTCTCTAGCTCTTCCTCTAAGACTAAAGAACAAGAAAGTCCTATCTCCTGCCTACAGAGTGCTCCAATATGTTATTCAGTGTTTGCAATTTATTTTTTTTTTGTCCTTGCTCCCAAACTGCTTACATATTTATCTCGCTAATGGCTAATATTTGATACAGAAATGTCCCATGAAACACCATACTATTATGTAACTTCCTACAAAGAAAGATCTGCCACAGCAGACTTGACTGAAGGCAACACAAATTGATTTCTAGGAAGTACACATTCATTTCACCCATTTGAAACAGATGATGACAAGCTTCTCAGATTTCCTTTTTAATCTAACTTGCAGATCCATAATTAGCTATACATTTGAATTCTGCAACTGTAAAAAGCAATGTTTTGTTCACAGCATTATCTGAAAAAAAAATTAATTAATGTCATAACAGCAGCTTAGGAAAGGTATTTAAAAAATACCTACAGGAAATGTTTTAGAAAAAGCTAAATAGGAGTAATAAAACAAGGCAGCTTCTATCACACATTTAAATCAATACCCAGAATACTGACTGAGAAAAATTACCATTCCAGACGTGATAGATAGTATTTAATTGTCATAAATTTAAAAAAAATTACCTTTGCAATGAAATAGTCCCAGATGCTAAGCTCAGGAGGAATAAATCTTTCTTTGTAAGATGGAGATTCTTGGTCTACCAATGGCAATGCAGGCAACTGAGAACTTTCTTTTGGAGAGGTTTTTGATGAAAGCCTGTAACGTTTTTGTTGTTTCTCTCCATCATCTACAGAGAAATAAAATAAAGTATGTTTCTTCAAATTGTCTGCTACACCTCTCCACTGCTTTTAATACAAATAATAAAAACAACATAAATAATAAAAAATAGCCAAGTATGCCCATCACTGCATTAGAAGTTTTTTTCCTACAACAAAGATGACAAATATTGTTGCTCAAGCAATAACACTGAGAAACTAAAATTACTTTAAAAAGCACTACTGAATATACTGATTATGATTTATTTTTAAAACAAGCGAGCAGTCTCAAGTGCAAGCATCTAAGCTCACCACTCTTACTCAAAGTTTTAACTCCATGTCTCCTTACAGAGGAGGTCTGTACTTCCTTCTAAATGGTACAATTCTGATAACAACATACATACAACTTGACAGTGTATTTCTCCAGCAAATACAGAAGATCCCATTTTAACTAACACAATCCAATATATAGTTTCTCAGACATGGATGGACTAATTTGTAACAATATTCTAACTCCTAGGAGTTGAGAGATCCCTTCACTTCCCCTAACATTGGATTTTTTTAGAATACAAAGTGTTTACAAGAGATTTATTTGAATTATATTATTGATGATTACAATACTCAAGGAAACAGCTTATCCAGGCTATTAGAAATATCTCAATGCACTTACATAACAAATTAACAAACAAGAAGCATCTTTTCAGATTGTCTGTTTTCTTGTTAATTAAGAAGTATCAATTTCACAAACAAGGGAAAACTAATAGCTTACTTAAAAAGAGGCTCACATAGCCATCTAATAAACTGAAATGATTCTGGTTCTTGGTAGATTAATTGTATTCTAATACAGCCAAAATTTTTTGTAATATTGACCAAAATACCACATTTCCCGAAGGATTTTAAAAAGCATTTTTGACCACTTATGAAAATGACCCGTACTACTACTACAAGCAGCTGAACTACAAGATAGTTTATATATAGGACCCAATAAAAGCTGAAGATAACATCTCATCTTTCATATTGAAACTGGGATATTTTAGCAGTTTGTGTTGCACTACTATACTTTATAATATTTTGAGTTTTTTCCTGTCCGGGATATTAGTTGAAATTTACTTACCTGTACTAAAAGTCATAAATATAACAGCTGCAGTACAAATGCATTTTCATTTAATTATTTAAAGCTCATCAGCTAAGAAAGGGCATGCACATGCATCACTGTATGAATTTTTTGCAATTGCTTGGAAAGAAAAAAAAAGAAATACACTAGGCATGAAGTAAGGAGCAAATGTTGCATGACACAGAAATAAGCAAGTATATGCTTGCAAGTTATTCTCCTAAGCAGAAATCAAAAATCAGATGCTTTAGTTTAAACCAGTACTTTTTTCCATTTTGTTGGATTACTCTTTGTATTTTTAAAAACACTGCTGGCTAGCCACTGGAAAAAAATGCAATATTTAAGGCAAATGAAAGTTTGCCTACTAATTGCCTACTAATGCAAATGTATTTTTTTCCTAAAAAATTAAAATAAATTAACAAATTCATTAGAAATCTGACTGTAATTTAAGATCACCAATTACATTAACTTCAAAATTATCTTATTTCTATTTAAAATTATTTGTATTTTTCGCATTCAAAACTTTCATCTTTGGTCTCATTTCACTTCTAAAACGAAGGTAAAATTATGTTAAGAATACTTGAATATTTCCAAGAAGGAAAATACTTCTATTTCGGCCAAGATCTAAAACATGCAATGATATTAAAAAGACCTGTTGCCTGCATCACCTCACTTCCACCTTCCCAGGAAGAACTAAAAGGTAGAACTCTTATGATTTCCAAAATGCTAAAACGAAAGTTAGAATGAGTGCTTTATTTAAAGCTGTGAGCAAGCACAAAGCATCAACATCCAACAACCTATGAAAAATACAAGTCCTCATTAAGAGAGGTAAAATTATGAAGTCCTCCTCTTAGAAAAGCATCACTCTTGATTACAGGCATCAACAAATACCAGTACTGCTGAAGACGAGAACAGAGCAGAATGACAGAGACATGACAAAGAAACACTGACATTGAATCACACTTCAAATCATTTTAGTAACTGTAAAGCCCTACACGGTTTTCTGTAATTCTTTGGGAAGCTATGTAAGCCAACTAGAACAGCAGCCCAGTGAAAAACGACACAGCTAGACATTTCAATTTCAACTGGAAAACAGTTTTGCACTTTGCAAGGTTACTAATCCTTAAGTTTTCAATATGATATTCTGGTTGCTTATGGTCAATAGCTCATATGACTGTGGTGATTAATGAATTAACACACAACAGTAGCAACTGCAATTAAATTTCATAAGCTGCAATTTAATTACCCTATGTATACAAAACTGTAAATTCCTTGTATTTATAAACCATTTAATAATAGTGATACAATGGAACACTCAAAGTAAGTATATACTAAATTCTCAGATGTTTCTGAAGACATTATATATATTGTAGGCATTTCCATAAATGGTAAATGGAAACCTCTCCAAAAGTAGATAAACAAAACAAAAAACTTGGTGTCATACACAAGCTTTGTTGACATTTCATGTCCTGACCATCTAAGCCTTTTTCTACTGAGCTAAAATCACTATTCATTGCATCATTCTCAGTGCAAAAACATCAAGTCAAACTTCCATTCTGTTTTAACAGCTGACGTAAACAAGAATAAGACAGTAAAAAATAGTGAGAAGACGAAGACTTTAATATACAATAGAAAGGCCACACAAGTAGTGAAGTTCTCAGTACTCCTAAGTACTTTAAGAAAAAAAGTCCATCATTACAGTCTCTAATTCTGAGCTGGAATTCAGGACAGTTATCCTGCCACTGATATAAAAATTTCCATTACTAACATGGAATTCTGCATTAAGAGCAGTTTGGCATGGCTATTGTATGTTCTCACAAAAGCAAGTATGACTTAAAACTTGAGGAATATATACTCTTTTAGGTATTTAGAGATTAAGCCATTCCTAGTCTAAGCACAAAGATTATTACTGTTGTTTCTGATTCACAGGTGAAACTGAGTAGCAGATATGTAGCACTGTTAGATCTAGTCTGAAAGACTACCCGTGCGAGTTCAGTTTTTGTTATTGTTGCTTTGTTTTAGATTCTGGATGAAACCTACCTCACAGTACATACAGCAAGTAGACAAATGCAATAGTTCTAAGGGTTTATTATTTCTTTACAATTACCTAAGGATAACTTGGACAAACACTATATTAAACTTTTGCTTAGATAATCTGTTATTTTAAGTCAGATGCTTATGAAATCAATAATGGCAGTGTGGTTTCTAGGAGATTAAAACTGATGATTAGTGGAGAGTAAGCAAAAGCTATATATTCATTCAGAGGATCTAACATAAGAAATATATGTGAAAGACTGACAACAGTTCATTGGAAGAAGCATTTCAGTCACTTCTCAGTGTTCATTTCTGGGTGTCAGAAGAAAAAGCAAGAGATAACTGTAAAGGCACAAAAACATAGCTGATTTAGTAATCTGACTCCTCTGCTTTACTGGGAATCAATTTTTATCTTTTTTCTTTCATTTAAAGTGACAGAGAAAGATGTTTCGTCAAAATTCTTTCCAACAAATTTGCTCTAGATAAAGCATCAAAACCAGGTAACAGCTCTACAGAATCCTAGAATTATGTAGGTTCGAAGGGACCTGATCCAACCCCTTGCTCAGAACAGAGCTGATCTAGGTGATGGCCTAGTTTGTTCAAGTTTTGAGTAACACTGAAGATGGAGACTTGACAAATCCTCTAGGCCCATTTTCCAGAGTTTGATTATCCCTACAAATTACTATTTCTAAAAGTCGCTTCTTCCCTTAAATTTTCCATTTCAAGCTTCTTGATTTTTCCAGCATCAATTTTACTAATCCTGCAATCAGCCAGCATTCATTTTTAAGAAAAAACATGCAGTATACAGGCATACAGTATACATTTCAGAATATATCTCTACATAAAAAAAATATTTTTTTTTTTTAAGTAGTAGCAGCAGCATTACCACACCTCAGTATAGTTACTGATGCCTAGGAAACTTAAAATTCACAACAAAAGCCAGTTATGCCTTCCAACAATTCTGATATGGCAAATAGATATACTTTAAGAAAATTATAATGAGAAATATTTCATTGATACCACAGAGAAAATGATCAGATCTACAATAATAAACCACTTTTTAGTAAAGACCTCTACTCTGAAAATACTTTTCAAAAAAAGTTGGTATTTTAACAGAGCACATTTTCAGTTTTCCTTAAATATGAAGACATTTTAACATGTAACAAATATATAATAGCAATAATAACAATATCATAATTAAAATTATATTAGTTAGGTACTATTTTTTATTGTATGTATGTTCAGATGTGATGGAGAAAGTCACCATGGTTTAAGTAAATTTCTTTTCACAAAATCTTCCTTTGAGAAAATTAGATAATCTGTAGAATTGTTGCTCTTGATTTTATAGAAGTCTAACTAAATTACTAATCACAAATCTGTACCAAAAAGAAAAGAATCTCATTATTACCAGAATTAATTCTGGACCTTAGGATAACTTATCTTCTGAATTTAAAACCTGAAGGTTGTTTGCATTTCTAAAGGTTTATCAGACTATCAAAATTAAGTATCAACACCTTTTCTTTGTAATGTCTAGAATGAATACTTATGAAACTCACATGCATAGTAACGCTTATACTCAAAAAGCAAAACAAGCAGCTCTCCAACAAAGATATGAAACACTTCTGATCCTTCCAAACCATGGTCAAAAGTAATTTTATATTTAATATTGATTTAAAGTGAAGTGTAGTAAGAATACAATAGCACTGCCGATTTTCTTTTTTTAAAAAGCCCAATTCAACTGCTGCTTCAATTACAAAACTTTGCTTTAAATTTTGATGTCATGGCTTGCAAACAGAAGTTTTTCTGTCTTTCTACATATGCAAAAAAAAAAAAAATCACACATAGCAAACTGCATGTAGAGGCCTAGTACTAAATCTAGTGTCTTGCCTGAAGATTTGGTAGGACTATGAGTATTGAAGGCAGTAAGGGATTTGGAAAACCCCACGCATTCCATGGAGAACACTACTACCTGATGTGGGCTAGGCATTGTGAAGTGCCTACCTGCCAAAGAAAGAAAACATACTGTATTTGTAAAACGAGAATATATTCCTGTTATAAGAGAATTGGAAAGCTTTAAAATTAACATTAAAAACTAGGCTGTTATCATACTGAAAATTCTCTCTTAAAATGAACTTAACTCTTTGCATTATAGCAGTTGTGCTACTTGTGAATGTTGTTGAAATAAGGTTTCCATCTGCTCCATACTCTCTTCTACACAGTATCTATGCCAACAACTTTAGATCCTTGTATTTCTTTGGAGATATAAAAACATATTGAATTCTTGCTGAACACAAACTATTCAAAGCTATTACTGTTAAGCTTTCAGCAGTCATATAATTTTCTTTAAAAACCCAGAAGACAAGTATACATAAAGCAACAGAACTAACCAGTTTTTGTCTTTAATTGCAGTTGTCCTTTGCTGGGCGTATGAGCTCCTCCTCCAAAGACAGCAGACCACATTTTGTTGTTAAGTGGATGAGCCATAATTCTATACAACTCATTACTAGAATGTGTTGCTAGACCATGGATGAACAGACTCAGATAAACCGCAGTTAGAATTTCACAAAGTAAAACTGTGAGACCTGGCTGGGCCTCCTCACCAGCAGAATTCAGAAGACGTATTAGAGCTGTTATTCCTGTTTATGAAAAATAAAATTTAAAAAAGGAAAAATTTTAAAAAGCATATGTATGTGTGAACATACTTTGGATTATCATGGGCATTTTGACTGGTAACCTACATTATTTAGTATCTGATAGTGTAGAAAAATTCAAAGTCTTAGAGGAAACTGAAGACTCTAGGGGAAACTGGCATGCTATTTTCTTTTTAACAACTTATTATAGATGTTCTGTTTCATATTTCGGACTATCAATTAAAGATAATGGCAACTTTTCAAGAATAAGAGGGGAAAAGCAGTCAAATTCTAGGATAAATCTTAAATAAAATACTGGCAGCTTTAATCAACTCCCTGGTACTGAACTCTGTGACACAACATCTAGTTAAGTTACTTATATGAGTCTTTCTTGAGTCTTCTCATGTTTCAAGCTCTCTTTTCTGGGTCCTCAATTCTTTCCACAAAGTGTTAGCTAGTGGTTCCCAGTATATTCAATACATAGCACCCAAATCTTATACTTAAAATAAAAATACTAACATTCTCATTGGGTTTCATGTGGTGCTAGTTTCACCAGTAAGGTTTGTGACTTGAGCATAACACTGTACGCTGAAATGCTGTATTCTCACTTAACAGTGAGATCATGGGCATCAAACTTGAACTATGCGCTGACAAGCATTCCTTCACCAAGTACTAAACATCTTACAGTGTTTTTAAGCTCCCACTAAATGTTGTAGAGTTTCAGATGTGGTGCCGACTTTGTCACTTTGTACCCATAAATAAAAACACAAATAGAAGTGACCAAGGGAAAAAAAAAAACACACAATAAAACCCCCAAAAAACTCCACAAAAAAAACACCAAAAAGCCCCCCACAAAACCCAAAATCAAACCTGAGAAATCAGTTCAAAGTTTTGTTACCTATAAACACCACTGCTAATACTCCCTTGTACTATTAATTAAAAATGTAATGCTGTAATTGATGAAATAAGAAGAAAACAGATGACAATCTGATTTTTGACTAAAATCTGTAGATTCAGTGACAGAACACTTTGCAGAAAAGAAAAAAACAGGATAGTATCACACACAAAGATTGGTTAAGGTTCTGATTTTTTAATGCAAAATTTTCTTACTGAATAAACAACATCCATAATACTAAGACATATTGCTTTGTTATGCTTACATTAGTTAGTGCTGTAAACTGAAGCTCATACAAACACCTACTATGTAGGTTACACTACCTCTAGTCTCACCAATGTGGCTTCATTAGCATAGATCCCAGTTGATGTTAAGAAATATTTATAGCCCTATGTGGGTTTGAGAGCTAATGAAAAGCTTCAATCATTACAAAGTTCTCATTGTCAAAAGTTTCAAGATAGTTCAAAAGTTGTATATAAGCAATAATCATCCTGAGGTGGATCACAAACTGAGATAGCCTTTCAAGTCCTTTTCAGAAGTAGAATAATGGTGACATCAATTTGTTCCCTGCAGGCTGAGCAAGCAGAGCACATGACAACACTTCACCTTACTTTTTGTTTACTTGCTCTTTACTAGAGCCCTCCACTAACATTTTTTATCATGAGAAAGCAATATAAATCAATTTGACTTAGAGTAAATTATCAGAATTACTAGCTTACAGCTTTTGAAAAATGAAGACAACATTTTATTACAAGAACTTGTTTTTACCACACAGCTGTTAGAAACACTACTAGAAAGTCCAAAGCAATTACATTTTCTTACAGTGGATCCACACAACTAAGTTTTCCTTAAGAGGAAAGAAACAAATCAACTCTAGATACCTGGCCACTGAGCAGGCGATGTATTGGGAGTCACTGTTTCTTCCGGGCTTGTTGTTCTTAGAGAATGGCACTGAGTTAACAAAACTGTCTGATACACTGTTCCAGTAAACTGATTTGCTTGAAATGAGCTGTGAAATAGAAAAGCGGAATGTTGTATTTATTTTTTTTAAAAAAGTCTAAAACTACTCAAGTGATAGCCTTTTCTAGTTGCAGGCAGGTGTGAGCACTGCCTTCTGGTGCACTATATTTTATACCATAACCATAGTGAGACAGTATATAGACCATTCTCTAAGAAGTACGTTTTCATGGAGCTTTACCTGTAGCTGTGGCCATCACAAAGACACTGGTAGATGCAAGCAGAGAGTGATGCTGCTAAGGTATGCATTACGTATATCTGTAAGACAGTTTTATAGAACATATTGCACTGATTAGTATCGTAGCCCTTCATGTATACAGATGTGTAACAGTGGAACAAGCACTGAATATAAAAGTATAAGCTTTTATGGGAAAAAAAATCTTGAAAGCCACCTTCTCTTCACAATTAATTGCAGATAAATCAATTTGTGTTGCAAATAAGTAGATGGGGGAAATACTCATCCCACCAACCCATGGGATCCAACACCTACAAAACTTCAGGAAAGATTCAGCCTAACACCATAGGTTAGGTTTCCAGTACAAGGTTAAATACAGAAGAAATCTTACAGAAGCATAGCTTTAAAAAAAAGACTGTATTTTACTGTATGAACTTATATACTGTTTCACCAAAAAAAGTCTGAAATTACTGCACTTCGCTGACAGTTTCATACTTCAAAACTTAGTTTTACTTAGGTCTAGGATTGAAATGCAGAGTTTACCATTAATATAACAGAAGTAATGATTATATTGTCATAAAGACAAATGTCAAACTGATAGTGCAATACAATATGTTTTCCATAACAGATGTCATCTTGGACAAATACCCAGTGCTGAGAGAGGCCAATCTACTTCAGCTTGTTGAAATAGATGTACAGCAGGTCAGCACTAAGTAATAATCAGTGGAAATCATTTTAGTCCATGTAAGTATTATGGAGAAGAGTTATGATATACAGTTTCATTACTTGTAACAGGTAGGCACAACAGAAAGCTTTCATGCTGTCAGAAGATGAATGACTTCAGCAAACTGGAAAATAGTAACAGCCCCCCAAAAAACTTTAAAGAAATACACACCTTGTTGTTCTGAGTATCTGGATGAGGTGGTGAATCAAGGTTTATTATGGCATGTAAAATATCATGAGTTAAATTACCAAGATGTAGCATGGGATTAGCCACCACTGTTTTGGCACTAGCTGTGCAAGCAAACAGGAGGGGTATGGAGCTTTGCTCTGCCAGAGGGCTGGAAGGTATCTGTATTGACTGCTCCTAAAAAAAAGGCAAGAAACACACAAGCAAAGTAATAGCACATCTTCCTAAGGAGAACAGAAGAACCACTGAAAGAGGGGAAGGGGATTCTAAACAAGAAAAAGCATAGCCTATTGCAAATGTAACATGTTAAAAACAGTGTTTTATTTATTATAGAACAGGTGCATGCTATAATAGGAAAACTTCATCAATACAAAACACAATTCAAGAAAATCTACAATAAACCTGAAGCAAGGAAAACACAAACTAAACTTCCCCACATACCTGCTGAGATTCCTGCAACAGCAGAATTAATTCCATTCTAACGGATGCCAATCCTCCACCATGAGAGCCATGAAGTATACAGTAACTAAGGAACATTCTTAGGAGAGACTGGTATTTCAGAAGCCATTGACGTCTTTTCTGGAAGTCTTTGTGTAGCATATTTTTTTGCTGGTCAGCTAAGTTTTCAGTGTTTTCATATAATGTAGTTTCCTCTGGCATCACAGTACTTCCTGGCTGTATCTCTTCAACATTATAATCACAGGTCTTCTGAAGAGCTACCACTTCTCTTTCAAGCCACTGATAAAGCTGATATCTCAATTTCCCACCATCTACTTCATAACCAGTAGACAGTGTACGAAGCTCTACAGTAAGAATTTTCAGGCATGCTCTAAACTTCAGCTGTGCTGAAATTATATCTTCTGATGGACTTAGAATATCTTTGTCATCAACTACACTAAAAGATTCTGTGTAGCTAGAACCTGTTTCATTTAAGTTTTCAGTTCTCTTCCGAGGTTTTAGCTCTTTCATTACCAGGGAAGAATCTTCACTCTCATCACTTTGATCACTGTCTGACTGTAGTTTGAAGTGTTCATCTTGGAATATTGCACTTGACTGGCAGTCTAAGGAAAGAGCTGAACTTGAATGTTTTCCTGATGAACAATCTGAAGATGAACCTAGACCATTCAATACCGGCTGTGACCAATCAACACTCGAAGACTTGTCTTTTGTTTCCAACTCTTTAACTGGAGAAGACGGTGAGAAATCTTTACTGGTATCCATTAAGGTAGGGGACCTACCAAATGACTTTGATCTCTTGAACACTTTGGGCATCTTTGATAACACTTCTAAGGCCAACATAGGACAACCAGCTTTTAGATGAGCATATGCAGTGGTGAAAAAGAGGCGTCTTTCACCCAGGTTGATTTTGTCAGCTAATCCATTTTCTACTGTTAGGCAAATGTGTGTGGAAGATGTATCAGAAGAGCCAAAATGACGTCTCAACAAGAGAGGATGTGTTCTTAAGTAGTTATAGAAGTTAAACACTGCAGGGTTACAACTTGATGAGCCATCTCCTTCATCTGAAAAGATATTGCATAATGAGGAAATGTATGTATGCATATATGTATATATTCTATATGTACAAAATCTGTATAAAATAATCCTAGAATAAAACTAGAAAAATATTTACACATAGTGATATCAGTATTACATACAAAATAATTATGCAGTACTGCAGCACCTACAGATTTTATTTTCATGTTCAAAACCACAACACAAAAATCTTGAAAATATATAAGCATCAGCATAGGACAATTCACACAGATTTCAAAGAGTCTGGGTTAGCTGAAGCCCTTACTCCTTCCTCTGAGTTCCAGCACAACTAACTGCAGATTATAGGAAAAGATGGATGAAAGAGCACCTTTTAAGTAAGGAAAAAAAGCAAAAACCCACATACTAGCTTCTGAACTGACTAAAGAATTAAAATCATAGAATGCTTAAGGTTGGAAGGGACCTTAAACATCATCTAGTTCCAAACCCCTGCATAGGCAGAGACACCTCCCACTAGGTCAAGTTGCTCAGAGCCCCATCCAACCTGGCCCTGAACAGTTCCAGGGATGGAACATTCACAACTTCCCTGGGCAACCTGTTCCAGTGTCTCACCACCCTCACAGCAAATAATTTCTTCCTAATGTCTAACCTACATCTACTGTCTTCCAGTTTTAATCCATCACCCCTTGTACTCTCACTGCAAGCCCTTGTGAAAGTCCCTCCCCAACTTCCCCGTAGGCCCCCTTTAGGCACTCGAAGACCTCTGTAAGGTCCCCGCAGAGCCTCTTCTTCTCCAGGATGAACAGCCCCAACTCTCTCAGCCTCTCCTCATAGGACAGGTGTTCCAGCCCTCATATCATCTTTGAGGCCCTTCTCCAGACCTCCTCCATGAGCTCCATGTCCTTCTTATGTTGGAGGCTCCAGAATTGGACACAATATTCCAGGAGGGGTCTCACAAGAGCCAAATAAAAGAGGAGAATCACCTCCCTTGACCTGCTGGCCACACTTCTTTTGATGCAGCCCAGGACACAGCCAGCTTTCTGGACTTCAAGTGCACACTGCTGGTTCATGGTGAGCTTTTCATCCACCATCACCCCCAAGTTGTTCTCCTCTGGCCTGTTTTCAATCCATTCTCCTCCCAGCCTGTATTTGTGCTTGGGATTGCTCTGACCCAGGTGCAGAACCTTGTACTTGGCCTTCCTGAACTTCATGCAGTTCACACAAGCCCACTTCTCGAGCCTGCCAAAGTCCCTCTAGATAACATCCCTTCCCTCCAGTGTGCCGACCTCGCCACACACTTTGGTGTCGTCAGCAAACTTGCTGAGGGTGCACTCAGTGCCACTGTCCATGTCATTGACAAAGATGTTAAACAGCACCAGCCCAAGTATCATATGTTGGAGGCTCCAGAATTGGACACAATATTCCAGGAGGGGTCTCACAAGAGCCAAATAAAAGAGGAGAATCACCTCCCTTGACCTGCTGGCCACACTTCTTTTGATGCAGCCCAGGACACAGCCAGCTTTCTGGACTTCAAGTGCACACTGCTGGTTCATGGTGAGCTTTTCATCCACCATCACCCCCAAGTTGTTCTCCTCTGGCCTGTTTTCAATCCATTCTCCTCCCAGCCTGTATTTGTGCTTGGGATTGCTCTGACCCAGGTGCAGAACCTTGTACTTGGCCTTCCTGAACTTCATGCAGTTCACACAAGCCCACTTCTCGAGCCTGCCAAAGTCCCTCTAGATAACATCCCTTCCCTCCAGTGTGCCGACCTCGCCACACACTTTGGTGTCGTCAGCAAACTTGCTGAGGGTGCACTCAGTGCCACTGTCCATGTCATTGACAAAGATGTTAAACAGCACCAGCCCAAGTATCAACCCTTGGGGAACACCACGCATCACAGATCTTCATCTGGACAACAAGCCATTAATCACCATGCTTAAAGGGTGATCATCCAGCTAGTTCCTTATTAATTAGTAACACTTATAAATTATTTTATACATGAGGATGTGACCATGACTAAAAGAATTGAACTTTATTTCCCTCATTTGTTCAAAATTATCCTGAGACATTTAACTTCTACTGAAACCCATTTTTAAAATCAATTACATAATTCTGGGGATTTGAGTCTTCATTTGTCTCTACCAAGTTTCTTTCAGCAGCCAGGACTAGAAAGCAGATAGCATGCTAACTACTAGGGACTTGAAACATTTAAATTCCTTGAGAACATTAACTTCAGGAAGTAATACAACTGATTCTTGGAAGGCATATAAAGCTAGCAGGTGAACAGGGAAAAGAACCATTTTACTAGACTTACATGCTATTTCAGACACCACATGGGCCTCCCTGTATCATAGTAAATACCAAACCTTTTTCTATGCCTGTTTATCATTGTGGTCAATCATTCTTCCTAAGGACTAAAAGCTAAAAAACACCAGGTCTTCCAGAATCTGCTATGTAACTGTGCAATCAGAAGTTTCTTCCTGTGTTGTGATGGAGTCAAATGAACTGACAAAAGTTAATTTGTCTCTTAATCTTAATGTTGCTGCTGGAAAAACAGCTGCATCACCGTAGGGGATAATTCTCATTATCCTGATACTCCCCTATGTACAGGATAAATTAAGTAACCTTTCATAGGACACAGGATAGTAACAACAGCCACTATGTTTAATATAAAATCCACATACATCACTACAGTAAGCTGTTTACCAGCAATGGTAAGCAACTGTGCAGTACCTGGTCTTGTTCGAACTACGCTTTAAGAAACTACTACCTAAATGAGCAAATAGTTAAAACCAACATAATACTATAATAACCAACAAAATACTTATATTCTTACCTTCATCTCCAACAGAATGTTTAATCAAAGTGTCAAGAGCCTTGCTATAATCTTCCAAAATCCAGTAAGCCATACTTCGCAGAAAAGGGTCACAGTGCATGTTTCCTGAGCTCTCTTTTCCAGGGAAGACACTTCCCAAAATTCTCTTCTGTAGTACAGATTTGTAAGTACTAGATACTTCAAATTCCGACTCATAAAGTCGTGATATTACAAGAGCCAACTGAATGTCATTCAGTTTTTCAAGGCAGACCTAGCAAAAAAAAAATATATTCAGAAAATCAAACACTGAAATTTCCCCTTTGCTTAAAATTATAACAAGTCAGGAAGTTACATTAATTGGGTCAGATTGAGGTAAGTAGTTCTATCAATCCCATTAAAAAATTAGCGAGAACTACGCAGAATAGCTGTGGCCAACTATTAGATCAAGATATGATTTGCAGTTTATTCAGTTTAAGTCTGACATGACAAAGATCTTTGAAATCAGTTGGCTTCAATAAATCATTATCAGTGTTCACATGCTGTCTCTTGAAGCTAGATATTTTGGTTCCAAAGCTTTACAGACCAAGTCCTTCATTGTAAATTAACTTCCTGCTTTTCAATTTTTCAATTCAAACAGATCCAGAAAATAATATTTTTGTGTGGAGGGACTACAGGAGCCCACCCACATCACTGCAAAAAAGCCTTCATTTTCTGATCTGGGCATTATTAATGAAAAACAACGTTGTCCTCATAAATGACACTGCAGAAAATCTGAAAGCAAGTTGATGGTAGGCAGGCTGCTTAAAATTATGGAGAAATTAACCATGGCACTTTTTAATATCACTAATATGACAGCTGAAACAGAATCAAAATGTCAAAATCAAGGATTTGTATTTATCATTAATTTCAGAGGAGAAGTGCAGGGATGGAAAAAGCACAAACAAACCAGAAATTTCAGGGGTAATACTAATGCAAAATGCAATTCATGTTCAACATATTTGTAAGTTTGGAACAATAACACAGTCTTAAATGTAAAAGAAAAGTTCATTATTTTATTACCTCCACTGCATCTTTTAAGTGTCCTGCCAATAAGAAAAATGCTGCAGAATGTTCAAAACGCTGTTTGCCAAGCAAAGAAAAGGCATTCTTTAGCGCTGCTTTACGCCATCTGTCCTCACTAAAGTTGTTTCCAAAAAACTGTGTCATTTTAGTGTCTTTTTGGGACCTGCATATTGAACATAATTGATGAAAGTATTATTTTACTAGATGCATTATGGCTTTTTATTTCCTCACATGCCAGCAGAATTTTACACAGCTCTTATCATTAAGAAGTGCACAGGCTCTCACCAAACTGGGAGTGTAGAAGCCTTCCTGTTCAAAAATATTAAATCAACCTGAGTAAATGCAAAAAACTAATGGCATTTTCAGTTAACCTGATACAAATAACAGAAAAGCTCATTTTTCCCAACTATGCTCTCAAGAGTAAGTGACAATGCAAACTACTTCGTAAAGTTTGTGATGTTGAATGCTGTATTATGAAACACAAGTTTAAAAGATTTAACTCAGTTATCTGAACTTAAGCTAACAACAAATACTATTCTAGAAGACAGCCATGTCATTCAACACACTACACAGGTAGTCCTCAGAAGTCCTAAACTTGAAGCATCTCCCTTCAGAAACAGTGTCTAAATTACCTCAGTAAATACAAGAAGATTAAAAAATACCCACTTCATGTAGTGCATAACTTATACATTGAATCTTAGCTTTCAATGGCAAAACTCACACTCTTTTGCTCACATTCAGTTTTTTTCCTCCAAATTATATCAGACAGTATAGAACTCCATGTGAAAACCTGCATGCTTCCTACCTGTACAATCCCCAGATCACAGCCTTCTTTTTCATTGCAAGGTAAAAAATGGCAGCATCCAGCGGGTCATTGTTTCGCTGAAAGGCTGCTTTAGCCACCTGTGAAGGCAGTTCAACAGCAAAAAAACAATTAAAATGTAAAATAATCTTAAAAGGCAGTCTTATTGCTGCTGACATCCCATGCCCCACAGTGCTCCAAAATGCTCCCTCATATTGGACGCCTCCTTTCACTATGAGTCTGACATAAGAACATGTGAAGATACTAAAGTTTCAATCTCTTGTTTTAGTTTCACATCATTTAGCTAATGCTCTTCTAGTTCTAGGAGCTTTTCAGCAGATTTAATGGGAATGCCTACTTCTAAAATCAGTTCTTGAAATGTTATGAAAATTAATTTATTAGCTGCTCTGGTAATCAAAAGGACAGATGCGAGTGCTGAAGCATATGCAGGAATAACCACTCACGTGTGATTGTTAAAACATCTATTTCCAAAAACCCAAAACAAGTCAAAATAAACCAACAGAAGGTTTTATTCATTGTATTCATCTGCATGACAGATGTACAGTATCTTAGTTGACGCCACTTCTGATAGGTTTCTAAGGAGAACTTTTGCCGGACTGAAAACTGTACGTTCAATCTCTATCTTGAGCATCCACAATAAGCACACTGACACCTTCAAAATGGAAATGTAAAAACTCAAAATGTGACTCACACTGGAATGTGAAACCTAAAGTACTAAAAAAAATAGTTAAATACAGAAGTTCATATTCCTACAATAAACTATTTATGTAAAAGAGAATACAGCCCAAAACATTCAGAAACACTGAACATACAAAATAAATAGAACACTAGAACTCAACTGTTTGAAAAACGTTTGGTAATTTTGTTTCAGAACCCTATGTTTACCTTTTCTATGCATTTCCGCAGGCTATGGATATTTCTAACCCACCATCCAATACCCATAGCTCTGAGTTCTGACCATGTTGGATCTCCTTTCTGTACTGCAGGGAGCATGCTCAGTAGTTCTTCTTCAGCTACTGAATGGAACGCCCAGGCAAAATGACTAGTAGATAAGCCTACAAAATAAGCCATTCATTAGAAATAAAAGAATAATAAAAATAATAACAATCATCATCATCATCATCAGTAATATAATCCAGAATCAGAGAAATCAGGTGGGTGGGAAAAGGAGAAAGGAAGGTTTATTTTGGATTTCTAAGTGCATTGCTGATGAGGCAACAGAAATTAAATAATATCAGCATACCAAATATTAAAGAAAGCTCATAAGAAAACACTTTTTACCTTTAAACTGTTTATATAAATTTGCAAAGAACAGAGTTACTGACTGAAGCTCAAATATATCTGTGGAAGTGGCACTGAGATTAGACATGATACAAAGTGCAACATACTGATTAAACTTCTCAAAGTCTTGGAAGGTAGGTCCCCTATTTGATTTGGATTAGAAAATGTGAAGTTTCACATATACAGAATAGAAAACATGTTTGAGGATAGGGATACAAAAGGAAACTAGAAGAAAAAAAAATCATATGAGGAAGATAGCAATTAGTAGGCCTCAGAATAGCTGGCTATGGATAATTGAAAATCCAGTGAGGGCCAGAAGATGCTTCTTTGTGCTTAGGAACACTCAAATGCACCTCTGCAGATGCCCTGGAGGAACTTCATACTCTCACCCACTTCTGAGCTCAGTAGAAGCAGAAATATCTCAACTAAAAGTATTCCATCAGAGAGCTAACTCAGCAGTACTGTTGCGGCAGTCCTGGCAAATTTGCATGTCTAATACAGCTGAGGGGTGATACACCATGAGATTGGAAAATCCATCAACTGTCATAATGACTAATGAAAGGATAAAGAAGCAGCCAGAGCCAGTCCTTTAGATTTGGTTAGGTCTAACCAAATCCATCTCATTCTGTCTTCTGCAACAGCAGGTGGAACAAACTAAAACTATACCAAACAAAACTATTTAAAATAGTTTATTGGATATTTACAGTAAGCATATAAAAAAACCATTTTAAGTCTGAGTAGACTGTAAGAGATTTTTTTCCAAATATATATTTTAAAAGTAAGTAAATATGTACTCTACTTTCTACTGCATTATTCTTGCAAAAGGGTGTTGGAAAAGCATGGTACTAGATGTACAGAAAGGCCAGTTCTTTTGGGAAACAGAAAAAAATTAAAACTAAAAAATTTTTAAGGGAAAAAAATAATTTCCATTCCAAGACCTACAGATGTTTTCTGCTTTGGCATACATTCATATTGAACCATATTTAAAAACAACAAACAACAAAATAACTCAATGATTCTGCAGGGGCATGTCAACAGCACAGCAATCATACCTACAGCTACATCAATTAAGATTCACCTTATCTAAGGAAACACTTCAATTACCTTGGCGAAGCAGCTGAGCTCGATGGACAGGAGGAAGTGAAGTTGTTAGAAATGTGTGCAGCCGAACAGCCAATAAAAATTTCAAACCACACTCATCAAGGGTTTCTCCACCTAGAAACAAATATTTTTATACACACATGCGAGAAACTACTAAAAGTAACTATATGATGTCTTAACAAGAGAAATACTTTACAATTATGGAACTATTAATGTTTTACAAATTCTTAGGTATAATTCATAATTCTTCCCTTTAAGGAATGGAAAAGAGGAAAATTTCAAATATAAAAAGTTTGAATCTGTTTTTTCCTAATGCAAGAAACACAAAAAAAGTGTGTTAGAAAATGATTTCTCAATTTCTCCACACAGTGCAACAAACCTTGACCATTAAGAAAACTATCTGTTCAAAAGTGAATTGGAAAAAAATATAGTATGTGCAGTGATGGAGTAACACTGGCATTAACAGTCAGCAATATAAAATTGTATTCTGTGAAATTCTGAAGTCTTGACATTTCAGTTAAAAGGTAAATACTGTAATGGCACAGTAAATAATACCGGTTATGTGATGAAACAAAACTATAACATGCTTTCATAAGCCACAAAAATATTCAAAAATCAGAAAAATTCCCAAAATAGTAGTGAAACACAGTAGTACATTTAACTTGGAAGGGACAACTTACCCTGATTTCTGTCTCTGCTTTCTCCAATGTCAGTGCTGGTAGTAGCAATTGTATCTGCCAGCGCCATCAATGACATTTGCTCCATCCTAGTCAGACCTGGCAAGCTTGAATGAAGCAAGTGACGAGAAAGAACCTGAGCATGCTCTGGTCCAAAGTAAGTTGGGCTGTACTGAGAAAGATCGATGACACTTGGTTTCGGAGTGTCTTCATCTGCATCAAATGTAACAAGTTCATCGGCACTTATAATAGGATTTTGGAAGAGATCTTCATAACTGTCATTGGACTTATCTTTTTTATTGTTTTGATTATTAGATTTCTCTGAACAGGAATGTGAGGAATCATCATCTGCAGCAAGCAGAGCATACAAAGGCAATGGTGGAACAGAGTCTATTTCAATATAGTCTGTAGTATCAGTTTTGCTAAATGTTTTAGGATCTCTTGCAGTGCTTCCACTAGCACTGATGGTCAGAGATCTGAGCCTCTTATCATGATTAGATTCAGATTCATTTATAGCAACAACTTCTCCAGCAATGCACTTCACCAGATGGGACAGAATAGCTTTTGCTCTATGTACTTTACCAAGATCCATGAGTTCTAACAGTTGGTATGGATGGTACTGAGGTAAAGTGGGAGATAATGTATGAGCTGCTTCAAAAAGACCAGAATCTTCCATTTCTGTAGACAGATCACAGGCAGATCTTTTCCCACTAAGTTTCTGTGCAAGACTGGTCAAAGATCTTGTTAAGGTTCGCTTTGGTGGATGCAGACCTGAGGCAGCTGACTGGCTTTGTTTCATTAAGCTAGTTATACACGGTATACTTCCACTGTAGGAATCTGTACTAACTAGTTCTTGCTTGGAAGGAGACTGCCACTGGGAATAAACATGCATTTCACAATCCATTCCAACTACAAGAATGCCATCACGCACCCAAGACAAGGAGACTGGAAAAGGAGGTGACCCCTCTACAGATGAAACCAAGTCAACACAACGCAGCAGAACAAACCTAGAAAGGGTTGTAGACTTGGCACTGCCACCATGGGACATTGCTACAATCTCCTTACCATTTTGTTCTTGCATTTTCCCAGACAGCTGACCAAACATATAAAGTTTTGATCCAATTCCCACTGTTAGAATATGTGAACCATCTTCCCTAGACATCCAATCTAAGTGTACCAAGTGCTTAGTGCTGGACATAATATTCCCACCATGAGACAGAGAAATGTCTTGTGTGCTGTATGCCATTAAATTATTATCAATACTAACACCAGAGTCTAACATGGTGCCTATTTCATCTAAATGAAGAGTCTGTTCTAGAATCCAAGAAGAACCCCCTGTAGATTCACATTCAAAAATACTAACATGCATTACAAAATCTTGAGAAAGATTGCTATTTTTAGCTGTTACCTGTTTGTATGCTACTGCTAATCTGTTTGTGTGTGCACAGCTAACTTCAGTTGGCCTTCCTGGAACATTAATAGCACTACTACTAAGAAGTCCATCCTCAATCAGTAAGGGCCATTCTTCCCATACATATGTAATATCACTATATGCACTATATTCTGGCATGGATGAAGCTGATGATTCAGTGGTAACTCTGCATCTCCAGAACCGAACTTTTCCATCAGAGCATGAAGTAGCCAGCAGATAAGGTGCACGACAAACAGGATATATGGAAGAAGAACTCAAATGTCCTAAAATTAAATAAAATACACTTTTACTGGTGGAAACATTAAAAAGCAAACAAAAAAGACAACTTTTTAAAGTTCCAATTTTATTTCTTAATTAAAAAAATATTAGCACTTCCTCACAAAGGGGGTTGTTTGCAGAGAGGGCCTCACAAAGGAGACATGACAAAAAACTAAAAAACGATTTTACACTTTGTTTCCATTTAATGCTGTAAGGAGGAGTCAAATAACATGATTTAAATCTCAGTATTCTATCATCTCTACCATCCAACAAACCCAACCCAAAATCTAAAATTCTTTATCACGTGTTTTTGAAAGACTACTGACAGAAGTCTTAAAATTTAAGTAAATATCCTACCAAAAAAATCATTAATTACTGTAAAACCAAATTTGTGTTTCTCCAATTTCTTTTACCTGAAATAAGAGCTTTCTTTTAGTCCTAGTTCCAGGATCATGACATAAAATCAGGGGAGGAATTTTAAGCAAAACTTTTGGATCCATCTACAGGCATTTTAACAACAAACACCAAACTTACCCAACTTACTTTATTTTAGGATCAAAGTAAGAAAGGCAAGGATCCCTTTATACTTTGAGAAAAATTACAAACCTGCTGATGGCTTTACACTTATTATTTCTACTCCTTCTGGCAAATTCAGCTCTTGACTATACACCATTTTGGAAGACAGAGTAAGTGAGCTGGTGCTCTGAAGGTTTGCTCTACAGGCTTGATACTTCTGAGTGAAAGGTGACTGGATCTTCTCTGGATCTGGTGAAGAATGTACTTCTATTCGTGTTGCTGCTTCAGATGTATTTGAATCTATCTTTTCATCTAAAAAAAATAGTTAACATTGTTAATTTGAAAAAGTCAATTATTTCTTTAAATCTAAGTAGTAATTTTACTCACCTTAAAAAGTCCAAAGAGACAGATAAAACATGACATCATATTTTAGTTTCATTTTAATGAAATGCATTCCCATATCCAAATTCAAAGAAAAATGCTAGCACACTTCCCATGAAATACTTCTGAAATTCTAGAACTGTTGAAAAGTTAGTTTTAAACTTATTACACTTAAAACAGTGAAACTGTAACCAGAAACACCAAAACTAGAGACGACAGATGTATGTATGCAGTTATCCATGAAAATTAGTGTTTCATAAAGAATAAAATGCCAGTAGCTAGAGAAAATTCTGTTTAGACTTCCATGTCTTACCTTACAAATTGGGGCAGAAGTATTTTCCAGAAGTTTTGTTAGTATTTGCTTAAAAAGTAGCACCTCTGAGATTATGTGATATTAAAAAAAGAAAGTAATCATGTATCCATAATACTCAATAGTTACAGTGTGAATCTGATGGATTTGCAACATGAAAACTGCCAACCAATTGGTTGGTTGAGAAGTCTAATCAGTAAGGTCCTCATCATTTAAGTAGATCAGAAAATCTGGATATTTAGTCTCTCTCACCACTTACAGACTAATTGCAATAATACTTAAAATAAGTGATGAAAATCTGCCTTTGCAAACAACAGTAAGACAACTACCGATTCGGTTTAACAGACTCCTCTGGTATGTAGTGAACAACCGATTTGTGTTTCCTTAAAGCTTTTAAGTAAAGCACTTAAGAAAAGCACTTAAGTAAAACTTAGCTTACTTTAAAGTTTCATAGTGTTTGTGGTACAGAACCAGCAGACTGCAGAACTCTAAAATTTTTCATAATTGCATCTCTGACGTCTAGGTGCTTCGGACTACAGTTTAATTTCAAATTTATGTGCAAATTCAAGAAAAGAACAAAAACTGAGAAGCAAACCATCTGAACTGCTAGACTATTAAAAATCAATAAATATATTTGCCCTTAGAATGCAAAAAGTGTATTAAACTTTGGGTTCAGGCTGAACTCAAAAGCTTCAGCATTCTGAAGCTTAAGTAACCAAGAAAGAATGGTTGTCATGAAAGCTTGTAACTGAAGATTCTTTTCAAAAAACTGAAATACATTTTACAATATGCTGAACAGCAGATGCATTGACAGGACAGTGATTTTTTTATTTTTTTTTTCCAACAGAAAACTACAAAAAAGAGGGCTTACCTATTGAGACAGGAATTGACTTCAAATGTAAATGCCACATATGTAATAATGAACGACTTTGAGTATACTCCACTACTATTAAATAGAATTTCTCAGAGAATCCATTGTGCTGGTTTCCTGATAAAATTCAGAACAGGAAAATGTTAGGTTTTATTCATTCAAAAGCACAACTAAATTTTGCTGACTAGCAAATAATCATATTAAGCTGTCACGAACTAATACTGAATTGCAATGGTCTGACTACATCCAACTCTGTTATATTAGTTTTCTCAGTATTTTATCACAAACAGTAAGTACTACAATTATAGGCACACACATGAAGAACTGACAAAAATTTCTTCTAGAGAGGACAACGTATTTGTCTAAATCTGCTGTGCTTAAATTAAATCCCAGAACGTACCCTCACCTCTACATCTTTGCCTTTTACATGCTTACCTCCTAAGTTTCTTAGCTATCTATCTGTTATTGGCAGCTGTAACACCTAAGACAATGAATTAGGTAGAGGTTTAGACTTTAATGTATAAAAAGTACACGAGTTACACCTAGAGAAAAAATGCAGCCTCAACAATTCAGAAAGCCACAGACTGGTCTCATGAATAGGTTAATGGATCACAACCTGGACAGACCTGTATCATCTGGAAAGCACAAGAGGTAAAATATTTCTTCTTAAGAAATTACTTGCTACAGTTTCACTCAAAGAAAACATGAGCTGTAGTATCAAAAGGAGCCCATTTCTGTAGGATACACCCATTCCCCATCTGTAGCAACAAACTAAACCCATTATGATAAAGAAATAGTATAGTGACATCCTTTCCTGCATGATTTCTTTGACCCTTCTTTAGGTGTGCCTCCACACAAAACATCATCAAGAATAAGCTGTATTTACCCTGTGGTTTTGACACTGGATTGCTTACAGTACTGCAGAAAAATGAAAACTAATTTGGTTTTTGTTGTTTTTTTTAAAAAGACACAAGCTAAATATTTACATGCTTTATTAAACAAAAAGAAGTGGGCTGTTTAAAACCAAAGCTTTATAATACTAGAAGATACTTTTGAGTTAGAATGTATGTGAATGATATGCAGTTTTTTTTTTATGATTAACAGTTTTGCAAAGGGTTCAATTAGCCCCATTTCTTACCCAGCAATCTACACATAACTTCAGAACACATACATATGTGTAAAATTGACCTTTACTAAAATCAAATAACTCGCATACTTCTTTAAAAGTCCTTTCTGTATATTATACTCAAGATTAAAACATACAATAAAGGCATGCTATAAGGTAATGCTTATTTTTGTACTCTATTTTGCTCCTAATTTTCAACATCTCATTTACAATTTCTTGACCTCCACTGAGCGTAGGGTTGACATTTTTACAGATTGTCTCCATTACTCCAAATCTCTTTCTTGACTAGAAACAGCTCATTCAGAATTGATCACCACCTATATTCAGGCAATATTTCCCTTGATTCCTGCCACTTTCTTTAACAAAAATAAATTTTGTGCACCAAGCCATTACGTAATATTTTGACACTGCTTCAGTTTTGCTTTCTTTTATTCAGCATTCATCTTACAACTATTGCAAGAGATTTCATATCACGAACTTTACTCTGAACTGGAATGCCTGTAAAACATGACGACTGATGCATTCCACCAAGGAAAACTGATCATTTCTTCTAAAGCAATTCAGACTGTCCCAAGACCTACAAATCCACACACTACTCACAGTACTGTATTCTATAGTTATGTTTGAGGGCATTTTTTTCCCCTGTAATTCATTGTATCACACAAGGTCAAAGGAACAATATTTAGCTGATGACAGATGAACAACCATCATAAAAAGGATACAGTAAACTTTGTCTATCTCATACACTACAGCTACAGGTTTTACATTCTCCCTCCCTTCTTCCCCTCTTCTAAGAACGGTATCACCAATGGAATGCTCAACACAGTACATGATGGATATCTCATTATATAGGCTACTTTATCTAAAATTTGGTTACACAGCTCTTAAAGGAAGTGAAACACCAATGAGTTTCATTAGACTAAGTTTTCATCTTTGCTATACAAAGTTCTTAAATAAAATAGGGTATTTGACCTTAACATTCTAAAAGCTATAGAACAAATTCTTTTTCCTCTGTGGAATGAAAAATTGAATGCTTTGTCTTCTACATTCTAAGAAAAAGAATTCTTTACCAGAGTCTGATAAATTGTTCCTCTTTTCAGGTATTTCCTTCTCCTCGTTATTTAAAATCAAGTCTTCTTGAAAAACATGGAATAACTGTGTTTTCTTGCCATGCTAAAAAAGCAGAAACACACACAGGGAGTGAGCATTGTTGGAGTGTATTGCTTAAGATTGCTCTCTAACACAAGGACTTTTAACTTGGCAAGTTATATACAACAATGACAGATTTATCTGTCACACACCTTTATTACTCATTGTACTATGAAATGAAACGCAAGTATATGTCAGAATACATCTTTAAATACCTCCCCTTCATCTGATGAAGAGCAACATGCATAGCCTTTATGATTAACATTTTCAAAACAAGCTAATTACGGTATAAAAATAAGTACAGAAATAAAACTTACAAGCTCTGTGATAGCATCCAGTTCAATGATACATCCTGGGCGAGCTGTAGATTGCTGACTTACGATGTTAAAAACTTCACCAACATATTTCTGTTCAGAAAGAGTCAGAGAGATGGTCTTGTTATCTGAAGTTTTGTGAGTTACTGCCATTCTGTGGCACAGCCTGGTAGGTAGGTGCAGTATCACTAAACAAATATTAACTAAAGCATTAAATATATACTGGTTGTAATCCACAAAGAACACAGGTAACATTCCCAGTTTTAACAAAAGCCACATGGTTTTTGATAGCTGAAAGGTGACTAAAATATCTGGAAGGCCTCACATTCAGCTGTTTTTTGTCCTTTCCTTAAGCTGCGTTGTCATCTCAACTTTTCCTTATGATGGACAATGCCCACAGAGTTTATTCCTGTTACTACTCTTTGTAGTTAAAGTGTTTCAGAGGAAGTCCCAACCAAATATCGACCTGCCTCAGATATGCAGTTTGAGATTAAATGGAATGCAGAGTGGCTATAATGCTAAAAAGCTTTACCATATCACTTTTTACAAGCAGAGCTGAACTACCATATTCTGTGAAACCCTCAGCAACCAGCTTAGTTAGGCAACAAGTCTGAAACTACTGCTACTGAAAGAAGTTTCAACCTCCAAAATCTTGAGACAGCTTTTCACTTACAGAAATTTCTGGATTGGAGAGCTCACACAAAAGTTTCTTTGCATCTATTACTGCTTGATATAACCTCAAATGATGTCCATCACTAGCCACAAAGCAGGCACTTGGAGAATTACAGTATGCACCTAAAAAGTAAGAATGCAAAAAAGTGCTGAGGCATTCAAACACCAAGTTTCTCCCTTTGTTTTGCTTGTTGGGTTTTTTTTTGCAATAGGCAATTTTGAAGTTATGAAAGAAAACAACGTAAGAAAAATTCTCTCATTAACTTCTGTTTACAAGAACTAAAAAATGTATACGCTGTGCTCTGCAACAAAATCAAAGTATATGAAAGGAAATGAGAATCCCATTTGCAAATAAAGACAAAAATCTATCTCTGTCTTTAAGCGAACAGATTCTGAAGTATGTGCTATCATCTAAGAACTTTATTGCATTAGCTCCTGAATTATCAAATACATAAAAGAAAGTAGAACCACAGCAATTCTTCATGCAGGAATAGTTTGTGAAAAGGACCCACATTTAACATTTTTTCCAACACATACAAGTGTATCTACATTGTCTAGTGAATGGCATTATTAGGCTATATTACTTTTATTTTAGAACAAAAATGAGGAAATTAAACTCACCAAGGCAGTAGCTGGGTATAAGTGTGGGCAGCCATGCAACATTAGAAAAAGCTGAAATATGGAGAGAATTGATCCGTGCAAGTTCAGAAACTCCACCAGAAAAGGACAAAGGCCCAACAGGGTCAACTCTCCAAAGAATAAGTTCACTGTAAACTGCATTGGGATCCTGTGATGTTAGGCTCGCACTGCTTCTGCTCTGAAATCTTGCTGGTGACTCTTGAGAATCATTTGCCTGTTCTGCATTCTCAACATCAGGTGAAATTAGAGCATTGTGATGTGATGTTGTAAGCAGCAGAGGTAATACTGAGTGGCAAGCTAAGTCATTAAGATGAAAACGGTGACCACAATATCGTGATTTATGTGAAATACTGAGTACAGTGGAAAAAGCCGATTCCTCAGCAAAACTCACTAGCCACTGGTTCAATGACCCATCTGCATGTTTGGAAATCATCATAACATTGGGCGTGAAGATACTTAGTTTTAAACTGTTTGTTGATTTACTGTGTCCAGAAGAGATAAGCATAGATGCAGATCGTGTAAGGCCTGGAGGTTTCTGTTTGCCTTGTTGAATAGCTAAGTCAACATTTTTGGTACAAGCATACATCACTATACTTCGGCATAGAGAGTTTGCATCACCCGTTGGAAATGCAACAGGAATTCTTGAGACAAAAGACACCTGGAATTTTAAGGGAGAAAGAATAAATATTGAAACAATTTTCTCATCATACTTCCAACCAAATAACAATGCATAACCCAGAAAAAATAAAGTACCTGCACCTGGCGAAACATGCCAGGCTGGTATTCGTCTAGCCAGTCCACATGCCACACTAGCAGTGAACCATCCATAGGATGTATACTGAAAAGCATGTCAGCATTTTTACTCCATTCAGAAAGTAGTACTTCAATTTCATGATCAATAATAGCAGAAGACAAAGGAACCAGGCTTGAATTTGGAGTAGCCTTCTCATCACCCAGTTCCTTCTTTTCTTGGATCCCCTTCTGTTCATCTCCAGTTTCATCAACTTCTAGAACACACAGAGATTTGTATCTTTTATATTCAAAAGCAGAATAATTGAAAGCAGCATTATTCAGGCATTGCAGCATTTTTCAGGCCTTTCATAAGCCACTCATGTAAGTACCAATTTAAAATAAGAGTTTTAACCAGAAATTCTCTAGCAGACCTCAGTAAATGACTAACAAAAACAGTTCATACTGAATCTTAAACACTTTTACTTGTCCCCATTTTATATTTTTTTTTTGCAAGCAGTCATCTTCAAACTGTATTTATTTAAATTAATTGACTGTATTATCTTGGAGAATAAAGACATTTAAATTAGATTTATGTTAGCACTTCAAAAATAAAGTTAATCCTAACGTTGCACCTTCTTCCTTAAAAAATGTTATAATAAAGCACTCCCATGCAAAGGTCTCCAGGTTGGCCTAAGTACTACAGCTTTCAGAATAAAGAACTCAAAATTTTTTTAACAACCATAAACAAATTCAGAATGTTTAGATACAGATTTTTAAGAGTCACTTAGGTACTTCCAGCATAAGGGAAGGAAGTGCATAGAAACGCTACTGTAATCTGTCTCTATCCTTACAGTCAAATTGCCTGCCTCTTACTGCACATGAAAGAACAGTACAAATTACTTTGTAAAATGAAAATCATTTGTGTATAAGACTTTTACCTTCCTCTGATCTCCCATCCATTTGATTAGATTCCTCGGTGTTAGTCTCAGAATGATGTTCAAAACTCTTCTTAAGTTGCTGCAAAAATACTTCCATAGATAAGGTAAAATGAAGTTCTTTATTGTTTAGCCAGTGCACAACAAAAGGTCCACTTTTTTCTTCATTTCCACCAAGACTCAGAGATGTGATAGAAGGGAGCAGAGGAATATCTACCAGAAAAAGATGTTGACATTTTTGAAAACCATGTAGTTCATACATATTCTCATCTTCTGCTCCCTAGTTACACTGCATTACTTAAATCTCATGCCCTGGGATAAAAATATTTTTTACTCAAATTCTAATTGTTTGTTTTTTTAAAAAGCTAGCTTTGAAATATTTACCCTCCCATCTAGCCTAAGACAAGGATAACTGAGAGTACACAGATAGAAGAAAGTACCACTATGACCATCAGCAATGTTACTGTGGGAAGGGGGTGCAGCAGGGGAAGGGCTCAACAGGAGAATGGAGCATTTAAGAAATAGTCTGACTTCCTGAAAAGGATCAATTAATGCCAGTCTCAAAAACATCATAGTACATTTAGCAAAAACAATGTGGAAGGAAGAATTCTGTTGAATTCTCTTTGGAAGGTGAAGCTGAAGTAAGCATGAAAAAGAAGGTCAAGTAGAAAGATTACTTTTCAGATTAGATTATGAATCTCTGTACTTTGAGTATATATAAAAAGATCACAAAAAAATACCCCCCATTTTTTCCCATTCTCCTACCTCAAAGCTACAAACTGCTAACTGATGCTCAGCTCTGGACAAAGTCCATAGTGAATTTCTATTCGCTTAATAATTCACATTTACTTTTTCCAGAAACATTCTAAAGGTCTTTGGATTCAGTAAGTTTTTCTGGATTTGCCTAGAGATATTGTCCTCACAACCACTGCTTATTCCATTCACTGAACTCCACACCCAAGCTGAATACTAGTTTAAGTAACACTAGTATAAAAGAAGGTCTCAAGGACTTTATTCCTGCAAGAAAATTAGTTTTAAAATTAACAACAGAACACAAATGCAATAAAAGCTTTTTAAAAAACCAAACAATATTTATTCTTCTTCAAAAGCATTACTCTTCTTCAAAAAGTGAAGTGAATGAGAAATAAAGATGCTCTGGCCTTCTCAAGGACTCCAAATGCTCTAATAAGAGCAAATTTTCAAATGAAAGATCATAAACTGATTTAGTTTAAATAGAATAAAATACAATTAGGTTTTCAGATTAATTTGAAAAGGGCACACTAAAAGGACTGCTTAGATAATCTGGTTGGACTGAAGTACTTAAGGGCTTGACTGTAAGGGAGAATGGCTATTTCTTCAAACTAGGATTTAAGATGTGCAAGTTACTTCAGAGGTTTTGCATTAAAGAACAATCTGTTATCCTCCAATCTACTGAGTTAAAGACCACATGATCCAAAACACAGTATCAAGACAGATAATACAAATAGCATAGAAGGAACACAAGACCAAAATGGCCAAAGACAAGTGCCAGACACATTGGAAGACATTATATCATATTTCTCAGAATTATTCTTATTCCCATTCTATGAGTTTGCAGTTGAGCACATTTATATTGCAAAGACTACTGAAAATGACATTAAGTTTACTTAAATGTCACGTATAAATGAGTAAGGAAAGAAATGCATTAAGAGTAGAAATTAAAAAAAAAAAAAAAGACAGGGAAGGATTATGTGCTAGCCACACAAAAAGGTTAGTTAGCTTTCGTGCAATATGAAGACACAGAAGAGGGGATCTCCAAATCTCCAAGAAGCTTTGCAGAAAATTTCCTTTATGACAGTGGGTAGTAACACATGTAATGACTAGAGATATTTCCTGTAGAAATAGAACAGGATAGGACTGATGGTACAGCACATAACTGCAAGAAGCCTACCTTCTGGTAGGCTGGATGTGGTTCTAGTCACATCTATTAAAAGCAACATGAACCAATTGTAAAAAAGTGAAGGCTAACTCTAACCTCTCAGGAGAAGGTGTTTACAGCTTGCTTAGCCCAGCAATGGTAGCGGAAACCAACAGTTCTTCATAACCACACAAAAGACTTTACAACCATAAATATGAACTAGTCCTGACTATCTTTATGTCAAAACTGGCCTTTCACACAAGGTGCAATAAGAACAAAAAAGCAATTTAAAAATACTACTTATAGGACTGAGCTTAATGACTTCATGAAAAGTTTGTATGCTTGTTCATTTTGTTTAGAAACAGGAAATTACATCAGAGCACTAAAACCTTAATGAAAGGCCACTCAATACTGCATTTCTATTCAGGTTTTCACTGAGCAGACAAGCACTTCATTCTCAGCACGCACAAACAAATACAAAGGCAGAAATAGTAGCAACTATAAAGGATTTTCCTTAAAGTCTACCAATACCTTACTGGAGTGGAAGGAGGTATTAAACTTTATGGAACACAAGACGAAGGCATGTTTTCCTTGCTTCAGAGACAGAACAAAAGTACAGGATTGTGTTGTTACTTCAGACACTTAGTGTTAGGTAATTTTAAGATGCTTTTTTATTTGTGCGCTCCCAACATGATAAACAATTCTTAGTAAAACTGTAAACCCAATTACACATACTTAGCCTTCCAGATCTCAGACCATGGTGAACCTCAGCTTAAAGATGACCAAAAATGAAAGAGGATTACTGTGGTGGGAATTTAATCAAATAAATTCATTACTGTAGGAGAAGGTTCTTTCATGCATGAAATGAAAACAACAAGCTAGTAATTTTGCATTATTATGTAAATAATGTACAAATACCTCTGAGCCAGTTAAGCTTACAGAAAACTATCAGAAATTGTAACTCGCCCTGTGACAAGGGTTTACCACACTTCTTACCTGTGGCTGGATTGATACTGGCAGCAATATGGAAGTGACAAAGTGCATTTGCATGAGGAGTAATGTTCCTGTGAACTTCATGGGGATCTCGCTGATGTGGAGCAAATCCAGTATGTGCTACAACAGCACCCGACCTCCTCCTTCCTCGTCGAAAGTGCCTTAGGTTTAACTGCATGAAGAACAAGGTGTCATTTTAATTCCTTTCAAAAAGAAAAAGCAGATTTCATCTCTAACTGGTTTTCTTGATACTAGTGAATTCAAGTTTTCATTTTAAAAGCTACTTCAAAGCATCAGAGTTTCTTGCAGTGTTCAGGTTGTGCCTGACATAAAGATAATGCCTTCAGACTAATTTATGGAGGCCCACACAGTACCATGTAACTGCTCCATGTATCAGTGCGTAGACAATGCCCATACTTTTTTTATACTTAAAACAGAAAATACTACTGTGCTTCGTAAATGTATACTAAGCTTATGTAAGATCTTGAGAAAAAAAGCCAACACAACAAGATAAAAACAAAACAACCAAAAATACAGCAAAACTGAATAATGTCCTTTCACAGACTGAAAAACTGGATCAGTATTTCGGATCTGATTAGATGAATACTTTCACTCCCACCAGAGGGCCCAGGGAATTTTAAGGTCTTCCTTCCTTTATGCAAATACATGTTTCTGAGGGAAAATAATTTTTAAGATGGACTATGCCAGTATTAAAAAGTCTTACTCCACATACTGCATAGTTTAAGCCCATCATTCTGTAGATACCTATATTGGGAACAAAAGGTACAAGAAAGTACACAATTTGTATCAACGATGGTAATTATACTCCTAGCATTCCTTTTCACTTGCCATTCTTACCATATCATTCTCACATAGAACAGTTTTCTCTCAATTTTCAAGTAACTTATTTCTTACTTATTTAAGTAACTTACATCTGTAACATTGCCTCATACCTTCAACAGGAACACAACGGTTTCCAACATCCCTTCTCCTCTTCCCTTTGAATATTTTTTTCTGTGTTCTGCCTTTCAGCCCGTCACACTTTTCATCTATGCCACATATGCCAAGAAAGCACCATGAGCATGCTAAATCTATCACTAAATTAAGATAAAAGCACAATGCCCACATACTCTCTATACAGTTTTGTAGGACACTACTAATTCTTCACTCACGTCCCTCCTACCTGCTAAGGATCGTCTGACATAGAGGTGCTGTTTACAAGCAGTTCTGCTTGCAGAAAGGCAACCAAGGCTATATTTCTTCCTTTTGTATTATATTAGAATTACTTGAGCTGGAAGGGACCTTAAAGATCATATAGTTCCAATCACGCTACCATGAGAAGGGACACCTTCCTCTAGACCAGGTTACTCAAAACCCTCTCCAACTTGCTTGCATTACCATCATTCTTCCAGTTGCAGAAGACACAAAAAACTTCAGAGGTAACAGGTGAACTACTACTTTATATTTTAAGGCAGCATTATTAGTGGGTTTCTGTAACCTATAAACAGTATGCACTCCATATTGTTCCCAGCTCTCCGAACTTGATACATCAAAGAACACAGCTTCAGTCACCAGAGCAAAACAGGCAGAAGTGATGTAAGAAGAGTGTCTTCTAATGTGAAAGTTCAGTAGAACAGCTATCAGCTTAGACTTCCTAAGCAAGATTTCAAGTGAATTCAATCTTTTACATCATCTTACAAACATTAACGATATGAAGGAGTTCAGCTTACATGTTCAAGTTACTAACTGTCTAAAACTATGTGTGTGTACATGTGTTTATTCTCACTATTCGATTTCATCTCTTACCTCTAAAGCACTTTGCACTTTGTCCTTACTCGAAGTATTTCTCTTGAAGTTATTTGTTAAGGTCACTGCTTCACTCCAGTTGTTGTTTCCTCCACCACACAACAGACTGTCATTGGGTAACAAAGTCTCTGCCCAGAGACGACAGACATTATCCTTACAGCAAGTGAGGAGTACATTGCAGACAGCACCACTAACAAAAACAAAATTTTAGGTGTGAAGAGGCTGCTTACTATCACATAGCATCAAAATAAAACAACCGTGCCACAAAATATTGCATTATCAGTTTTTAAAACTGCACCAAGTAGCTTAAAGATACTAAGGAAAGAAAATCTCAACACATTCCTAGGAAAAGAGATTCTGTATGAAAGGCTTCCACAACTGTTCAAATATCTGGATATAAATTACTTCAAACTTCATTACACAACAGTGCAACACTAAATCACAGATTTCAACTTACAGAATAAGTCACAATTGGAATTTCTATTTTTATTCTTATGTTTTCCTTTTTAAAGTCCTTCAGATAAAAATCTAACCAGATTCTGCATTCCTGTTGTCAGTTCCCCAGATCTTACTGCTACCTAGCAGTTATAAAACAATACATACAAATGGGAGAAACCAAGATAATACAAGAAATACAATAGCAAATTTAAAAATACACACTTCTATTAACTACTCTTTTTCCAAATGCAATTTTTGTTTTATACATATAAAAAATCCAATTAACCTAAACAAAGATACTGAAAAAAATATGCAGCACATCATGTTTCCAGTTCAGACAAGTTCACAATTTAGTTTTAACTAAGACCTGAGAACTATATGGAACATCTAACTGGCCTGTCCAGCAGCAAACTCCCTTAGACATAATAGACTACATGGATTTTGAAAAATAATTTAGAGACTACAGTCATGGCCTTACAAAGGGTTTTCTACTTCAAAGTCAGTGCAAACGACAGCATAAACTTGTTTAAACACAAAAGTATGTGGAATTCAAGAGGCTAGTATCTGGAATAATACACCAAAAAGATGGATGCAAGGCAAAGAATTGGTAATGCCCTTTCAGTTTGTCAGGACAATTATTGATGAAAACTAGAGACAGGCCATTTAGGAATTGTTAGACCACTCAAAAAAAAAAATCAAACCCAAAATATCAATTCCAAATGATCATTTTTATTAAATTTCCAGATACTGTTTCTGACAGAGATCTAGTTCACATTAGGTAGAGAAACAAGACACAGAAATACTTAGATGTTTGAAAAAGATGACAAAGTGATAGCATTTTTGAATTGCTGATTCCATTAGGACAGATAAGAGAGGAACAAACTGAGATCAAATGCATGGATGATCATTCAAGACAGTGCAATCAAAAAGACAGAGAGAACTATTTTTGCAAGAGCTCATTTTATATTTATTCTAATCTCTAAGCCAGTCTGAGGGATTTCCTTTTTATCTTTCCAGACAAAACGATGCTTACTGCCCTCTCAAGAACTTCAGTGTGAAGGAATTCTACAAACATATACTAACAATATACAAGGTCTGCAAACTCAATTATTAACTGAACTAAACTGTACAACTTCTGTTACTGTTGACAGTACATCTAGGAAGATGGTACAGCTCAGGATTTTTTGGGCAATCTGTAAAACTGAGATTATTAGAACTACTGACCGTGGCATGAATTTACTAGTCTTCCTCCATGAAAATGCATTCACTGATCGAGGATGAGCCAAATAAACAAATGAAAAATCAACTTCCTTTACTTGTTTTTCTGGACTTGCACCAGGTGGCGTTACAGCTGATCGCCAGCTGTCTGTATTGTACCACACTTTCACAAGACAATCATCCTGAGGAAAGAAAAAGGACAGTAAATAAGAATATGATGCATCTTCAGTACTTCTGGGTATGTCTCCTGAGTTTTCATTTTGTTTTAAGTACTTTTTGGATGACAGAAAGCCAGTTCAGTAAAAAGAACTTCAAAACGTGATCTTAGAAAAAAACAATGTAGCAGAGTTTCCTTTTAATCTCTCTTGCCATTAATAACTTCCATTTAACTCTGCACCTCCTTATTAGCTGCAAGTTTTTATGCGCAAAACTACAAGTTGTATGAAAATTTGAATACCAGTTCAAGCCAGTACAACTACTTTTACTTTGACAGAAAACCCCCAAAACTTACAGATACTAATTTAAGCACTAGGAATACAAACAAAAGACTACAACTCAAAAAATCAAACTCACTACTGCTCAGTCTGCATACACAGTAACTGAAAACATCATGTTCCTAGTGTCCTCGTCCTTATGCCTTTAAGGACCGGATAAACTAGCACAGAACGAGGGACAATACCCTGCTTATAAAAAGCAGCCTAGGGAGCGCTAGTGACCAGGAGATTTGTGAACAGAGTGAGCAAACACTATGCCTCAGCCAGAGCAGGGCACTTGAGTTTGTTTGAAAGGGCATCCAGGAAGGGCACACAGGGAGGGCAGCGAAGCTCAGCTAGGGAATTATGCTATCCAGCTGGCACAAAGCCATGGCATGCCTCAGCTCTGCACACTCTAGGGTTGATGCAGCTTCCCAGACTGAGCTCTCCTGGGAAAATGCTGCCATGCAGGTGTGTTTGCACCCTACTCACACACCATTATCGGATGGCAGCAGTAAGCACACCTGTGGGAAGTGTGCCCAGGTGGAGGAATTCCTCCACTTTGTGATGAAGATTTGGGAGGGGGTGAGTAAGTTATGAAGCATCAGGGAATGCAAGAAAGAGAGAAGACCACTAGAGCCACCATCTACCCTCTCTGAAACTAGCCCAATAGACTAACAGGGCTCATGACATGAAGTAGTCCCTATCCCTTCTGCCTGAATCAATGAGGTGACTTAAGAGTATAGGGGTAAATTGTAGGAAGGTCCTGCCCAGCACAGCAGGTATGTCTCTCCAGGAACTATCACAGCTCCCCAGATGCCCTTGCAAAATAGGTAGTTGAATCACTACCCCTGGAGGTGCTTAAAAAAAAGTGTAGATGTGGTGCTCAGGTATATGGCTCAGCACTGGACTCAGGAGAGTTAGGTTAATGGTTAAGTCAGGTTAAAGGTTGGACTTGATCTGAAAGTTCTTCTGAAACCAGAACGATTCTGTGATTCTGAGATTCATACGTTTTTGATCAGCTTTTAAATATGAACAGTAATGAAATAATGTATTAATCTGGGTATCCTTAACATGACATGGGGGAGGAGGAGGTGGTGGTTGTTTCACTGACCAGCATCTTCTCTCATAAAACATTAAACAAAGAAGACACAGAAACCAAGATGTGTTTTAAAGATTCTGCAGGAAATTTAGCAATTTATGATAATTTTTAATTTTCCTACTTAGTTCATAGTTTTTTCCTACTTACTAATTGTGCTTTGCATGAGCTTATAGCAAAACACTACAGAACACAAGATACTCCAGTCAAAAAACGCAAGGAAATTATCCCTCTAGAAGCTATTTGCAGATTAATACATTTTTTTCCACAATTCAATTGTATTATAACATTAGAATCCATTAAAACTTGACTTGTAAAATAATGTGAACTCCTATTGATTTTAAAAAATAGTGAAATACATACAGTATATATCATCAACAATGACAAAATATATGGTTTTTTAAATAAAACCTGTACTCAAACAGTTGCATAACTAATAGTTATCTTAAACATTACTGGAATTACCCTCCTTTCAGATAATAAATGGGTAAAGAGACCTCAGAACATACAGCAAGCAATATGACATCCAAAAAAAGCAAAACAGGAATGGAGTATGAAAACTTGTTGCATTTTTATTACATGGAGTACAGTTTATCACCAAGAAAGTCTAGGATTTCATTTCACATCTTGGAAACTAGTCAATTGGAATATGGTTTACCTACAAAAAGAAATCTAGATAATTTTACAGATTTGTTGTATCTTTATCACTTCCTTAAAGATAGCAAATGCTTGAAAATCTAGTCTTCTAAACAAGCATAATGATCTGAAATGGCAAACTTTAGAGGGAGAAAACAAACACCTACAACTAAGAAAAATGTTTTACTCATCTGTTCTTGATGCATACAACTGAATAATGAAAATATGCATGACAACTACATTTTAAAAGCCAGACTTGACTTGCAAACTGAACAATCCTTGAATCTTTGTGCTTTGAGCATGTATTAAGGGACTTCATGAACCAGACAGCAACAGCGGAGTTCCACACAGTTCTACTAAATCAAGCAATGTTCCAGCCAATCTGTGTGCATACTTATTAATTTACATTTATGCTTCTGAGGCAGACTAGACCAAACTACACAACTGCTTTTCATTCTTACATCTGAAACTTATTCTCTCAGGTTCTGCTCTGGATTCTGTGACACTTAAAGAAGTGTCATTAGTCTCATCTGTAACATTTTCTAAACTAACCTTATATACTAGCATTTTTTTCCTTTTCAGTAATTCTCAAGTTTCTGCTGGATTCCTTAGTTGGCAGCACAAACTTGATGGCTACCTGTATCTGTTAATCATTGTTAAAACTGTTTTTACTGTTACGTTTTCAGTTTATTTTTTAAAAACAGTAATCCGAAAACATTTTTTTCCCACTACCTACTTTGATAATTTCATAAATTCCCACAAAATGGGCCTGGATTTTCTAACCTGAGTTTTTTGATCAATGTCAGTGTCAAGGCTGAGGGAGCTGGATCTCTTTAGCTTGAAGAAAAGGAGACTGAGGGGTGACCTCATCAATGTTTATAAATATGTAAGGGGTGAGTGTCAGGAAGATGGAGTTAGGCTTTTCTCAGTGATGACCAGTGATAGGACAAGGGGTAATGGGTGCAAATTGGAGCAAAGGAGGTTCAAGGTGAATATCTGAAAAATTTTTTTTACTGTGAGAGTGACAGAGCCCTGGAACAGGCTGCCCAGGGAGGTTGTGGAGTCTCCTTCACTGGAGACATTCAAAACCCACCTGGATGCGTTCCTGTGTGATGTACTCTAGGTGACCTTGCTCTGGCAGGGGGGTTGGACTAGATGATCTTTTGAGGTACATTTATGCTTCTGAGGCAGACTAGACCAAACTACACAACTGCTTTTCATTCTTACATCTGAAACTTATTCTCTCAGGTTCTGCTCTGGATTCTGTGACACTTAAAGAAGTGTCATTAGTCTCATCTGTAACATTTTCTAAACTAACCTTATATACTAGCATTTTTTTCCTTTTCAGTAATTCTCAAGTTTCTGCTGGATTCCTTAGTTGGCAGCACAAACTTGATGGCTACCTGTATCTGTTAATCATTGTTAAAACTGTTTTTACTGTTACGTTTTCAGTTTATTTTTTAAAAACAGTAATCCGAAAACATTTTTTTCCCACTACCTACTTTGATAATTTCATAAATTCCCACAAAATGGGCCTGGATTTTCTAACCTGAGTTTTTTGATCAATGTCAGTGTCAAGGCTGAGGGAGCTGGATCTCTTTAGCTTGAAGAAAAGGAGACTGAGGGGTGACCTCATCAATGTTTATAAATATGTAAGGGGTGAGTGTCAGGAAGATGGAGTTAGGCTTTTCTCAGTGATGACCAGTGATAGGACAAGGGGTAATGGGTGCAAATTGGAGCAAAGGAGGTTCAAGGTGAATATCTGAAAAATTTTTTTTACTGTGAGAGTGACAGAGCCCTGGAACAGGCTGCCCAGGGAGGTTGTGGAGTCTCCTTCACTGGAGACATTCAAAACCCACCTGGATGCGTTCCTGTGTGATGTACTCTAGGTGACCTTGCTCTGGCAGGGGGGTTGGACTAGATGATCTTTTGAGGTCCCTTCCAACCCCTATGATTCTATGATTCGTAGAAAACTACTTATTTCACATCTTTGACAAGAAATATATATTTTCATATGGATTTGTCACAGCTTTTCACTGGATCTTCCAGATTATCTTGGTTTTTTCTGCTTTGACTTATGTTCTCTTACAAAACCTGAACAACAAGTTTTGTAGTACAAATAAAAGATCAGTTTGTTAGTGTTTCAGGAAGTAAAAAGATGTGACATTTTGCTTTAATTTTTTTGCTTATTTTGCCAAGGGATTTTGTCGCTTTTGCTGATAAACCACTCAATGCTGAGCAAACCAAACTAATCTGCAAGACTGGACATGAACACTGACCTTAACTATGTGCAAATATACCTGTGGAGGGGAATGTGAATTCTCGTCTATGTAAACAAACAAACATACAGACACATGTACTCAAAAAGATATTAAAAAGCTATTTTGGACTAGTGGTGTCAGGATACTAGTGAAACTTTAAATATATTTCCTCACTGGAAGAGTATCCATCAGTGAGCTCATACACAGATATTCCTCCATCCCCAAAACTCTTCTATTTCTGATGTCTTGTAATTTGGTACTGATTAAAAAATGGGTATTTTAAAATAGTAAACAGTGAATGTTTGTTCCTCCCCCAAGTACCTGTTTCCCAATTTTTTATATACCAAAATGTTAAGATGCATAGAAGGATTACTGAAAATACTACACAAAAAATAATAAAGATTTTCAGTGAATAGTGCTTTTTTTTAAAAAAAAAAAAAAAAAGTGCTTTTGTTTTGTTTGCTTGCTTTAATAGCTTACCTGAATTAGTACAAAACAATTAGAAAAATATACTTACCTTTCCAGCAGTAGCAAAGAACTCCCCATCTGGTGAGAACTTCATTAGACAAACTTGAGAAGCAGTTCTATGAAATAAAGACAAAGTTAAGAACTTTCTTAGAACTCAAAACAGCTTTCGCCCCTTGAGTTCATGAAAATGATTTAATTCTTAAATGCAAGCATCTGTTGTACTGTGTGAAACAACTTAAGCTTTAGAAAGACTTCAAGGACTAGGACTTCTGTGTAACAAGTTTTTGAACATACAGGAAAATCAGAAAACCAAAAAGCCACAGCTGAGGTTGCTACAATATCCAGTATTCCAAAATATTGTAATAAAAAAACAGCTCCTAACAGATTAAACTGAAGGCAGATATGCTTAACTTCCACTTAACAATTCTTTATATTTCAAATTTATTTCTGCTGTTACATCCTATGTTCCAACTTATCTGAAAGACAGATCCATTTCTCATACTTCCCATAGTTATAACTCAGAAAAACAAAATGGCATAAAAGAACATTGTAGCCAAGAAGTACGGTCACACTGGTAAAAAATGGCACACCAAAATAATCTACACCTAAACATATGGTTCATTTTTGCTGTGTTTTACTGTCATTGGAAATACTAATAAATGAGCTTCTTCAACAGGTTTTGAAGCACCAACCTATTACCTAAAGTGACAGGCTTATTAATGGCAACAAGAACTACAAAAACTTAATTGTGCAGCACAACTACAGCGTAGGTTTTCACCTTGAATTTATTAGACACATATAAGGAACTGTAAAACACAACATTCAGGAAGGATTAAGATAGCCATAAGATCAACAAAAGCATGATCTGTTTAGTGTGTGCAGTAACAACAGCAAGCCAGTTACAAAATGCATGCACCAAAGAAAGTAAATTTCCACCTAGATTTAAGCAACATTCTCCTTGCAGGGCCAATAAAAAGACATTTGGAATCTTTTCCTTATTTTAAAAATTATTCTGGAAAGCTCTGTTAACCTCTCCCAGGACCTACTAGTTCAAAGTATGCATCACTCAGCTCTCTCTTCTCCACAAAAGAGTTTGTAAGAGGGAAGGAAACACATGGGAGAGCTATGAAAACATCTGTAAGGTACATGGTACAAATGGAAAACATATTATTGAAGGGTCAAAGAAAAAGCAGTGTCTGTGTCATTCTGACTACTGTTAACATAACCACAGATTCTAAAGTGACAGTCACACCCTTCTACCTACTGGTAGACTCCACCTCTCAGGCTGAGAGATGAAGGTCCAGAGATGTTTCAATAAACCGAGTAAGTCTTCAACTTCTTTTAGTCAGAAAATTCATTGTATTCAAAGGAAAAAAAATATTCAGTTGTCATTTGGATGGTCTTAGGATTTTAAACACATCCTTGTTAAAAGTTAGAGAGTACACAGAAAAGGAACAACTGAAGGATTATTAAAAGGATTTTTTCAGGGAAATACCTAACCAATGCTATGTACTTCATAAAGAATAATTTCAGGTGGGTCTCTCCAGCCAGCCACTTTGGGAGGCTTCTTTAAGGAGGCTTCTGTATAGTACACTGGTCCCAACTGAACAGTGTACCTAACGTATTAGAAAAGTCTTCCTATGACAGGAAGGAGCCTGAAATATGTTGTCTTATAAACTAGAGTACTAAACTAAAACTTGTCTGACACAAATATAAAAATCAACATGAATACAAGAAGAGCATTCAGAGATGCAATAAAACAGAATCAATCCATCTTTGCATGAGTGTTCCAAATATTCAGAATAAACACAGAAAAAGTAAAAGGTGTGTGGAAGCAGGGAAATATGAGAAGAAAAAAGGTACAGTACATGTGACAAAGAAAGCTTATTTTAAGAAGTCCTGCAAGGAAATAATTTTCAAATGTGCAGCTTTCATCTTACTTCTTGTATAAGGAACCAAGTCTACAGCAAGTCTCAACAGCAGCCTTCCCTCAGTAATTTACTGGTGTTCAATACAGCTGAAGAATGGTCAAAAACCAAAGTACATCAAAATCAATTACAACTGATCTTGTGCAAAGAAAGAAACATCACATATTAAAGGAATATATGGTTCAAGTTTATAACATATCATAATATTTATCAAGTATCAGTATACTATAGGATTTCACTGAACTACAAAGAGTATTTTGTCTGAAAGGTATAAATCAGCAAGGAAAAAAGAATTACTTAAAAAAATTATTTTAAACAAGTTTCTTACTTGCATTGCCAGATACACCTCCATTCTCCAAGTCCAACATCTGTTGTTTCAGTATTGTCATTGTCAGAAGGGTTTTCCAAAGGAATATTAGACCAAAGTTGAAGAGAACTGGAACCAGTCAAAAGGCGAGTGCCTAGAACCAATATTTATAACAATGTAACTACAAAACAAGTAGCAAAATATAGACTTCCATTAAGCGAGAGAAAAAAAGAAACACAGAGAAATAAAGAATAAACTGCAAGGAAAAATATGCCAGATATCATGTTAACACCTTTTCTATAGGAAATTTACTATAATAGTAGCGTGCCTTTTACTTAGTCAACTACAGGATTATAGATTGACTCCATCTTGCAAGAAGATACTCTCATATATAAACAAATTTTCAAATTGTGAAAATGAATCAAATGCCCAAATAAATTATTCTCTGAAAGAAACACCTAGAGCTACTCTGGATGTTCCTCTTCCATAACAAGTATCTAGCATTTAAAAGTTAGATACTGCTATGATTATGATAACTGATTAAGACCATGCAGATGCATCCAATATTTTGGTTCTCCCACGACTAGTGACAAAAGGTAGATTTCACTCCCCCTTGACATTCTCTGTTATGCTGGGACAAAACTAACATCTCTTCCTTGTCCTCAAATGGTGAAATTTAAATAATAAATCAGTTCTAATATCAAATAGGTAGGTGCTTATTTTATTCTAGACGTACCTGTGGGATCCCATGTTAGATTATGTGCTATAGCATCCAGTAAGATTTGAGCATTCTTTTGCCACTGATAATGTAACACCTGAAATTTTCAGTATTCACAACAATTAGTATGAAAACACTTCCTTCCCCTCCCTCCCCCTTTCACATTAGAAATAGTACATCTTCACTGCAATTCCCAACTTCTACAAAGGATGTGTTTAAAATAAATTACTGCTTAAGTAATAAAAATTGTTTTGTTCCAATTTTTAATGAAAATAGCTTTCCATTAATCTGACCATACTATTAGAAGTTTCTTATTTCTTCTTTTAAAAGTATATCTTGAAAAAATTAAGTATATAAAATAATAATCAGAATCTGAGTTTGTTGGGTTTTTTTTTAAGAGAAGTCTGATTTTATTTTTGTAAAAAGGGAAATACATGAAAAATTAAATACGCTAAGTGCACTTGGTGCCTGATAACAGTAGTACAGCTGAATTACAGTATTTCAATACAGTCAATGTAACATATTATACTATTGCCCCTTTTTTATAATATAAAATAGAACAGTCAGCTATCTTCAGATTTTGCATTATTACTTCTTTCCCTGGAACAAGCCACGGATAAACTCACAAAATATTTATCTAGGCTGTTTTCATAATAGGTTGCAAAGTTTTCAAGCACTGAATTACAAAAGGAACTTACTGGAATTAATATTAAGAACCAACAGGTTTTTTTCCTAATTCACAAAGATACACTTTGAAAAGTGATATTCTCTCACTGCAAAAATATCAAGCCAATCAATTTGAAAATTGAAATATAATTACTAAATCTTTCAGAAGTTTAGTAGAAAACAGTAAGAACTATCTGCAGATAAGGAGCTAAATTAAACATTTCTGATGCAGGGGGGCTTTTTTGTTGGTTCATTTGTTATTATTTTTTAGATCCCAAACATTCTATTATATGAAAGACAGATACAATCTTACAACAACCTAAATACACTGGAAATAATTGCATAGGGGCTAACTGCAAGAATAAAATAAGAGTGTTTCCTTGACTATAAATACTTGAAAGCAAATCATGGATGGACACTGCTTTCTCTGCTGCTTACAGTGACTATGCTAACTTTGAAGTTTCAAGGTAAGTGTGCCATTTACCAGTATAGAAAAATATTCAGGATGGATTCCACAGCTCCAATAACCAAAAAAAGAGAGCAGTACTTCTAAAAAGTTCATATAAGCATAGGAAGTTACATTTTAGCAATATTTTATTCCACTGCTTTCAGTGGTATAATTTAGTGTATATATATATATTCAATACCAGATACTTAATATATTAAAATACCACTGGTTTACAGATATACGAGGAGCCCTATGACTGAACTTGTTAGTTTAAAGAAAAGCATCTACTACACAGCCATGTAAACAATTCTTTATACAAACAACTAAATCCCTGAAGACAAAGACAGAGCAAGTGCTGTCAAAGCTCTCAAACTGCCTTTAATTAGACACTAATGCTTCTAATTATAAAAGCAATTCTCTCCATGTAAGAAGGATGGCTAAATAACTAGCACTAAAACTTATTATTATCCAGAAACTAAGATTTTGGCTGCTAATTCCCTAAACCACTAAACTGTCACTGACAGTTGCTATCAAAAGAATACTGTTCTTATTCACTTTTATAAAAGAATGAAATATAAGCATGCAATCAGATATTCTAAAAAAGCCACAGACTTTTAAAAACTATTATGGATTTGACCAAGAGCACACAGTTCCATACATGAAAATTAAAGCAGAACTGTAAAACACACCAGGTATGCTCCTTAGAGAACAAAGGTGTGAAGAACTTCTGGAATATTTCAGTTACGAATTGTGGGGTTAGATAAATCAGTAATATGAAGTATTACAGTAAAACCTATTAAAAAAAAATTAAATCTTCCAAATTACATGTCTCCGACCTCCACCTACTATTTTCCTTTCCCAAGAACCATCTTATGCCTCCATTTTATTATATCATTAAAAGAATAAATCCAAACAAACATTCAACTTTAAAGCAAACCATAAAAATTAGTTGGGCCTTGTAACTGAGCAAAGGAATTAAGGAGTGACTAATTACTTACATCATGATGACTGCCGTTCTCCTTCAAGATGCTAACTGGCTCAAAGATACAAATCACCTTTCCATAGGAAGCTGCAATCTAAAGCAATTTATATTTATATATACATAAACACACAAAGACACAAGCTATAGAACAAACAAGAATAAAATGCAAATTGTAGATTCTACTTTTAAACGTCTTTTTAGATAAATATCAAGCTCACATCCTGACGTTTACTGTTAAATGCAGCACATCTACAGTTCTGATATGCAGCAACAGTCAATTTGCTAATTCTCTGAAATTCCAGCTCAGAAATCATTCACAACATTTAAGAAAGTTAAGAGTCACTTTATGAAGTACAATTTTATTTCAATATTGGTCTCAACAGTTTTAAGACAAAAAAAAAAACCATTGACCTGTCATATTTATCTAAGTTGTTATGCACAGATCCACTGACTACACACATACGTGATCCATTAACTGCAAATATACAGATGAACAGAGATCCTAAATTCTATATATCAATATCTTCAAGAGAAACCCTCTGCATAAAAAATATACAGTTGAATAAATTCGTATCACATTAACAACCTAAACATCAGACTGACCCAAAAATGCCAAGAATAATTCTGTCACAGTTGCAAAAATGCCTGAAGAAACTTTTTCCTTACATCTCAGACTCATCTTTGCCCTCTCTAATTCTCTTCACTTCAATTACTTTTACTCTCCAAATTCCATTCCTCACTCCAACAGCAAGCTTATACAAACCTCTATTAATTATAGTTTTCCTGTTCCTCCAGGTGTGGACAGTTCTTGTAATTTTTCACTGTTTAGTGAGTCTTTAAGACAAACTAACATTAGCATGCCAAAATGCTAAACAGATACTATCTAGAGCAACTGCTACTCCCTCAAAGTTTCCACAGGCTTTCACAACGATCCTGCCACTCAGACTAGTCCTCACTGAGCAGCATGTCAACAAAAAGAACAAATATTTGTGTTCGAGAATTCTCCAAACTACCACAATAACTACCCAGACATCAACAAAATCTCTATTGTTGTCACAAGTCCTATTATTAGAAATAAGTGTGCAGAGAAGCTGTACTGAGTTGTAAGAGAGATTACAGTCATTCATAATGTTAGAAAGTGGTAGTGCGTGCACTCTCAGTAAGTTACTTATGTTCACTAGAGGGAACATCCCACACTTATGTACACTGTGTGGGAGACAATCAAGTACTGTACTTACAAACAAATTGTGGGTTACCAAGTTGCCTATAACCAGAAGAAAGAGATTGGATTCAGTGGCCTAAAAGTATAATTGTCCTGTTTTTTAAATCAGCCCTTGCAAACCTATGGGAGACTTTGTAAAATATACATAAACATACAAACACATATAAAGATAAACATATACATACATGCTTTTTGGGGATTATAAAATTTTTTTTCCCCTCATCTCACTCTTGAAGACAAAGAATCAAGTTTATCTCCAAAACTAGAATAGGAAGAGAAAAAAAGACGGTGACATGTTTTTGCCACCCTTGAAAGCGCAGGGAGAGGTGGGTCATGAATGAACTTCTAAGCTGTTGCTACTTCAAAGAAGTTGCACCTGACTCTAGTTCCCCAATAAACTAGAAATAGATTAAAGAGGCAGAAATGGAAAAAAAAAAAATCAACTTGTTGCTTTCATAAATAGAAAATAACTTAGCTTGCAAACCAATTCTGTCATCCAAAAGGAAAATGATGGAGACACTTCAAAGAGAGTAAAAGCCAGCTATTACAGAAAAAAATGCTTGATAGCAGCCCTCCACAGAATCACAGGGGTTGGAAGGGACCTCGAAAGATCATCTACTCCAGTCCCTCTGCCAAAGCAGGATCACTTAGAGCACATCACACAGGAATGTGTCCAGGTGGGTTTTGAATGTCTCCAGAGAAGGAGACTCCACAACCTCTCTGGGCAGCCTGTTCAGTGCTCTGTCACTCTCACAGTAAAGAAGTTTTTTCTGATGTTTAAATGGAACCTCGTATGTTCCAGTTTGCACCCACTGACCCTTGTCCTATCACTGGACATCACTGAAAAAAGCCTGGCTCTGTCGTCCCAATAGTTGCTCTTAACATACTTCTAAACAGTCTCCTCCCTCAGTCTCCTCCAAGCTAAAGAGACCCAGCTCCCTCAGCCTTTCTTCATAAGGGAGATGTTCCACTCCCTTAATCATTTTTGTGGCTCTGCACTGGACGTTATCAAGCAGTTCCCTGTCCTTCTTGAACTGAGGGGCCCACAACTGGATGCACTATTCCAGATGCAGCGTCACCACAGCAGAATAGAGGGAAAGAATAGAATCATGGAACTACTCAAGTTGGAAAAGACTCTTGGGATCACTGAGTCCAACCATCATCCCTACTCCACAAAGTTCTCCCCTAAACACCATCCTTGCAACAGTGAACTGAAAATGTATTAATGAGTCCAGTCAGTAAGTAGATTCCTAGCCTTTCAGTATTTCAGTACTCTGCAAATACATGTAGTTAAATTGCTAAGAGCAAACAATATCAACTTGCAGAATCAAAATGACCACATTGGTCTACTTAAGAAACAAATAATTTCTAAAGCTTAGTAAGCTTGATATTTTTATATATTCACGTGTTAATTTACAATTCAAGGACAGTTTGTAATTTAAATGCATACAGAACTGCTATTATATAGTGAAGATGACCTCGCAAATTTGAAGAAAATTTTACAATTAACTGTGGTATGTGATCTGCTTGTGTACTTCACCATTTGTTAATAAACAGCCAGTGAACTCAAAAACACTCTCTAGTTAACAGCAGTCAATAGAGAAACACAAGCAGTCTTTATGGCTGTGAGGTACCAGAGACATAGAGGAGAACATTTCCTCATTTAAGTTCCTTCACTACTGTTACAAGAGTTCATCACTCAAACATTAAAAAGCAAGAACTGAGAGTGGCTGGGGATCACCATCATAGACCTCTCATGTAAACATGAACTGGTTTCCATGCAGAAATCTTATCTCAAAATGGACACCAGAGTCTAACCAAAGTTCTCATGAACTTAGGAGGCTTGTAGTGATATGCAGAAGGCTCAGGTTATCTCCTCACAAGGACATAGTTAAATAAAGCACCAAAGTAAAAAAAAACCTCCTATATAAGCCAATATGAAGCCAATTCCTACTTCTTACTGAATAATTTAATCACACTGTGACATCCCAACGTGTAGACTTACACGGTTATTTCTTTTTTACTGCAATAGGAAAATTAAGAAAGACTTGTGTAAAAAGGACTTGAAACCTAATAGTGTCTAAAATACAGTATTTCTGATCTAGTTGACCCACATTAGAAAAAGAAAAGCTGAAAATTCAAGAAAGCAAAACCCTGTCCAAGAGCAATTTTGAACCTTTAAGAATTGCCTGAAAGGAACATAACTTTTCTGTATGATCTGAAAGTGATTTTTTTAGAAGCACTCACCTAATGCCACCCACTAATATGTCAAAGCACGTCAATTACACATCCAGTAATGTGAAACCATAGTGAATATATTACCCCTGCTTCCATCTTAATAATCTTTTAGTCCAATTCTTGCTATCTCTTCTATGCAGCTCTGTGTATGTCTATATCTTCCTGTGCAGGCCTACGTATCTTCTGCCATCTCCTGTCTATGGTTACTATTTCACATTCACTGTACTGCTTATAATATATAAAGACACAAAGTAATCAGCTATTTTACTACTTATGCTTGTGTATTTGCTGTAACTTTCAAGTATACACACTCTACAGAAGGCACTTAACATTAGAAACACTGCTCTACGTACCTTCCCCTGTTGCATTGAACAGTCCACACATCCCACTTGAATGTTTCCATGTTTTGCCCCAGGGATTATCTGTAATCTTTGAAAGTCAGTACCCAATATCACAATATCACACCCTGATGCATAAGCCTAAAAAAGAGAAAAGAAACAAGTAAAGTGTTAGCTACTTATAGTATAGGCATGAAATATCATGAAACAGTATAGTCCACATATCCTATCCTGTACACAGAAGTACAGAGGTATCTGCAGAGATCAAACAGATGTCCACAAATTAAATCAAGCAACAGAAGTACCAAATTACTCTTCCTCCATGCTTAGAAGTGCATCCCAACACATGTAACAAGCAAACAGTGGCTCAAGACAGAAGAGACAAAAAATACGTAGTTATAAGAACACCTAGGAGAAAACAAAAAAGCAGGAAGAACAAAGTTCATGTGAAGGAGGAAAAAATAATGTATTTTCTAGATGAGATACAGGCATTTTAAAATAAATTTTTTAAAAGGGGCAACAGACCTGCTAAAAATGGTACAAATAATTTCTTAAGGAACTAAATAAAGGAAAAATTCAAAAGGGTAACTGAATGAAGCTTAGTTAGAAAAGCAAAACTGTGCTTTCAGACTTGTTGAATCTCTTGTTACTTGCATTCCATGAATTAATTTAATTTTCTTTAAGTTTATATTGTCACTAGGTAATCTAACACATTCACAGAGCAAGCTGATTGGGCACTGCAACATCTGAATCAAAATTTCTTCCTATCTTTATGAAATTTTTGTTAGCAACTGAGCATAGACTGAAATGGAGAGAAAGATTAAACACTGGAGAAACTTGTGGAAACAACAGCTAGCAGAATTATCCCATAAGCCTAAGAATATAGTATTCAAGGAAGAAAGACTTAGAAAAAAAATGCACAGCCATTAAAAAGTTAGAGCCAGGAAGCCAGCAAGAAAATTAAAAGCACAAACAGCATTCTATTAGAGAGCAAGAAAGTGATAAAAAGGCCAAAAATGCCATTTTATTGGGCCAAAATACTCATGAGCAGAACAGTCTCACAAAAACTGCAAACGATGTCCAGATACTGACATGAATGATTGTGCCTTAAACTAACCCTATTAATGTCTAGAATATTAACCAATAAAACTTTTGACTTGGAAAAAAAGAGGAAAAAAAATGTAAAATTTACAAATTTGAACTTTGATTATAATGTTTTCAGGTGATTCATGTGAAAGAGTACCTTTACCAAGCCTGGCCTAGACTATCATACCAGTATATGAATTAAAACAAACAAAATTTTGAAACTAGTAATAATTGATATTTTTGCCCAAAGACAATTTTCCACGCAAAGGATTCTCCGATATTTCACAAAAAATATTACCCAGAAGACTGTTATCATCATTCTCAGCCAATATTCAGTTATTACTTTTTAAACAGCAGACCACCAGGCACATTTGAAATAACTTGATAATTGAAGATGCTTTTTATAATGCTACTGTAGACTAAACAAAAGTATATATTTATTTATGTTAATTTATTATTGGTCATATATTTGAGCCTCTTCCTGTCCAATCTGCTCTCCAGCTTCAGGAAGAGGTTAAAGCAGTGTAATTCCTCCTATCAAAAGAGCAGCATTTACTACAAATTGAGATATACAACCACAGGATCCAGAACAACCTAAATTAAACTCATTCCAAAAGAGGAGACTGAGTACTATTTTTTCTTCAAATGTTAAAGTGATTATTTTGATATATCAATGACACAAACTTCAGACCTTTTCCTCACTGAACATTTTTTTTCCTTAGTTAAAAATCACCTCACCTAGTGACTCACTGATTGACTATGTCTGTAGTTCACCAGGCAAATGCTGTTCAAAAGTACTATATAGGCAGTTTTCCCATTTTCTTGAATATAGAGGCAATTTTAAGAAACAAAACAAAATCACACAAGTGTCCTTCACTTTAAAGTGATGACATGACTTTATCAAAAGTATCTTTAAAGGGCTCAAGTGCCAAAGACTCTAGGAAGCCCACCAGTTCTCTACGCCTATCTAGGCCTCATCAGCCTTTATACACTAGATTTTTCTTATTTGTTTCTCTCCATTTCTAGCTTCACTGGCAAGCCTGAGATCATGTGGCATCAAGATACTGCAATACTTCCATCCAGGTGAGAAAGAACTAGCATATATGTTCACACATACCATTAGCAGTGATCCTGAAGTTCAAAAGCTAACCATTTTAATGAGATCGAGAACATTACCAGTTTTAACATAAGAAAAGTCCTGAGCACCCCTGGCATTTTGTACTGGATGAGCTCTAAAATAAGTAACAAATACTACACACCGGAGTCTTTAGGAACTCCTATATTCAATAATGTATTAGGAAGAAGGGCCTTAAAATGGCATCAGAACTCAGGCAATCTGCTAACCTGGGCTGTGCTGGACAGCAGTAGCTCAAAGAGGTATGTGAACAGTCTACACATGCCTTTTCCTGCAAATGTCCTGTTTATTAATATAAACTCTTGTCCAAAAGCTATAGTTCCTCCTCCCTTTTGCTATATTTACACATGATAATTATTTTATGTTTAATACTAGTTTCTCGCCCAATTTCTTAAGCTGTGTATTTTTAAAAGTTTGTCAAATTGGGGATTAACTTCCTGAAGAAAACTTTGGGAGTATCTTCTCATCCTACTGGCTCTCAGTTCTAACAACTAATTTTAAGTGCACTCATAAGAATCCTTTTTAAAATCTTCTTTGTGAAAAAAAAAAAAAAAATAATTCCATCCCTAGGTTTGATTATTCTCCATATTACCTGAAAAAAACTGATATTTGGGAAAATAATAATCACTTCTGACATCAGTCTATTCAGATGGATTAGATCACGCTTGGTTGCATTGACTTCTCAATTTCCAGTAAGCTGCAGCACCACTGACTACTCTTAAGCCCATAGAGCTGACCTGTCCCAAAAAAAGGCAGAAAGGGAAAAAAAAAAACCACAACATTTTCAAAGATATTCCAAATATAACTACAGCCAAGCAGAAGGATTATAACTTGGAGGTTATTTTTTATGCTCAGTGTTTGCCTGCAGGAGAACCACAATTTCAAAGACAAACAGCAAGGGACGCAGAGGGCAAGGATGTTATATGTTTTGTATTTCAAAGAAAAGTGTCTGAATAGAAGGTAACTAAGCTGTCTGGAAAATAGAACTGCAATAGGCTCCCTTTTCCATTGTTGCCTATTATTGCAATCCCATTACACCTCACAATCACCAGACATTTTGGGAAGGAAGCTTGACTGTTCCCCTCCTCCTAAGGTGTCCTTCTTTTGTTTCTTTACTGTTCTCAGTGCAATTCGTCCATTAGATTTTCTCTGTGCAGGAAAGTCACATCCTCATACACACTCTCTAGAACCCAGAGTCCAGGTCTGAATGAGGTTTCTAAGCAGCAGTACCCTATAGACATTTATCTAAAACAATAATATAAAACTAACTACTGGACTTAGTCTGCACTTAAAGCTTTTTTCACCTCAGAAAACTGTGTGAGGCAGTAAGTCAATAAGGAATACTTCACGAATAAGGGATACTTTCCAAACTCTTAAGTCTCTCACACAAAATAAAAATGAATTCTACCTATCAGTCAGTCAACTTTATCTACTTTTCACTGCAAGACTTGTCCACAAGAGTTAGCCTGTCATTCATTTTTATTTTCACAGAAGCCACTGAAATTGCATTTCTATAACCTATGGAAACTAAGAAAGAAGGTAAGTGTTCTATTACATGTAGAGCCAGAAGCAATTTGAGATTATGAGCACTTCTCACACACATACTCTTGTCTATGTTATTAGGCCCTTGAGAAGAGGTATGCTGCCATACAGTTCAACCAGAAAATAATTCCTAAACAGGTTTGTTTTTTTTTTAAAACAATAATAATAAAACCTCATTATGGCTTCTTAAAGGAAGCAGAACTTCTAAGTCTAGGTTTGGCAAGCCATAAAATAATTTTTGCCTTAAGAATGCCCTAGAATATTTACAAGAAAATTGTCTTTGCACAAGGGGACAAGCAGGTAATGTTAACATTATGATGTTCTTGGAATGTTTATTAAACAATGCTTTGTTCTTCTGTTACACAAATAAACATGATAGAACTAGTTTTAGCTGCATGAACGTGGATTTCACCAACTGTTGATACAGCAAAACAAGCCTGAAATTAGTAAGTGAAAGATCTTTCAGGCTCATGAAAACCGATTTTGCATGCAATACTGGGTTTTCAAACAGTTTCTTCTACCAAATCTTTTAATCATCAGCTCTTATTTCTAAAATCATATTTATTTTGAGATTGAAAGTTGTTTTGACAAACACAGTGCTTTAAATGCATGTTAGCTTTAACAGAATAGACCCTTATATGAACTACTCTAGCTCCTTCCTAAAGTGAAAGCCTGATATACACAACACTTAAAAACGGAGAATTATACTGGCAAATCACACTCTACTCTCAGCTAAGGAAAAGCAAATTATCAGGAATCTTGACCTCTTACATAGCACAGCACCTCTAAAGCAATTCTTGCCCTTGTACTCAACTCTCAATATTATGTACTGACATAAAGCTTTTGCTACAGCTACGTAAGGACTGACACATTATCTTGCACAATTTGCACAAAGCTTATTTAACCTACATCTCTTAAATGAAGGGCACAGGTATGCTTACCATAATTGCCAGCTATTATCCACAGACGAGAGAAGTACTGTGTGTGTGTGCACATACACATTTATAAAGTAACGCATCTATAAACACATGCAAATACATATGGGACGAACATACAGACTACAACAGTAACACAGAACTCTTTGCGGTGCTCAAGGTCATACAGAACCACCTAGCCAAAGCAGACAAGGGCACGGCATTTATCAGTTCACAGGAACCTGTTTGGAAATGTTCTTTCCCT
>NW_009954101.1:1639875-1644220 GCF_000747805.2 Chaetura pelagica | reverse complement strand
TACCAGTACAACAACCCACATCTTCTGCTTTTTTAGTTCTGCAACCAATTCAGTTGTTCTATTGGAGGTAATTCTCAAGCCATGAGGCCATTTTATCACTGGTGTGTCTCAAGGGTTCTTACGTTCCTTACAAATGAAACTAAGCAAGTCCCAAAGGTCATGATGTCAGGGTTCAATCAAACTGACCAATTAAAAAGATTTTATCAAAATTCTGTAATAGCTGAATAATATTTCTGGCATGTGTTTGAGAAGTGGTTTACAACAGGTATTTTTACAACCTTTACAACCATTATACCTTAATGAAGATTATCTCACAGGTTTTAAAAACAGCTATTCTAAGAAAAAGCACTACAGACTAGGAACAAAAACTTATTACCAAAAAAACAGAAAAAGTTCATCTTTATTAACTACACTGGATACCTGTCTCTTCTGCTGGGTTGAGTCCACAACACATTCTTAGCCTTCAAGGGCTAAATACTGTTTGAATGCAACACACAGATTCCTTGTGTTTCACTTTTTATTCCCCTAAGAATAAGGGAAAACCTACAACAGAAGTAAGTCTCATTAGAAGTAAAGCTGAAATTAAAGGCAAATAAATCTACTAAGCAGGTGATACTGCAACAGTGTCCGTAGTCTTCTCCTTTGCACCTAACATTCAAAATCACAAAGCACAGTTGCCATGAACCACATGGCATCTTGCTCAACTATTCCCTTTGAAAAAGAAAGACACAAAAAAAAAATAATCACACCCATGCAGCTATAAATTTGCACTAGTCTTTTTAGCATGGTCTCTCCCCACCCCTATTACTGTATCAAAACATACACTAGTCTAAGTATTACATTTAAGTTTGGTTTTTTTAAAGCTTTAATTTCATTAAGAAGATTAATTGAAGAAATACGCTTTCAGCATGCTTAGAAAAAACCCGCAACTTTCTCATCTATCAAAAGTACTTGAGCTAATACACATCTTTAAGTGGCAAATTGATTGGCCTTGCACTTAGAACCGTCTTACTGAAATTGCACTTTTCATTTAAGTGTAAATAAGTTTTATCCCATTTTCATTATGTTTTTACATTAAGTTAAAAAACAATTAATTTCTTATTATTTTAATAAGTTAAAAATAGGAGGAAAAAATTATCAGATGTTTTCTCCTCCCTGATCACAATCAAGAAGCAGGTGTAAACAGTTTAACTTCTTGAGTGACTCTTATCACCAATTAGTTTTCTTTATTATAGATAGGTATGGAGTTGTAAACACAAAGACAACATTAAGTATTTTCTAGACAGATCAATAACCATTTTCTTGAGCCACAGAATCTACTTCTCTTTATAACAAATTTTTACAAAGCTGAAAATACTTATATAACAACCCACTTCCTTTCAAAAACTCAGTGTGGTCCTCACCAAACTATAAAACCCCCACATTTTCCATGTGTTTTTCAACATAACTTTTGAAGTTCACAGTTCTATCAATCATACAAAGCCAGATTCAAGTCCAGGACAAGTTAAATCACATAGAGAGAAAAAACCTGTCCAGAAAATATTCTGGTTGCATTGAAATAAACCATGCCATTTCTCTTTCTTCACCAAATTTTCACACACACAAATAATCACTTTTGTGACTGCCCTTACCAGCCTTGAGACTGTGCTTGGAGTGTGATTTATTTTTTTTTCCCTTTTCTGATATTTAGGAAAAAAAAAAAATACTACAGCAGCAGAACTGAATAAAAACGCTTAAAGCCAACCAATCACAAAAGTGGCACCAATGCTGGTTACCACGTAACTTAGATACAACTTCATTAATAACTAATACAGCAGTATCTTATGTAATGAACACCACGCAAATGGTTTATTTACTCAAATATTTAAGATCTGAAAATAACAAAAGAAAGCCAAAGATGCCTTTGAATGTGGACTTGTACATGGAAAACAGAACAAACCGATTTCAGGGAAGCACTCAGAGAGCAAAACATTAAATTCTGACTAAGGAGGGCTGAGTTGTCATTCATTTAGCATACTATATGCTATTACCATCCGCTCCCAGCAGATAACAGGCATGTTTCTTATGATATCCTGAATGCTTATGAGTCTTTTCCCATATATAAATATAAGATGTGCCCAAAAATGTTTATCAGTGTTCTCTCCAAAGAAGCTCACACTCCAGTTGACACTTCACATCCTAAAATAAGAAGGCCAGACCTACAACATTAGGAGAAGTATTTAAATATGATCATAAAGCACAACTACACATATTCAAAAAGGTGCATATAGTTCTGTGGGGACAGACACTTCTTACAAGTTTCACTTACAATTTTTTGGAATTTAAAAGAAGAATCTGTTACTTTTAGCTTAAAACTGTAATATTTTACAACTTTTCACCTTAAATATTTAGTACAGCATATCAGACAATATTCTGGGCCACAGTGTATCCAGGAAAAAAGAATCCAAGGTATTGCAGACCAAGTTCTCTTGTCGGACAAAGGTAACTCCTGTACACCTGTACAGTACATAACCCTGAAATATCAACTCTTCAAGAGTTCTCAACCATGAAAACTGGAATAATAGAAGTTTGCTGAGACTTTTTTTTTTGCATTTCTCAGACTTCATTCAACAGTGTTTATGCTTGTAAATATTTATTAATTATAAATGCTTACTAACATTTATATGGGAAAACAAGTGTTCATTTTTATTGTTGATTTTTCTAAAGGTTAACTACTCTATTTCTTTCCACAAATGCAGAAATTAGCCTCAGTACATTTCACTTTTCAGGGCTTCTGAGCCATCTTGTGAACTTACCATAGCATTTTAAAATGAGTAACAGCAACTCTAACAAAATAAAACAAAAAAAAAACAAACAACCAAAAACCAACCAAAAATATCCACAAAAAAAAAAAACACCAACAAACCCAAAAACAAGTAAGCAAACAAAAAACAGTCAAGGATATTTCTGCAGTTTTAACTCTGATGAATAGAAAACCATTAATAATCTTCTGGGGAAAAGGACAAAACAAAGCAAGATGAACGTGTCTATAAAAAACATTGTTACTATGTTTATATAAAAATAGCTCTTGTAAGAAGAGACCATAGACACAGTTACTGAAACTGTACTTCAAAATCATTCACGTCTCCCCAGAGAGAGATTCTTACTCATCCATTGGGAAGTTCTAACACTTTTGATAAGTTAGGCCTTAACAGCAGAGAGTGTTTCAGTGACACTAGTAATTCAAACCATTTCCCTCACAGAAGAAACAACATCAAAATGGGAAACTTAGGAGGAGGTACTTGGAAAGCTTACTACCATTACCCTGTAAAGCAATGTTCTCCTTGTCTCCTACCAAATGGTTTCCCAACACTGGTGGGTCTTTAACATTTCTGGATGCGTAAAATCAGAAAGCTTGGCACAGTTGAAATTTCAAGTCTCAACTGCTTCAGTTTCTCAAGTGTTCACATGTGCACTTATTTATAGGATTCACCTTTTTTGGAAGCAAGCATATCACCCACCAGACAAGTCTGTAGATAAACAGACTCCGCAAAGCCAGCTTAACACTGAGGAAGAAGCTTTGCGATTCTTCATTCTGAGTGCTGACTGTACCCTATCTTTCCAGCAATGGCACTGCACTGCTGCTGCAGAGGGAAGCTACAACTAGCCAGCTGAATTTAACTGTGTACATGAGTCAGGACAGAAAAAAATAAGTTTTTTAATTTTCATATTTCTAGCTATTTTTCCACTATCAAAGTCAAAACCACACATCTAAACTATGTTGTAATGAGAGACAGCCAGAAAAGGCAAGGTTAAAAATACTCAAATGCGGTGCAATGAGAAACTTTGCTATGTCTTAATTAATTTCTCTACAGCCCAAAAGGGAAAGCAGGAAGGGCATATTTTAGAGGGAGGGCAGAAAGAAAAAAAAGCAAGACTGTTTATAAAACAAATGCGAAAGGGAGGAAAACAAACACTAATAAAAGGGCTTTGCCTTTTATTAACTACTGCAAGTATTTTTATTTCTCCAGTCTAAGTATAAACATCGACAGGGAGTTAAAAAATAAATTTTAAATCTTAACACTAAGACACGGTGTTTCAAGATCTTCTTCAACCATGACCAGTAAGGATATCAATTACTTATATGTCTGAAAGCGAGTGCTGACACTCCCTTCCACAGAAAGTCGCGCATACCGGCTGACGTTTATGTAATGTTTCATCAAAGCCACCATGTTCCTGCGTTAGCAAACCCCCCGGAGAGCAGCATGTGCGCGGCTGCCGGGCACCGCGTTCGCCCCGCGCCCCGTACAGTCCTGCCCGGTTGGACAGGCCGCCCGGCCGGCCCACCCCCGACGCTGTGCGCACC
>NW_009954101.1:1622880-1632410 GCF_000747805.2 Chaetura pelagica | reverse complement strand
CCCACGCTAAGAATTATTTCCTGAGACACCAGAGGAGCTGCAGGTTTTTCAGCTTGCTCGTAACGTGAGGAAAAAAAGAAAACCATCCTGGATGGATGTTGCTTCACATGTAATTTAAAAGCAGGATTAGTGGGGCCGATTTGGTCCAACAAATGAGATGTGGTCAAGTCTGGCCCAAGTGTGACAGGAAGTGTCACCTCCACGTCCAAATGACAAGAGAGCCTTCAAATCTGTCCTGCCAGGGCACCTCACCATTTAAGCAGCTCATAATCTATAAACGGACTGAAAGATTTAACTGTGTCCTAGTTGTGAGGAAGCATGGACATTGCTACTATGAAGGAACTAGTTATGAATATTTCTTCCCACTGCAACTAATTTTTAGTATTCCATTTCCCCTTGTAAATTACAGCTCCTGCATTTTCATTCTTACATTATTCCAATATCAAATATTAGAGACTTTTTCTGCCTGTCAGCTGTTCCAAGAAATAAAGCAAAATCAAAATAATTTAATGATGTGTAGTTATAACTTGTGTGTATCACATTCCACAGTATTTATGAGCTGATACTACCTATCTGCACATGGCAATGTCTTTGTGTAGTTTTCCAGACCTTGTATAAGCAAAGGTAAACCTCATACCCTTTCAGGAATGGTGTCTCACACATTATTTTAGTAAATATAAGCCTTGCATCCTTTGAAAAGCAGATTGAAAAGCAACTCACTAGGACACTGGTTGCTGCAGTAACTCATGCAAATGAAATATGGATTTCTCCTATTTTCTAAAACCTTCTGATGTGAGAAAAATCCAACAGATTTGGCACAGTTTTTTATAAACATTCCTTCGAACAGTCATGGTTTTCTCATGTTTATCATCTCCTATCACCCTCATCACTTTTGTTTTGCAAAAGACCAAAAAGCTTATCAAATTATCCTATCAATGAATAGTGATCTTACCCTTGCCAGCAGTGATAGAAAAGGCGTAATGGTTTTAAACTGAAAGAGGGGAGATTTAGACTGGACATCAGAAGAAGTTCTTCACCATGAGGGTAGTAAGGTGCAGGAAGAGGTTGCCCAGGGTGGCTGTGGAAGCCCCCTCTCTGGAGGTGTTTAAGGCAGGTTGGAGGAGGCTTTGTGCAGCCTGGTCTAGGGGCCGGTGTCCCTGCTCACAGCAGGAAGGTTGGAGCCTGACTTTAAGGTCCCTTCCAACTTTAACCATTCTGTGACTCTGTGATTCTATGATTCTACAATCATCAATAAGTGATCTTGTCCTGCCAGCTGCAGAATCTCACAGAGCAAGCTTCCTTATTGCATTTTTTAATTAACACAGATTATTTTCAGTGAGTTCTAAACAAGAAAATGAATTATAACTGAAAACAATAAGACACCCTTAATTGTGATTTTCAGCACAGCCATCTGCTTCTGGGCTCAGCCTGTAAACTACTCCAGCTTTGGTTTTAGCCAGCTGATACTTCTTCCCACAAGGACTGGTCTGGTATATGCTGGACAGAAAAAGGCAGAGATCCTGCAGAAGCATATTCATTCTTCCAGCCTTTTCACTACACAGGTATAAAGATTTGTAGTAGTATGAGATTGCAGGGTAACAGTTGGCAACTGACCCAATCCCCAGTCTGAGGAAACTCAGGACACCAAGTAAAAGAACAAAAGGAAGAATTTCACTGATAACTACTTTTTAATCTATATTTTATTACAACACAATGTGATACATTTACAACTGACTCACCCTAACATGCTGATATGGTAAGAACATACAGAACTTCTCATTTCCTTATTTACTCTTTGTGCCTATTCAGATTAATTTGGTTTACTTCACAGCAGAAAACACGTTACCTTTTATCCTCTCCTCTGACATGCCAGGCACATGCACCCATAACCCAACTCCCGTCCCCACAGGCATGGGGCACTGTCTTCCCCTTCCCACATTTGCTGTCAGCAGTGAGCTGCAGCACGGGAGCTCTCACTCCTGAGTTCTGAAACTGCCTCTGTGCCTTTTCCACTTCTCAAGTCCTGTGGGAGGCAATGGCAGCCGCCAGAAGTATTTCTTGGGCACACATTCTACAGTTTAGTGCCTGCTCTCAGTTCTCTTGCGTTCTCTGTGAGTTCTGCTACAGACAAATTATGTACTTATATTTTTTATAATATCAAAGCGAATGCCCTGTTGAACACTGACAAAGTTTGCAGCACTGGCCTGTGTAATTTCATACTGCAAGCATTTTTAAAAAGCTTTAAATTATTAAATACAACTAAAAATATATGTATACAGAAAACAAAACAAAACATGGAGGCTGGTTTTGCTTACAGTTTCAAGACTTGACAGTTACTGGAACATTAAAAAAAATATGTCAGAAAGCTAACAACTGCCGCAAAATTGTTTTCTCTGCTTTTTGTTCATTTTGCATATTTTTCTCACTTTCTCAGTAAATTTTTTTTTCTGAAAAGCCCTTTGTTTTGCATTTAACTCAGAAGTATCTAAAAAGCAGAAAAGGCATGAGTTTGGCCTGGAGGATTACAATATACTAACACAAACTCCTTTCTGTTGTTTTGCCCCCTTATATCAGTAAACTTTCTTTGAGTCTTTCATGACCTCTAGTTCTTGTCACAAGCTGCTGAGTCTTGCCATTCACAAGTGCTGCTGAACATGCGTACTCTGTCCTTGCCTTTTGCTTTTTAAAGGGGCACTGTACAAAATATTCTCAACACCAGAATAGCAGAAGATAAGAAAGACCATCACTTCCCAATACTTTAATTTGTTGTGGCTGTGGTTGTTCTGAAAGTCTGCCAGAATTTCAGCATTTGTTCATGCATATAAGGTCTTGGAAGTGAATTATTTACTGGTTTTGGGTTACTGACCAAAACATTACTTTTTCAATAACTCCTTTGAATGCTCCAAAAAGTTGTACCAAGTATATACACGTTTCATTAGTTAATCCTGCTTGTATCTCCCTAGTAATGTCTGAGGAAAGTCCAAAGTGAGACTTTTAAATCACATTTCCACAAGTCTCTTCTGAATTGAATATTGCATCTCTGCAAATTAAATCCATATTAACAATATTTCTCAGTGTAATGCGGTAGGAAATTGATGTATATTTGTAAATTATTTCACTTGCACAAGTACAATTACATACTTCGTGTTTGTTCTGTGCAAGAAACACCCATGAGTCACTCATTAACAGCAAAGCACTTACGTAAATGATACACAGGCAGCTTTGAAAGAAGCTGGCATTTTTAAGTGGCATGTTTAGAGTTTGTCTACAGTACTAGAAAATGCTCTTTTCCTTCCTGATTTCTTAATAATGAGCTGGAGACAGGTAGCATTTTTTTTTTCCCTCTGAAAAAAATTAGCTTATGGAATTAATTATATTTTAACTTATTTCTTACAAAAACAAAGCACTGCAACCAGAACCAACTGTTCTACCTCATATACTCTTTAACTTTGTCTTTGTTGCCCTTGATCTTTCTGCAGGGTTTCTTTGGTTTATGAATACCTGAGGCAAAAGTCTGACCTTAGTAAGGTCAAGAGAAAAAAACCCTTTCTGATGTCTCCAAGATCTGGAGTTCCCCCTCAGTGCTCACTTGGGAATCACTTGAAGAAGTACTTGTTTATCTTTAAGTTTTATGACTTTTAGCAGTGTAGGAATAGTCAAAAGATAGTGTGGCATCTTGGGAAAACATGAAATGCTTAAATACATAAGCATTGCCACTTAATAGCTGACCACTTTGTTAAACCTTTCATTGCAAAAAGCTTTCTTTGTTCATGCCTCCAGTACCTTATGTTTTTTATCTTTAGCCTGAAGGTTAGAGCGATATTTCCTTCTTTTCTTTTGTACTGTTCTCATTTGGTGAAAGACATTTTGTAACAGCTCATGTTGCTGTCACATCGCTTAATATGTGCAGTACATTCTCTTTCAGTTCAGTGATCTAATATAACGTTTTAGTTGGTGAAGAAGCTACATTCTGAATGGTGTCCTTTTGTACAAGAGATTAATGAAGGTGTTTTGATTTATTTGGGTTTTGGTGATACTTACATTTTATAAGCTCAGAGTATCTTCAGTAGTTCTTTCCAAGGCAAAAGCCAAACAGTATTAGATTCTTCAGACTTGCAAATTAACAGTTAGCAATTAACAACCGTTTAAAATTTCCATTAATATTTTAAAATTTACATTCATGTCACAGGCTAAGATTACAGCTACTTTGGAAGAAAACCATGAAAGGGCTGCTGGATAATACATTAACTGTCCATTCTTCCCCTGTGTATTTAGTGTGCTGTGATCACTAATAATTTAGAAAATGGAAACTAGGAAATATTTTTTTACTGATCCCAGTATTAGTAAGTTCAGCTTGTGGTCACCATTTCAATTAGACCCTATGAACTTGGTGGGAAGACTAGGCCAGGCCATTTGCTTCTACCTGTTCACTATTTCCTTTATCCCTGAGCTCCAGACAGTGATGCTTTAACTTGTGATTTGGAAAGCCTGAGTCTTGGCTTATGTCTGTGGAGGCAGTGTGTGCTTTTCACTCCTCACCAGTGACCAGCAGGATTGGGGCCAGGCAAAGGGCAGGGGTGTGAGGACAGCTGAGGATGCTGAGCTGGACTTCACCTCTGGAGTGAGGCTGGTAGGGTGGCCCTAGGGAGGTTTCTCATGGATCCCTCCACCATTTCTCCAGCAGGTTGTGCCAGACCATGGGGCTGCACAACAGCAGGGCTGTGAGACCTAGCTGGTCTGCTTTGGTGCCTGCCTAGTGGACTCTGCAGCAGGTGGTTGAGAGTAATCTTGCATGGCATGTAGGAGGTCTTACTCGAAATGCTTAACAGTGGCAATCTCCAGATTCATCAGTCAATTTTCAAATGTCATTAATCTTGTTGTGCACAGGGTACTTTCTGTGCCACAGTGCAATAGTCAGTCTCCTGGCAATGACTGAGCCAGGCTTTTTCCACCCATACGAAGTTGCTCTTTTAGCTGGTCAGTTCTTTGTGTAGACCTGGGAAACCCCATCTGGCCTTGCAGAAGTTCCTCTAATAGCTCACCTGCTGGCACTGAACTCTAATAAGGCTGCTCATGTATTTAGTCTGTTGCTTGAAATGCACATGAAATGCACGCCCTCCTATCTTACAGCCACTTTGTGAGATAGTCTCACTTTTTATTCTTTTGCCAGCAATTTTAGTGGCATACAGTGAAAGCTCACAAGATGTTTCTTTTTCTGCTTGCTATATTTCAATGATGGAGTCATGTTCATCTGCTCAGGCATTCATGTACACATATGCAGGGTATCTGACCAGTTAGGCATACTTGCTTTTTAAATATTATATTACTTTATTTATATTTTTTTAATCCCTTTATGTAGGAAAGAGAAAGGGAGAGAAACCAAATTAAGGAGTGCTCGTCTGTGTTACTGCAAATTATTTTCACCATATGATGGCATATTCATAGCTCCATAGAAACAAAAATACCAAAGGAGCCCATGCTAATAAAACACTATCATTTCAGCCTGGTGCTAGATTCACAGTTCACTACTATATACTGAGTAGAAAGTGGCATTGCAGTTACTGATTGTGAGTGAAGTTAACTGCACTTAATGCGACTTGAAGGAGTTATTCATTTGCTGTCTTTCTCATCACTGAATGCCAAGTATGTCACCCGTTTTTCTTGAAAAGGTAGTTAGGTGTTTGTGTTTGTATAGGAGAGAATGATATTGAAGCATCCGCTATTTTATAAATAACAAATTGTAAAACTTTGTGACATAGTTGTTAACAGGATATAAAATTCATACATGCACATTTGAAATACTAAAGGGTGATAGACTTTCTGTAAGTACCAGACTTAATCTTTTTTTGCAACTAAAGAATGTAACCGTGCCAGAGCACTTGAGTCCTGCCATCCACTTCCTGCTGGTGCTGGGAGTTGTTTTATGTTAAACTCTCTGGAGCTGGCAGAAGAATCCCAGATGGAACTTTGTTGGGTTAGACTGGGTGGCACTAAGACCAAAATCTGTTTTTACCCCTGCTGGGCTAGGGAACAGCCAGCAGTAATAATGGCACCTGCTTTTCATGGGCAATTTGGGGCTGCCACAGTAGGACCCTATGTCAACTTAGAGAGTAATGAAACCATAGAATGGTTTGGGTCAGAAAGAACCTTAAAGATCACCCAGTTCCAACCCCCTGCATGGGCAGGAACTTCTCCCACTAGGTCAGGTTGCTCAGAGCCCCATCCAACCTGCCCTTGAACACTTCCAGGAAGGGGATTCCACAACCTCCCTGAGCAACATGTGCCAGCATCTCACCACCTTCACACTAAGGTATTTCCTCCTAATACCTAACTTAAATCTCCCTTCTTCCAGTTTTAATCCATTACCCCCTGTCCTTTCACTACAAGCCCTTGTAAAAAGTCCCACCCCAACTTTTGGTAGGATCCCTTCAAATACTGGAGGGCCACTAAAAGGTGTTTCCAGGAGCCTTCTCTTCTCAAGGCTGAACAACCCAACCTCTATTCACAGGAGAGGTTCTTCAGTCCTCTGATCATCTTTGTGGTCCTTCTCTGGACTTTCTCCATGAGCTCCATGTCCTTCTTATGTTGGAGGCTCCAGAACTGGACACAATACTCAGTGAGGTCTCACAAGAGCCAAATAAAAGGGGAGAATCACCTCCCTTGACCTGCTGGCCACACTTCTTTGGATGCAGCCCAGGACACAGTTGCCTTTCTGGACTGCAAGTGCACATTGCCAGCTCACATTGAGCTTCTTATCCACCATTACCCTCATGTCCTTCTCCTCAAGGCTGTTACTCCATACTTCGCCCAGCCTGTATTTGTGTTTGGGATTGCCCCAACCCAGGTGCAGAACCTTGCACTTGTCCTGACTGAACTTCATGCAGTTTGCACGAGCCCACTTCTCAAACCTGTCAAGGTCCCTCTAGATAACATCCCTTCCCTCCAGCATGTTGACCTCACCACACACTTTGGTGCTCTTGGTAAACTTGCTGAGGGTGCACTCAGTGCCACTGTCCATGTCGTTGACAAATATGTTAAACAGCACCAGTCCAAGAACAACCCTTAGGGAACACCACTCATCACAGGTCTCCACCTGGACGTTGAGCCGTTGGTCGCCACTCTTGGAGTGTGACCCACCCAGCCAGTTCCTTACCCAACAAGCAGTCCACCCATTCAATCCATACCATTCCAGTTTTGATACCAGGATGTTATGCGGGACAGTGTCAAAAGCTTTGTACAGGTCTAGGTAGATGAATGTCAGTTGCTCTTCCTTTGCCCACAGATGCTGTGATCCCATTGTAGAAGGCCACCAGATTGGTCAGGCAGGATTTGCCCTTGGTGAAGCTATGTTAGTTGTCACCAGTCACCCCTTTCTTTTCCATGTGCCTTAGCAGAGCCTTCAGGAGGATCTGCTGCATGATCTCGCTGTGCCAGAGGTGAGACTGACTGGCCTATAGTTCCTTGCATCTTTCTTTCTTCCCTTCTTGAAAACAGGTGTTATGTTTCCCTTTTTCAAGTCAGTGGGGGTTTCTCCAGACTGCCAAGACCTTCTAAATATGATGGACAGAAGCTTTGCAACTTCCTCAGCCAGTTCCTTCAGGAGCCTTGGATGAATGCCTTCAGGTCCCATGGACTTGTGCACCTTCAGGTCCTTAAGATTGTCATGAACCTGCTCTTCTCCTAGAGTGGGGAGATCCTTCTTTTCATAGTCCATGCCTTCACCTTCTCTAATTTGGGTGGTAGGATCAGAACCTTTGCCAGTTAAGACCAAGGCAAAGTAGCCATTGAGTACCTCAGCATTCTGAGGTACTTGCATGACTTGGTTTCTAGTTTCCTTCTGAAGTTGGCCTACCTTTTCCCTCATCTTCTTATTGCTGACATATGTGTAGAAACTTTTCTTCTTGTTCTTAACATCCCTGGCCAGGCCCAACTCTGTCTGTGCTTTGGCCTTCCTTACCCAATCCCTTGCTTCTCTGACAGCTTGTCTGTACTTGCCCCACCATACCTGGCCCTGCTTCTGCTCTCTATAAAACTTGTTTTTACATTTAACTGCATCCAGGAGCACTTTGCTTATCCACACAGGCTGCCTGCCTTCATCTTCTTTGGGACACATAGATCCTGGGCATAAAGGAAGTGATCCTTGAATATGGAACAAGTTTCCTGGGCTTCTGTCTCCCCTAAGGCTTTGTCCCACAGTAGCCTACCAAGCAGATCCTTGTAAAGACCAAAGTCTGCTCTCTTGAATTTGAGGATAGTGAGCTTGCTTCATACCTTCCTTGCCTCTCTAAGGATCCTGAATTCAACAATGTCATGGTCGCTACACCCTAGTGTCACTAGCCAGTGGGATGTCTTGGCCTAGGTAAATGAACAAATGAGTGACCACATGTCAGATCTGACTAAGTCCAAAAAAATGGAGTTCCTGCTGGGAAGCCCTTGTATTAGGTTTTCCCTTGGAACAGCGGGTCTGTGAGGAAGCCTGCCCCTTAGGTCAGGATGCCAGCTAAGACCTAAGGAGACTTCTCGAGACTGAGCAACCCCATCTTTGGTGAGTGGTAACTCTTCTAGATATATCTTTGAGTGAGTGAGCCATGCCACTATTGCACAAGTGATTCCAGGTATCTGAGGAGGACGCTTTCCCTTTGAGTGGATGTGCAGATATGGGTTTACTATTTTTATACATGTTAAGACTAGTCCAAAAAATTTTGGAATTCTTAAGTAGTTGTACTGTAGTGTATTAATATTCCTGACTGAAATGTGAATCTGTGATATTATTTTTGGTTTATTAGAGTGCTAAATAGTGTTGATTGAAATAAATATTCATTCCTAGTAAACCCCTATATGTTTGTGGGTGACTCCGTTACACTTCTTGACTAGATCAAAAAACAGAACAGAACAAAAAACTCGAGTTTCCTTGTTTAAATTTTACTCTGAGTGTAAAGTGCTGCTATCTTTTATGAAGACTGTGAGTTTCCTGAAACACCATGTGGTTTTGTGATGTAAACTCTTTAATCTGCTCAAGAGCGATAATGCTTTCTCGTGACCCTTCTTCCACCACACATTGTATGCTCCACCTCAATGGACTGATTTTATTTACTGCTGAGTCAATATTTCCACTTTGTCACTGCCTGCAGTATTTTTAATCCCTGTCTGAGCAACTGAATGCTACCAGGAGCTTTCTAAAGCATTTAGACCTTAATCCTGTCATATTCAGTGACTTTCTAGTGAAAGTTAAGGGTGCTGAACACCCCAAAATGCTAGAATTGAAGGTCTGGTTGTGGAAACCATGTGTCACTGAACAGCTCTAAGAAATATAATCTGTTTTTCTATTTAAAGCTTGATTCTTCTTGTAGCATAACATTGTATATGGATTTTAATATTTTATTGCAAAAACTCATTAGGAAATATTTTTGCTCTATAAAAGACTGGGTTTCACAGATGAGACTTGTCTTAGGCAATGTCAAGATTCTCTCATCTGTTGTAGCTCTCATTAGCAGGTGGAATTGCAGAAGGGAATTAAAAATAATGTGTAG
>NW_009954101.1:1603953-1622495 GCF_000747805.2 Chaetura pelagica | reverse complement strand
GAACCATGCAGAAGAACTGTGGCAGAGGATTATCCCACGTGTTTTGATAAGATAAAGGGCTATTTGATGTTGCTGATAGTCACACATCAAAAGCTGTTTGGTGGAGCAGGCAGCAGCATCACCAAAAGGGGGAAAATAGCCTGTCATATTTACTAGCACAGGTGCCAGAGGCAACTGTCTATGTGGCAGTCTAAGTAGGAATAACAGCAGGCAAGGTTTTCCTGACACATATGGATGGTGAATGAGAAGGAAGCTGGTCATACTTTATTTGCCTATGCCTTGACTATTACTCTTTATTCCTTGTATTGTAGTAGACTTGTAGGATTTGACTGGGCAATGGAGAAATACTGTGAAAGGCAAGGCATGTATAAAACCTGGAATGTGCATTTCCCACAGTGTTGTCCCACCCCTACAGAGAAAGTAATAGGATATTTTCCATGCATATATTAATAGAAGGGATCTGTGTAACAGAAGCACACACCTGAGAAGGAATCAAACCTAAGAAAAAGAGCAGTCTTTTTTTTTTTTTTTTTTTTTTTTTCCCCCCCACATGAGTGTATTTTTTTGTAAGCAGTTTACTCTGCCAGGTTTTCAGGAAATTCTTTAAAAACACAGAATCTGCTTGAATCACACAGATATTAAAATGCCAACAAAGAAAGTAATAACAACAACAGCAATAATAATAAATCTCTGCAAAGCTTTATTTAATAAATACAGTTAGCTAACAAGTAAAAAAATGTAACTGGTTTAGATAGGCAGCTGTATTGTACAGATGATGCCCCTAAACACACTTTTGAGTGAGAATGAAATTTCTCTTCTGCAGTTCCAGTGTCTTAATATGTATGTTAACTACTGAACTTCCATTGCACAGGTCACTGTGATTCAGTGGCATTGATATATGAATTGTAGTACTGCATCAATAACAAAGTCTATACGGAATTCTTGTTTGAAGTTTACCTCAAGTATATTATGTACATATGTCTGGGGAGCTTTGCAAAGAAACAAGTACGGTCAGAAGGCAAAAGAGAAGCCTGATATGCATTGTGTTTTCTTTCAGTGCTTACTCTGTCTTCTTAAATAAAAAGACCCAGCCTTGCTTCAGGAGGAGAGAGAAAAAAAGACTGATAGTAATCAGGTATATTATTATGTTCTGTGTTTAAATATACCTGTCCAGAGAGAAAAATAACACAAATAGATAAATAAATAAACAAATAAATAAATAAACCACTGACCAGCCTAAAACTGTAAGTTCAGTCTAGGAATTGTTTCCAGATTTGACTTCCTGTAGCAGCACGCTCCACCTCTCAGTGTGCCTGCCTCAGTTTCCCTTTATTATTCAGCTGCTTTCTGTCTCCAGAGGTGTGCTGAAACTTCTCTCCAGCGGAGACGCCTGCTCTAGGGATTACTTCTCTGGAGTTGAGGCACAAGGGAGACAAGGGAAAAAATCCTTCGGACGCCGCCTGCAAACTTGTAGTTCTGCTCCTGAGATAAGAGACAAAAATAAAGATGAATTCTGGAGACAGCCACTATCTTTGGGAAGCTCCTGTACAGCATTAAAGCGTCAATCAACAGCTCACATAGCAGAGATAGCGGATGGAGTAGAAGAGGAAAAAAAAAAAGAAGGAACCGAAAGCATCCTGTGGGGGAAGGAGAATGCCAGGTTCCCTTGAAGAGAAACAAAAACACTCGTAAGAGCCAGGCAAATTTTTTGACATTTCACTCAGTGAAAAATACAAAATATACCCCTCGCGCCGGGGTCCACAGCTGCATAATCCAAGTTCACTTGCAGCAAAATCCAAGTTCACCCCTCCTGGCGCCTTCAGGGAATGTTCCACCACGTTCCCCCACGAGTGCAGGGGAACAGCTGCCATCTCGTCATAGGTTGCAGGAAAACTTCTGCTTGGGCACCTTCTTCCCCTTCTTCCTCACCAACCGTTCTGCCTCTTCAGCTCAGCTCTTTCTCCAACGGCTCTTATCTCAGTTCTTTCGTATGTTAATCACAGAGGCGCATCCATTGTCTCTGTAATGGCTCCCTGGCTGCTTTTTGGGGTGGGGGAGCTCTGCAGCTTCATACAGGAGCCACCTGTAGGGCCCCTGCCTCACTAACAAAAAGCTCGCCACACCAAACCAGCACAGTACAGTTTTGCAAATTATTATCTGACAGATCAGTATTTAACTATTTTAATGTACTATATAATAAACAACAGAAAATAAGAGATAATATATCAAACTCATAAAAACCACTGATTATTTTTTTTTTTTAATCATAGCTAGATGAAATTTACCGTGGTAACTGTAGTTTTCCATTGAATGGTTGATACACGTGATTAAAAATAACTCCTCAGGAGAATGGCAATGAAGTATTTTGTGTTAGTTTCAGTACTGCTTACATAGTTTTACATCTGTCATCTTAAATTAGTTACGAAATGCTAAGCAAAAGAGGGCTTAAAAAAAATAAAGAACCATACAACTCTTTAACAAAGAAATGTACCCATGTTATCAAAGGATATAGATATTTTGAGGGTGGGGGAAATTAAGTGTTCATGTATCATATTTTGTAATGTACATATTAATTTGAAATAGGTTTTGCTTAAGAAATCTTTGCCTTTATGGAATTCCAAATTAAATGCTATCCCTGCATTCTTTTTTGAGAAGATACATTGCATTAAGAACACGACCGCACCAGTGCTTAACTGACAGATCCCACTGCAGCAGCGGTCAGCAGCATAAACCTGCCTGTCACGTCTGTTGAGGATCTCTCTTTATTGTTGCTTTCAATCTCCTTACAAATGGGCTGTGGGCATTTGTGACATTTAGGATGTATGGTGCTTGTCTCGAACAATCCAAGAGATAAGTGATGTACTCAGGCACTCAAGATATCTGTTTTCTGTCTTGAGACTTGTAAGAGTTAAACAAGATTTGTTGATGGACTAAAGAGATGTCTCAGCAACCCACCCAACCGTTTTGCTTCCCCCGCTGCGATGTGTACCTGAGAACTGGGGCGTTGAGTGTGGGACATGCTGAGATTGGAGACAAAGGAGCTCTATAGCTGGCGCTGGGAACAGAATATCCAGTGATAACCGGGCCTTGATATCTCATGAAAACCACCGACTTAGCAGGAACAGATAGAGTGTGCCAGTCTCAAACCACCTCCTAGGACCGAACCTCCACTGCAATAAACTAATCCTGTGGTGCTAGTTGTCTCAACATCCTCTCTTGCAAATAGCTGATCTTAGTAATTAGCCAAACAAAGACTATTTGCAGGACATAGCCCCAGCACCATAACCACCACCACCATCCTCTCTCCCCATCTCGGAGGAGCAAGAAGATAGAAGGATTTTCTCACTTATACAGGGACAAAAGTGGGGGTGCAGTGGGCAAGAACTGTATACAAATCTGGGACACTATGGATGCAGGGAAGCACTTCCCCACCAAAGACTTCGCAGGACCATGGTGGTCACTATTCTTTCGCTTGCTGTCCTCTGTATTTCTGCTTTCTCCTTTTTTTTCCTGTCTCTATTTTCCTCCCTGTCCTATCTGCTCTAGAGACTTTTTGCTGTGTTACTCTAATAAAAGTTTGTTATGCACGTGACATCTGACCTCGTTTGCGTCTTAAACCTCTCCATTGGCGATCACCTTGAAGCCTTTTCCCAGGTCCTGCCGGAAAACAAAGGGAGCAGCTGCCGTGCGGTTTATCCCAGGAGAGGGGAGGCAGAATCCAGCGGCACCAGCCTCCCACCGCAGTGAGGAGTGTTGGAAAGCAAGGGGGTTCTGCCCCATCTCTCGTAAGAGCACACCAGCTCCAGTGCCTATTTGTGCACCCAATATTGTATTATCTTTGTCTTGTCCTGGCAAGATCATAAAAAATTGCCACGTATCCGACTACTGGATCGTGACAGCATGAAACAAACTGAATGATGTACAGGTTAATACAGATTAGATTATTTTACAGTTAGCTGCTCTCCATTAAAAACTGTCTACACTTCTCTGCCTCTACATACTGGAGTTTATTCAGTGTAGCGCACAGACTGAGCAGTTAAGGTGGTGCAAATGCATGTTCCAAATGATCTAATGTACTCATTCATACACTTTTCTAATTTGCAGTGCACATATCACACCAACAGTTTCTGTTGCACTCCAGTAAACAAGCTGTTTTCAAGCCAAGGTAATCTGAAGATAAGCCCCTTTACCAGCTATCTGTGGATTTGTCACCTTTGTTCATATCAGCACAGACTTTTTAACAAAGTCTGGTTTATTCATTTTATACCTGAGAAAGGCACACAAAATATACAAACTACAACTGTATTCCCTTTTTCTGTTTCGTAACTTTGGGTGGCAGATCTGTAACAAAGACCTTTGCTGAACATGATGACACAGCTACATGACAGCAAAATCAGTGTCAGATGCAGCTCAAACTACAGAAGACTCTGGAGTATGCAGCTTTGCTTAATATTATGCTGCATTAATGCTACAAGCTGCATTCATTGCAGTATTTATGTTGGTTGGCTTTTCTTTCAGCATTGCACACACACAGTGCTGTTGCTTTTCAGATAATTTATTTTTTTTTCCATGTCACCTTGGCTGGTCTTGAACATGTAGGAACTTTATTCCTTCCAGCCTATTTCCTGCTCTTCACTGAAGTGTATGCTGATTTTTCTAACTGGTCTCAATGGAAGAGCACTGAGCCATCTTATCCTGTTATCTCACAGCAGTTATTCACTCTAGGATGCAGTGTTGTAGCATGGGACTTTCAAATCCTCTGTACTACAGATTATACTTGTCACAGGAAATGATAGGGTGCAGTTATTTTAGGTCTGTTCAGTAAGATGCTTTTGATTCCTCACACAAGTCTATATATGCACAGAATTGATACTATGAAAAAAAATATAGCTTTCTACATTAATTTTAACCTTTGGATTTTCTTTTTCTACAAAACTTTCAGTGTTTACAAGGGGAATATGGGTGTGTTTCAGCTTCTTAAGGAATTAGGCCAATGGCTGGATTCACAGTTCAAGTGTGACTGAACACACTACAGCAGATGATAGAGTGTCTATGGATGTGACCTATGCAGGACAAGCTGTCGGGTCCCCAGCCTGCTCCACTTCTGCGCAGAGAGGCTGGAGCACCAGCACCAGGGCTGGTTCAGCCTGGACAAGGGGGTCTTGACAGCACCTAACAGCAGTCACAGTGCCTATGAGGGGCTGCCAGGGAGATGGGCTCTTCCCAGCAGAGAATGGCAGGAAGGCACGGAACAGGAGGGGCTGGGACCAGCTGTAAGGAAACCTTTCCCTAGGAGGAGAGGCGAGCAGTGCCACACGCTGCTTGGGGGATGGGCAAGCTCCCTCCCTTCCTGAGCAGCCTTGTCTGACCCCATGGCTGATCCTGCTGGGAGCAGCACCTTGCATCAGGCACATCCTGAGCTCCCTCTTCACCTGGATCATCCTGTGACACTGTTGTCCTTTGAACTTAGTTCCTGCTTATTCTTACTGACGGTGAGTCTATTCTCGACATTAACATAAAAATATATAACTTTGCAATTTGATATTACAACTTTTTATATTGAAAGCATTTTCAATATTAACTGTCTTGAAAATGCTTAGGAACCCTTTCAAGAGTTTGTCTGATGAAGCAGACCTCTAGGAGGCACTTCTTTCTCCCTCCTGCTTGCTGCAGCTGCTGACATGAGAGAGCAGATAGAAACAGATTTCTACTTGTGTTCCACTTTATGTTTACTTTGCTGCTACAAGTTCCTCCTTCATGTCTCCCACTAAAGATACAGAAAAGGGGAAATTGCAGCTTTTTCCTGAGTTTCACAGGGATATGAACAGTTTCCACAGTAATGAACTCACCACATGGTGCTGTGCATGTATGGATCATCTTGAGGCTTTAGCACAGTAGAACTGAAGCAATTTTTCTTTGCATTTTTATTATGTTTTTAAGTAATTTGGGTCAATTATGCTTTTTACTGTCTTGGTTAATGAAAGATCTCTGGCTACTGTTTTCATGTTAATTAGCAGCTGTCCTGAGGACTGTCTGTATTTTAAGGCACTATTCCGAAGTTCTGCAGAGCCAAATTTGGATCTTTTGTCAAAGGCTAAACTTTGGAAAATCTGTTTGCTTTTTTATCACACCTTCCAGTAAATAATTCAGAGGATAATATCTGGTAATATATGTTTCTCACTTAACAATTTAATTCTCCACTATTCATTTAAAATCCTGACCACTTACAATAAAGTATTAGTAGACACATCATATTAAAATATATTTCATGTTTGACAGATGCAGATTTATAGTGTTGTGTGATGTGATTTGTTACTAGAGTCTCTGGTAATGTAATTTTGGGTTAAGGACACAACACTGTAACATCATATTTGCCAGAATGTACTTACTTAAGAGTCTAGTTTCTGCATGTTCAGAACTGTATTTGCCCACTTTACTATTTTGTTACAAGTTTTGTACTTCTTACATTTCTTCTCTCTCTACAGACTTGTATTTTACACATTATTATACCATATGACCACCGCATATTTTTCTGAAACCCTCTGTAATATTAGCACTGACATAATTTTATGACCATAAGTTGTAAGTCGTCAATAATATGTTTATCACTAAATTGAGCTGGTAATGAGGGACACACTGTGTACTTCCTTGGCTGTCAAACTGGGAAAAGCTTAAAGAGTTTCTGCAAAGTTTCATCTTTTGCTCTGATTGCTGTTAATTTATTCCTCATTATTTCTGAAATGGGATAATCTAAGAACATTCCTTCGGTTATCACAGAATCATTGGAGTTGGAAGGGCCCTCTAGATATCATCTAGTCCAACTCTCCCACTGAAGCAGGATCACCCAGAGCGCTTTACACAGGACTCCATCCAGGTGGGTTTTGAATATCTCCAGAGATGGCGACTCCACAAAAGCTAATCACTTTCAAAGACAATTGTAAAATACTTTTGAAAATGTTCATCTTATCAGATGCTTCATTAATCTTTATTTTGCTGTTTACACTCTACTATTGAATCATAGAGTAGTATTTGGTTGTGAAACCCCCTGTCATTGGATTTTGGGAGGCATGACCATTTATTTATCCTTTCCTATGCATATTGAGTTTCTAATTTTCTTCTACCACAAAGAGTATCTTAAAATAAATGTTATATATTTGATTACCATGAAACACTACAGTCAGAATCTGTCATCCTCTTTTCTTATGTAACTAATAGGATCTTCTGTTCTTAGTAATTACTTCAATTACTAGAGAAATGCTCCTGCAGTTACTTGGTACTCCACAGGACCCACAGCCAGTCTTCTTTTGCTACTAAATATATAGTGATAAAGATATACTATTTATTTTCCTTCCTTTTTTCTTGACAACCAATTCTTGCAAAATGTTTACATCTTTCTGCAGCTGTTGCAGGATTTTTCAGGTGCTGAGCATTCCAAGTGCCTCTTGGAGAACAGTCCACTTACTCTACTTGTGTCTTCTCTTGCTAACATTTTGTTTCTAGACAATTTCTTTACTTCACCTAACACAGCTAGAGAACTTGATAAAGATTAGTCTCTATCTTCTACCAGTCTTTTCCACACTTTGTATTCTTGATTTCAATTACTGTATGATGTCAAGTAACTATAATTAAAATAAATATTAGGAATATGATATAGCATGTCTGAATCATCATTTAAAGTTCTGTAAAAAAATTCTTTGGTGAATTCTTTAGAGAGACAGAGCACTACTAGAGAAAGTCCAGTGGAGGGCAACAAAAATGATTGGGTGATTGGAGCGTCTCTATTATGGGGAAAGGCTGACAGAGCTAGGACTCCAGTCTGGAGAGGAGAAGGCTGAGGGGAGACCTTATTAATGCCTATAAGTATCTAAAGGGTGCGTGCAAGGAGGATGAAGCCAGTAGGTCCCAGTGACAGGACAAGGAGCAATGGCCACAAGATGGAACACAGGAAGTTCCATTTAAATATGAGGAAAAACTTTGTTATGGTGAGGGTGACAGAGCACTGAACAGGCTGCCCAGGGAGGTTGTGGAGTCCCCTTCTCTGGAGATATTAAAGACCCACGTGCATGCAGCCCTGAGTAATGTGCTCTAGGGGCTCTTGCTTTAGTGGGCAAGTTGGACTAGATGATCTCTAGAGGCCCCTTTCAGCTCCGAATTCCGTGATTCCATGATTCTCCTCACTTCTGCAGTCTGGTGTGAATTCTGTATTTTTATTTTTATTTTTTTCAAAAGTAGCTTTTCCTAGGAATGCACTTATCCTTCAGCTTATTGTATATAAAATCTCACTACTTGCCTTCTCATCCTGATTTCTTAAAAACTCCAGCAATATTCAAGAAAGTCAGTAGTTTCTATGAGTCTCCTTTCTCCTTGGATCCAGCTTGTTAAAAGCCTTGTTCCCTTTTCCCAAGTATTTCATAACATCATGGATAAATTTCAAGTCTTTGTTTTGCTTTGTTTTGTTTGTTTGTTTTTAATCCCAGAAGTCCTCATGTAGGATCCTACTGCTGATGGTGAACAGTGGTTGCGATTCCTCAGAGGTGAAGGGCTGAATCAGGACATAGAATAGGAAATGCTTAATTGTGTTATATTCAAATACGAGGGTGGTGTATGTGGGCCACTGCCAGCCTTCCCAAAATCTACACAGGTGGCAGAGCCTATGGCAGCTCTACAACAACTATTCCTTACACACTTCTCATAGTGGTTTAAACTGATTCAAGGCAGTGTCATTTCAAACTATGTCAAATGGCTAGTTCAGGACAAAGTCAGTTCTTGGTCCTGGAAAGAAAATTATGCCAACAGGCTCTTTGGGATTTATTACTCCCACTGATTACAAAGCTGCCTCTGATACTCCTGAGAACACTCTCATTACTGGAGAATGTGCCCAACATAATGAGTGACCACTATTCCTCTTACTAGGTGATACTGTAAAACACAAATACAAACCTTAAATTCACAGTCAGACTGTTCCTTAAGCAGGGAGTTACCTTATATCTACATATCTCCTGTGTCCTATGTCATGCTTTTAAATATTATTTTGCTGGCCTGGCATCTACAGTGCTATAAAAGGTAGCCATTCCCCTCTTCTCCGTCTTCCCCATCCCACCTATGTAGCCTGTCAACTAAAATCATGCCTGAAGGAATGCATTTGGTGCCCACATAGAGAAAGCACCATTTAGGTGTCTAAGCAGACTCCACAACTTGATGTAACCTTCTCACTTCTTGCTGTCCTTGCAGAGGCAGTGTCAGGGAGAAACAGTCCAAGCATCTTTTTAAGAAAATTCCTGTTGTGACTTGTTGCAAGGCCAGAGGGTTTTGCAGACTGCCAGAAGTCAGGTTGAAGTTGCAGGTGAAAGGTAATACAGGGACTGTCCTATGAAGTATATTGTAGGGCCACTATGTCTACATTACATTAAGGTGTCTTATTTTAAGCCATGATCTTGCCCACTACATTAACTTTCAAGCAGGCGGCAGAGCCTGCACTACCACAACTATTTACTGTGCAAAGCCACTCCAGGGAACTACATATTTTGGTCATTTAGTATTGTTCAGGGTCTTCCCTAGAAGTTAAAATTTCTTGGAAAAAGAGATACAGTCCAGCCTAAGGAAAAGAATTTGGTTGGGGTCTGGCAAAGCATTCAAATTAGGCTGTTAAAAAGGAAAAGGAAATTGAATGCTCAAGAAAATAAATAAAATAAATAATAATTTATAATAATAACAACAATTATATATAATAATTATAATAATAATTTAAAACAAATAAGTAATAATTTATTTTCTAAAATAAATAAGGCAGTTTATTTTTACACCCTCTGATTTGCTGTCTACTTAGAAGAAGCAGCATGTCTTACATGACAATACTTTTTATTATGTATGCAACTCTTTGCAGTGCAATAAAATCCATGAAGTTCAGTTTAACTTCCTTAAATGCCTGATAACATTAATGATATTGTTGGGATGATGAAGAATTAGGAAGTATATTGCCAGATTAAGAAAAATTATCAGAAGCAAAACAAAAACAGAATTACAAAATCCAAGATGTTTTCAGCAGAGGTAACTAAGGGGAACATTATTACATTATGTATCACTGCTAACATTTTGTCTAAAGATTATCTTAGTTGTTCATATGCATCCATGTTAACAATTCAGGCTTAACAATAGGAATAAATATAAACTAAAAATATGGCTGTGATAGATGTGTTGTGTCACAATGTGGAAGACAGGGACAAGAAGCAGTACCTAAACAGCAACAGATTTGAGACATCTACACTGTTAGATACACGGAGGACTGATTTGTCCTGGGATACTGAGAAGGAAACACCCAAGAAAGGTCCTGTCCAGGATGAGGTGGCACCCTGAATTATTTCTCTTAATGCATGTGCCAGGGCTTGCTAACACAGATGAGAAAATGATCTGCTGTGCTGTATGCTTTGCTGTCTAAGGCATAGTTTTTTTTCAAAGTTTCTTCTGCTGAAAATGTGTGTCTCATTAATACACTTTTATTTACATACCTTGTGCTATTTTCTCCTTTCTTTCTACACAGGATGAAGTTCTGGTTCCATATTTGCCTCTCTCATGATGTATTGTGGTGTGTATTCAGACTAGATTAGTCCTACAGTAAAGTGGCAAATAGATATACCATTTAATACAAGTTTAGGGCTTGGTCTATACATCCAGGACAATTGTTCTGCATGAATACCACTTTGGAACAAGAGACCTTTTCTGGCTTATTGTACACTTTCATATCTGTCAATAATTTTCCTAAGTAGTGTAGGGGTGAAACTGAGAGAGGCTCTCATATTTTATAGACCAATAGCATTATTTTCTTGCTCTTTACAGGAAATTTCAGCTGAATCTTCTGTGCTAGTTCTGTAACTTGAGGCTTTCACTCAATTTGATGTAGACTTGTCTAAGAGACTGTATACAGAACCAGAAAAACACCCAAAATAATGCATTGTGCTTCTGTTCTGTGGAACTGCCCAAACTAAGCAACGGCAAGATGTTGCTATGCATGTGGGCATGAGTAAAGTTAGCCTGACATTTCCCCTCTGCATTGTCATGTTTTCCATATTACCAAAACCTTGCATTCAAAGAGAGAGATACTTCTTCTTTTTGGAGGTACGTTATTCTAGCCAAGAATAAATCACAGGGGTCATCTCTTTTGGTTGCATATGCTATTCAAATAGAAGGAACAGTGAACATGCCAAATGTTACACTGCAGGGCAGGTACAGTCTGGGCTTCCTACATCCTTAAATTTGTTTTGTTTGTTTGTCAATACTAAAAATAATGCAGCTACACTTATTTTGGGAGGTGAGTTGAAGAAAAGGAAGCTTTTTCTGCATGTGTGGAGCCTGCCTCCTTTGACCACCTATGGTAGGGCACAATACTACTGACCCTAGAGCAGAAAAGACTAAAGAAATACTGTAATTATGATGATTTTTAATTATTTGACCAGATTCCCAACACAGGTTTGTGAAACATATCAGATGATATTTTTGTTATGATTTGAAATTACTTGCTGAATGCAAAGTTTCTAAAGGGTACAGAAAAAGGGTTTCTGACATCTTGGAGCACCCTGTAAAAGTACAGCTGAATGGAACACTGGCTTCCAGAGGTCTTTAGTAAGAGTTCAGAGTTGAAGATTTCAGTCCGTATTTCCTTAACCAGGGTACTCACAATCTATTCTCGCCCCATGATGTGTCACCTCTGTATCAGCAGCATAAGCTCATACAAGTGAATTCTCTGTATATGCTTGTAAGCTTTCCAGAGACATGCAATGTATAGGAGTGTCCACTGTGTAGTCCTGAAAACAGAAACTGTTTAGTATAGCTCTAAAACTGTGGAGGATACATTGATCCTTACCTACAGTATTTTACCTACAATATTTTACACTGATCCAAGTCATCAGAGTTGCAATCACAGGCTACAGTTACAGGTTTAGTGATTAGAATTGCCTCTGTTATTAGTCCAGTATCATGAGTGAGGCCATGAAACAATGAGAAGGCTTGTTACCCAACTTTTAGATCAGTGCTGAAAAGACTGAGCTATGTTTACATTTTACAAATGTTCACTTTTTTATTTTATAAAGATGTGAATAAAAGTGAACGATCTGTTGTGTGATCTATTCCATTTACCTCAGATGTTCAGTGTAAGCTGTTTCAAAGAGGGAGATGACACTTATATGTGACCTCATAAAATACCTTTATAAAATTCCATGTGTGTTTCTTATGAAAAATGTGAGATATACTTGCAATAGATAAAACCAAAAGCAACTGAGAAGGCAGTTAATTTTTACAAACATAAAAGCAACCAGTCCCATGAGTCAAATTTGGCAGCTGAACTTTAACTTAATTTTTTTTTTTTTTTCCAGATTATGATGTCTTCCACAACTTTTGCAACTAAGCACGAACAGCAAAAGTAAATAATTGAGTACACAGAGGTTTGCCAGATCATGGAAGCAGCACTATGTGATGTGGCATGTGGGAAGGGAGTGCAGTCCAAGCAGCAGGCTGGCATGTGACTTCACAGCACAACAGGGCATGGACAACAAATGTTGCAGCAGAAGAAGAGAAACAGGAAAGGCAAAGTGGCAACTAGAAAAAGGAAGAGTGGCAGAAAAAAAATCAACAAGTAAAACTGTCACAAAATGTTATTTTTAGCTGGCAATACTGGGATATATTTCCATTTACCCTTCCAGCAGATGATGACTGCACAGGTCTGGGTCACACCGAGACAGCGACAAGGGACTGAGGCCAGCACCACATAGAATCCTAGAGTCCTAGAATGGTTTGGTTTGGAAGGAACCTTAAAGATCATCTAGTTCCAAGTCCCCTGCATGGGCAGGGACACCTCCCACTAGACCAGGTTGCTCAAAGCCCCATCCAACCTTGCCTTGAACAATTCCAGGGATAGGGCATTCACAATTTCCCTGGGCAACCTGTGCTAGTGTCTCACCACTCTCACAGTAAAGAATTTCTTCCTAATGTCTAACCTAAATCTCCCCTATTCCAGTTTTGATCCATTACCTCTTGTCCTCTCACTACAAGCCCTTGTAAAAAGTCCCTTCCCAGCTTTCCTCCAGTACCTTCAGGTACTTGAAGGCCTCTATGAGGTCTTCTCAGAGCCTTCTCTTGTCCAGGCTCTTCTCCAGCTTTCTCAGCCTGTCTTCATAGGAGAAGACCCTGAAAAAGTAGCATTTTTTTCCTAGCATTCAAATTTTTTTCTGGTCTTTTACTTTTTTACTGACACTAAGGATCTGAATGGAAAGATGGTCTTCTTTCTTCTCATTCCTCCTTCCAGTACACTTATGCCAGCACTAGTCCCTGGCTAGCTGCAGGGTAAATTGAGCTGGTCTATCAGAGAATAAACAAGAGAAAGAAACATGCAAAGTCATTGTGTGGGCACATGATGACTTGAGTTAGCATCAGGGGAGATGGGGAGGGTGGAGAGAAAGGCAATATAATCACCGTCAGCATCAGTGACAATTTATGTACACCTTTTAATTATTCGTCACATTTAGAAAAATGCTGCAACTTTTACAAGTTTGATAAATAGATGTAATCTTGAGCAACATGCTTATTTGAGCTTCACGGAAATTGACTAGAGGAAGCCTGAAGAAGCATCATCTAACACCTGCTACACTGCTAGCACTCACCAGTTTCTCAGCTGGAACAAGCAAACATTATTTTAGCAGAACTCAATATGCGTATGCTGACAGTTCTTGCTAGAAGGGCTCACTAATCCACCATTAAAAGGGACTACTATATCAGGTGCAAATACTAGCAGCATTGCTGGCATCTGCCCACCAAATACAGAATGCTGAACTCCAAGCACGGGTAGACTGCAAACAGCCTTGCAAGCATTGCAGTATTCATTAAATTAATTCTGAATAGCAATCTTTCAGTCTAATCAGTAACATTTTGTAGTAACAATGCAACCAAAATGCTTAAAAGCTGCCTCTCAGTAATATCTGTTGCCATACTGTATCTGTGCCAGAGGCTTTGGGCTCTGCTAGTATACCTGTGTTAGGTAAGATGTATTTGCAAGTGATGAATGATGCCTGCAGAAGTATGTAGTTGCAGTCCAGTCTTCAGCCTCCTAAGGCATTCTCTCTTCAAAATGGAACTAAACTATCTAAGCCACTTAAACTAACCTGGGTTCAACTTCAAAAACAAGGCTGCAGTCTGTATCAATATTTGTTCTGCCCTCATATTTTCCATCTTGGAAGAAAAATACTATGATGAAGGTACCTTCATATAACTTAGTTGAAATCAGTTCCAATCCAGATTCCCAAAAATGTTTCCGTGCTGTAAGACTGAGTAACAAAATACAGTTCTATACTATTACTTATTCAAAATGGCAGGTAATTATCCCTAAGTGAGAGGGAGAAAGGGGAAGAACATTTCCTGGTATTAACAGCATGTGAAAACATGCACACTGGCAGTTTCGTGGTAGTTACCTTGCAAAGTCACACCCTCATTATTTCACGGGAACTCATTTGTGTAGCTGTAACCAAAACTAGAAGTGTATATACAGCAGTTAGGAATTAGCTGGAATGGTAGAGTTATTTTGAGCTATTTCCTCACACGGAAATGTATCTTAACAGCTCTTCCTTACAGGGTATCTCAAGGCTGTGGAGAAGAAAAGTTTTAATGGATGAAAATCATTATCCTGTGATTCTGAGAAACAATTTTATAGAAAATATCTTTTTTATCTTTTGGCAAACACTGTAGAAGAGAGATGTTGAAGAAAACAGGTCTGCATAAGAATCTTCATCAGGCAGAATAAAGGCAGAATCACTGCTGCAAGACATTTAGGACATGATTGCACAAATTTTAGTTCTTAAGTCAACAGAAAAAAATGCAGATGAAGATTAAGCAACAATGAAGGGTGTTCTGTGACTACTGATGTTTTTCTAGTTTATGTAAAGGACATTTCTAACAACCCAGTATTGACTAAAATATTGGAAATTACCTTTGTGTTTTTCATATCCATTTGCTGTCAGTTTTTACAAAGCAGTGAGTTACCATGACTGACAGACAAATCCCAGTCCTTTAAATGGAATGAGTAATGTCTGAAGCCCACAGGTTCAACAGAAGACAACACTATTTTTCAGTACTAGATGGCTAAACCCTTTTCACTGGTTTTTTATTGTTTTCTTTTTTTTTATGGTTTTGTTTGGTTGGTTTTTTGTTTGTTCCATTTTATTTTGTTATTTTTTTTCTCTTTTTTCTTATCTGCAATCTGCAGCTGCCTGGGCAAACAAGTAAGATAGGATGTTTTACTCCCAGCTTTTGTGTTGTAAATCGATTATAGTATGGCATCTTCAGAACACAGTCACAGACAACTTTTGCCCTTGATCCGCACAGCATCACTGTGCATGTGGAAGTCATGAAGCCCTTGGTGGGAGGTTGGAATTGTATTATTCTGGCCTTGTCTCACTAAAACATTCTTTTTTGCATCAAACAGGCCTGCCTCTGGAAACAAGTAGGCTGGCAAACCAGGTCAGCACATGCCTGCATCAAACAGAAAACAATTTTTTCCCCAGATCCTACTTTTTCCTGGTTTTGAGTTCAGACGCTTCCAAACTTGAGCTGTATTGCCATCTATAATGGTATTTACCAACATTGCTGATGAACTTCCTTATCCAATATATTGGCTTCTGTATGTGCATATGGGCGCTGGCTGACACACACCTGCTTAGAAGAGGTTTTATTAATACCATTCCTCTATACAAATAGCAAGATGTCTGTCTTCTGTTGTGAGGAAGTGAGGCAGAAATATAGAACAAACAAACCCATCATCTCTACTTTTTCATTGCAGCCTCTGTATGAGCATCTTCCTAGCTTGTCTGTCTCCAGCCTTGTTTCCCCTTGGTTCACAGTCCTCAGTGCTAGTCAGTTCCCCAAGCTCACTTGTGGTGCACTGAGACAGCAGCTTGGCTCATCATTGGTTCCACACTCCCAGCTTTGACTCCACTTATGCCGCCTACACCTCATGCTGACATCAGTGACTGTGCAGTGAGCCTGTTCAGGCAGTTCATCCAGCCTAACCCCTGCCTTTTTGATCAATTCCCTGAATATATGGCCAAGATTAAACATTTGTGAGCTGTCATGAAAGCACATTCTGTATGAGGCTATAGCTTTTGCAAAGAAAAAGGTCATAAATCCAACAGGATTTCAAATTACTTACATTGATATTTGAAACCATGAGTCTATTGACTAAATTGACTAAAGCTGATGGGAAACTACAGCTGCCATTTGAATATGTTTGTTTGAGAACTGCCATTCTGACAGCTTCTTCACATCTTTTAAAACAAAGATACATCACATTTGAACTTCTCAGGGCAGGGGAGGGGGCAACTTGAAACAGCAAGAAATGTAACTTGTTCTTTCTTAGTAAGGGCTAACCCTGAAATAAAAACTGGTTATGTAAGGATGCAGAAGAGAGGGAGTTATGGTACTTTCCATAAAATTTAATGGACTTCCCATACTACAGTGAGTCTACAACTAGTCACTAAACACATGATCCCCAAAAGGGAACAGTGCAGTACATTATAGAACACTAAATGCAAGTAAGAAGCTCCTGGTCATACCATCACTTAGGTCAGTAAATTTACAAATTGCAAACACTGGTTCAGAGAGATGTTGGGAGTTCCTCAGGTTTCCAATACGATGGTGGAGGTGTTAACTTTAAGTATGCACATCAAATACTCAAGACATGACACATTAAAAAGGTAGTTTGCATGTATCTACCTACTAGTCTGCAGAAGATTATCAAGATTGCATGTATCTACCTATTAGCCTGCAGAAGATTATCAAGATCTGCCATAAAAATTATTTCAATTTTTGTCTCCATGTTCATTAGTCAGGCATTTCCCCTCTTAAACTTGTGCTGTTGTTTAAGAGATTTTGGCCTAGAAATCATGCTTCCCATTTTTTAAAACAAGTATTTAGTGTCAGATTTGTATTTCGCTGGCCTGTAGTGAGGGAAGGTGATGCTCTTTTAAACTCTGGAACAACAGGCATATAGCAAATATTAACTCTGTTCCAAAAAATGCTGGGGTTGAGCTGGCTTTTAATCCCTTCTGCTTTTGTTGGTAGTCCAGAACAGCAATGTTCTGATAATAGGAACCCTCTATCTTCAAGCCTACATTTTAGTCATGGGTAGTTTATGCTAACCTGCACTCATGCCAATTTTGCTTTCAGTTTTTACTGTTCACTTTGCTCTTTGCAAAGTGCTCTTGCACATATACAGAGAAAAGATGTATCAGTCTCTATTCAGTCTATAGCTATTCTCTGTTGCATTTGCCTATGCCCACTCCCCTTGACAATAAAATTACTTCATGTCATGCCGTTATTACATTTATGTTAGGCATCTATCTGCAGATCCATTTTCTTTTTCTCTGTAGCCAGACTAGAACTGTTTATAACAGTTTAAAGCCTATGACTGAAGCAAATTATTTTTACCAGATCAGATAAAACCCTCACCCCTCGAGGACTCTTGTGGGAAGCTGTGAAGGCACATCCAGGTTCCTGTCAGTAGCACTACACAGGGACTCTTTTTCAAAGAGGTGAAGGCACGAAGGTGACCCTTGATTAAGTCACCAGTATTCCCTCTGTCTGCTACAACTGTGTTACTTCTAACAATCAGCCTAAACAAGCTTTGTAGTTTATACCAACTCATCTCGTGTCAAGGCTTTCAGGAAAGTTTCCCCTCCTCTATTGGTGCCCCCATCCTAAATTGGGTGACATAATACTAGCAGTAAAACACTTTGTCATTTGAAATGTACATAGTGGTATTTTTTTTCCTTAGCTTTTCTTTGTTTGTTACATTTACACTATGTAATTCTACATCCAGCTTCAGAATCACTCATGTGGTTTTTTTTGCCAGTAAACTGCATTCTAGCAGCTATACAAGAAAATGAATCAGTTTGTACCTTGAGTTACAAATACAAAATTACAGTACAAAATTGCAAAACCTGTAAGCAAAATCAGCTTCTTTTTGTGTGCGTATCTAGTTCCAGCAGGCCTTAATTACATCAAAGTGCTCTGAATAAGTAAACATGATACATTTTATTTTGGAGCAAAGGAGCTCTCTTGCATGGAGAATCACTAGTTACTGTATTTCAGTAGATTTCTAAAGTTAAACTGCAACTATCTTGGAGGCGATTTTTGTATTTCTATATAAAATATAGACTCAGATATATTGTTGTAATATCTGATTTAATCAGCAGAGCTAACATGCTTCTAAATCCTGGCCTACAGTTTATTTCTTGAGAGCAAGTCCTACTGAGGTTAAAAGACAGTCAGAGCCTACCTGTCACTCTGCCACCCTCCTACCAGCGCAGCTCATGCCGTAGCCTCTCCTGGAGTTGCGTGAACTCCAGAAAGGACGTAGAGGATACCTACAGACATGGCAAGGCCCAAACGTCTACTCTGAAGCGCTTCAAATAAAGTATCAATGAAAGCGGTCAGATCTATTTTAAATGAGCTGGGTTTGTTTTGTTTGTATTTTGTTTTTTTTCTGACCAGCATCCATCCCCACC
>NW_009954101.1:1589539-1603094 GCF_000747805.2 Chaetura pelagica | reverse complement strand
GGCGGCGGGGCGGGGCAGGGCAGCCGCGGCGGCAGCGCTGGGAGGTGGAGGTGGTGTCAGCCCGGGGGGGGGCTCAAGGTGCCTGCGGGGGCTGGTGCCGAGCTGCCGTGAAGTTTTGCTTGTTTGCTTTCAGTAAGTGTCCGGCTCTCACTAGGCGTGCGCTTTTGAGGGTTACAGAGCACTGGAACAGGCTCCCCAGGGGGGTTGTGGAGTGGCCTTCTCTGGAGATTTTCAGGACCCTTCTGGATGCCTTTCTAAGTGATCTGCCCTAGGTTTGTTTGGTCGTGCTCTGGCAGGGAGATTGGACTCGGTGATCTTCGGAGGTCCCTTGCAACACCTGCTGTTCTGTGATTCTGTCATTCTGTGATGTGGTTGTACTAGATTAGCGCCTAAGCCACTGTCCAAGCAAGGACTGCCTCTGTGGTTCCGGGACAGGGTGAAAGATATTCTCTGGAGTTTGTGGGTGGGGAGGGTGCAGTGTCCCCATAGTGCTGTGCAGTGTAGTCCATGAGACCTCAGTACGGCTGCTCAGTCTTTGCTGCGTTCTTAACAATAAACTTAATAGCTAATTTTGAAATCCATTCAGGCACTGAAGAAAGAGGTGCTGGAGCAGCTGAGGGAACTGGGGGTGTTTAGTTTGGAGAGGAGGAGGCTGAGGGGAGACCTCATTGCTCTCTAGAGTTACCTGGAAGGACATAGAACAAGAAGAAATAGCCTCAGGTTGTACCAGGGGAGGTTTAGATTGGATATTAGAGGAAACCTCTTCACTCCAAGTGTTGTCAAACACAGGAACAGGCTGCCCAGGGAGGTGGTTGAGTCACCATTCTTAGAGGTGTACAAGAAACATGTTAGATGTGGCACTTCAGGGTATGCTCCAGTGGCTGAGGTTGGAGTGTTTTGGCGTGGTTTTTTTTGTTTGTTTGTTTTGGTTTTTTTGTGTGTGTGTGTTTTCGGGTGGAGTGTGTGGTTCGTGGGGTTTTTTTTGTGTTGATGATCTTCAGAGGTCCCTTCCAAGCCCTAATATTCTCTGAGTGTGTGATGGTTGGACTTGGTCCCTTCCAACCATGACGATTCTCTGGTTCTGTGAATGGAGGTGTTAATATAACTTCATGTGAACTCAAGTATCTTTTTAGAGCAGGCAATGATTTTCAGTCTTACAGAAATACCTTGTAACCTGAAGAAACCTGTAAGTCTGTATATACATGTGCTTTTACTGAAGAGATTTTGCAGTATGCTAGTTGTTCCTGAACTGAAAAGTTTATCCAAAGCAAATGAAGAAAAAGTCTCCAGTGCCTGTATTGATTTAATCTGTCCCTGTCTATGGGTAAAGTAAGTAGAAAGGCATGTAATTTTACTATATATAGTAGTACAGTGCAGTCAAGAGCTTATTTTTGGTGAGGGACATTGAAATAATAATAAAAACGTGTTGTGTATGTCATAGCATTTGAAAATGCTAATGTTAAAAAAAAAATAGTAGTAATGGGCAATAGTTGATGCCCAAAGATGAAAACCAGGCAGATGTGTGACATTTCCCTATTGCTACTTGCTTTTCCTCCAGTGAGTTTTAGCTCAGGAAACTTCTTGAGCCAGATGTGATTTTGCTTTTATTTAATATGTCCTGCTAGATTTTTTTTATATTCTGCTGTTAATTTCTCCAATCTCCCATTAATCCATGTAAGTTCTTCAGTTTGCATCATCTGGCTGTCAAGAAGCCACTTTAAGCCTCCAGACCTTGGGTGGGATGAATTACCTTTTTGTTTATTTTGATTGTGGCTTCTACCTTCCTCTTTTACACATAGTATTTGAGGTGTGAGCAATTACCTTGGGTAATGTGTTTCAGATGATTCAAATAAGGACCTGTCCTTGTCCTGTGGCTACTTAATTTCCTAGCAACCTTTTGATAAGAGACCGTTAAAAGTCTTTTAGAAAGCCCAAGTTGATTTTTGACAACTGCAGCACCCTCACATCCATATAATAGAATATGCCACCTTACTTTTATCCTAAAGCTAGAGGAAGAATGCAGATGACTTCCCCTGATGTGGGCTCAGATTTATGTGCCAGAAGGGAAAGACCTGCTGTGATTAGTGGCTGAGGACAGCGGTCCCTCTGCATCAGCAGCTTCTGGTGTCCGGTTTTGGCAGACAAGAGTAGGCAGATTATGAGCAGTACTCCAGAACGGGAGTCTGCAAAGTCCCCAGCACACCACAGAGACTGTTTCAGACAGCAGAAGGCCCAGTTGGTGACCAGCGATTGAATAACAAATCCTCCAACGACCAGCCTTCCATTGATTACCAGCAAAATTCTTCAGTGTAGACCTCTGATGAAACCTTACACCAAACTACCAGGAGTAACCAAAAACTGCCAGGATGAGGGGCCAGTAGGTACTGTCTTTTATAGTTCGAGGTCTGGCCCTTCAGTTAGTGTCCTGCTGCTTTTCCTCATTTGCATGAAAGTCCTGGCTAGTCAGAGGGCTGTATCCCATGCAGAGGCTCATGGGGGTTGTCCGGCAGGTGTAGCTTGTAACAAGGTTTCTCCTTTTCTGCCCTTAGTGCTGTCAGTCAAATGAGCAGCTTTGTCCTTATCTTTGTCCTTGGAGCAGCAAAAGGCAGGAAGTGGCTGTATTAGGCCCAGGTGGCCTGCTAGTGTAAAAGGCATATTTAAAATTATTTTGTGGAGAGAGGCATTGTTCTTTACAGAGATGCTCCAATTAATTCCCCAGTCATCTTTGTTGCTCTCCACTGGACTCTCTCTAGTAGTTCCTTGTCTCTCTTGAACCAGGAGCTCAAGACTGGAGTCAGTTGAACTTCATTAGGTTCTTCTCTACCCAGCTTTCCAGCTTGTCCAGGTCACACTTGATGGCAGCACAGCCCACTGGAGTGTCAGCCACACCTCCCAATTTGGCATCAGTAGTGACCTTGCTGAGCATATACTCTGTCCTCTTGTCCAGGTCATTGATGAATATGTTGAACAAGGCTGGACCAAGTATTGACCCCTGGGGGACACCACTGGTTACAGACTGTTGTGGTTCCATTTTTGGCTTGCAAATCATGTCGTGGTTTGGACCTAACATGACAACAAAGAAACATCCGCATGTTGGCTGTCTTATCTCTCTGCCTCACACACACTCTGGGATGAGGAGGACAAAGCTTATGGGTTGAGACAAAAGATAAAGAGGGTGCTTCACCAATTTGTCCTGGGCAAAACAGACCTCACTTGGGGAAAAAATAATTTTATTTCATACTAATCAAATGCACACAGCACACAGACAACAGAAAGAGCAGTGCTTGCTTATGTTACCCCACCCCTTCTCTCTTCCTGGGCCCAAATTACTTTGTTCCTGATTTCTCTGCCGCCTTCCCCCCAGTGGCACAGAGGGGGCAGCCCAAATTGGAGCTGGAATCACATGACCAAGTGTTGACAGGTAAGTATAGCCACTATAAATTACATCACCTAAGGCTGAATTAGAATTTACAAATTAAGCAGTTTGTTGTAAATAAGGGAAATTAAGCAGGTGAAGAGAAACAATTTGGAAGGAAACTGGGAATGGAATCGGAGGGCTTAACAGGTGAATCAGGTAAATGTTCAAGTTTACACCATACACTCCATATTACTCTGGAGAGAACGCTTATATTCGCCCCTTTTATTTGGCTCTTGTGAGATCTCACTGAGTATTGTGTACAGTTCTATAGCCTCCAACATAAGAAGGACATGGAGCTCATGGAGAAAGTCTAGAAAAGGACCTCAAAGATATGAGGGCTAGAACACCTGTCCTATGAGGAGAGGCTGAGAGAGTTGGGGCTGTTAAGCCTGGTGAAGAGAAGGCTCTTGGGAGGCCTTGCAATGAAGAACCTTTTCCTAATATCCAATCTGAACTTCCTCTGATGCGATTTCATTTCCTCATGTCTTATAACTGGTCACCACGGATCACCAGAATCAGCACCTCCCTGTCCACCGCCCCCTGTGGGGAAGTTTTAGACTGCAATGACCTCTCCGTTTAGCCTTCTCCAAGCTCAAGAAACCTGTTTTGCTGAATGAGGTTTCTGCTGGACAGGCTTTTACTAGCTTTCTGCCTGCTTGTGGGTGTGTTTATCAGGCTGGAGATGGAACTTTGAAAGCTTCATTTAGGTAAGTTTAAACTGCTGTGAAAGAGCACTGAGATAAAGTAATACTGCCAAATAAAAATAAATAAAATAAATTAAAATTCATTACGTGTATATTTTTTTATCTGATACAGGAGTTAATTGTGTAACCACTGATTATGAGGTTGTGATAATAACATAATTCCTGGCAATTTTATCAAAAATTGGCAGAAGGAAGTAGTGCCTTCAACAGAGGAGCTGGTCTTGACACAGTTACAGGATAGTAATGAGACAGATCTGACAGAAGAGCACAAGTAGTTGGTAATGTAGTTTTGAGATGAAACGGTAACCTTTGGTAAACATGAAACTGGCTTTCCAGTTCTTAATGGTAGTCAAAGGTTGCATTATGAAGATGCTACATACTGTAGTTTACATGATAGTATCTCAAGAGTGTCTGCAGAATCAGCATTTGCTGAGAAGGCTATTTTGGTAGGTGGTATTCAGGATTTTGCAGATATGTCTAACAGAGTATGTGTGGAGTTACTGAAGAAATTAAATCTTACGTCGGTCCTTGGAATTATGTGGAAGGACTTTGTCACTGGTACAACTCTAGTCAGAGACTGGGGAAGAGGGGACTGCCTAGCAGGGAAAAACTGGGGAGAGAAATTACATTGTTTAGAATAATTTTCTTCAACCGTTGCTGTTAATAGCAAAGTGAGCAAATTGTTTTGTGTTTTGTGTTCTAGCTGAAGGAACCAGAAATTATTAATCTCTTCATGGATTTTTGGCCTGTGAAGCAAAATTTTAATTTTCATAACTTTTTTCATTTGTCACTTTTCAAACAACATGGTGCACTTAAAATTCTGTTATATCCTTATGTTGGCCTAATTGCATGCAGTAGTTATTCGAAGTGTTGTCCAAACCTGGGGATAAAATTCCCTGCACTGGTGAATTGATGAGAGTTTTGTAAGCTAATTTTAACACAGTTGAGCCTGCTAACATAGTTACAGGCCTTGTCAACTAGAAGCTGTATTATCAAAAAATAACTAGAATTTTTGGCAAAGAATTATCATCTCCTTACTGTGAATGCAAAGTATTTATTCCTGACATTTAGTGATTTTTATATGAATAATTTTAAATGTTTATGTAAGTTAAAGAAGGGTAGAGATGGCTATGTATTTCAGTTTCCAAAGGGTAGGCATACAGGCAACTGAGAAGATAAGAAAGACCTTGTAAATCAGGTATCTGGTCCTGCTTTGAGGGTTTGTCAGTCCTGCAGCAAACATGAGCTCTGTTGCTATGACTGCATTATGTTTGGTACTTTATTTATGTATTCATAGCCAGCTTGAATATGTGTATATTCACATAGTGAGGTCTGAAGTAGTGCCCTTAGAAAGCTAGAAGGCAAATTAAATTCTTAAGCAAGCAAGTGCTATTGACCATCCTGTCCCCAGTCTTGGATTTTAGTGTATTTTACTGGCCAGCAGAGAATCCAGGTGCAATATCACTGGACAAAACTGTTGCAGTTTATATGTTTAACCACCTGTGCGTAGAGGGGAAGACATTCCTTAAAGGTTCTGCAGCCTAATGCAGAATTATTTAACAATAAATGCTTATTTTTGCAACTGCAAAAAGTTATTTTACAAACTGTGAAGGTTTGTTTCACCATGAAGTAGTTATGTAGATTTTCCTGTAAATGGAGCAGCAGAGATATTGTTCAGTAATATATCAGATCTTATGAAGAAGTTAAGAAATGTTAATTGAGCTGTGTGTGTGGAAATCAAGAGTACACAAATTCAAAGTCTCTGCCATTCAAGGATTACATTTTTCTTTTGTAGACACATACAACTTGAGTTCTTAGTTTAGCTTCAGTACAGTATTCTTAAGGACTTTAAAAGAATATTAGGAGACACTTGAAATAATATAATAATACTACTTAATATGAAAACAGATGTAGAATTTATCAACTACAGATGAAGCTGTGTCTTGTTTGAAATTGATAAACAAAGATATATGTAATCTGTATCACATTTTAGGAAGAGAAGCCAAAGGTAAATACCAAATGTTACTTTTGAAGTTCAGTACCCCTTAGAATCTTAACATTCTGATCTGCTGGCATTACAATTAAAAAAAAAATAAAGGCGGCAAATGTGGAAGAGTATGTCAGGCTGGCCACATCCTTTTGACTATGGATAACTATAGGCTAGTAGGAACACAGCCAGACAAGAACTGCAGCATAGAATAATCTTGGTAATAAAAGTGACTCTAGTACCTTTAATCTGCTTTGCTCTAATTACACCAAGAGCAACTTTGCCTTGGGGACAGTAGTGTCTTATAAGAGAAGTCAAGGATGTTTCAACATTGATCAGCCTTCTCAATTTAATCGTAAGCAATACTAAAAATACTAGTGGTTCCTTTAAAATATTTGTTTTTTTAATTTATTACTATTGATTTTTATAAACCTAAAAAAAAAAAAAAAGTATTTTACTTTTTTATACTGTATTCATTTTTTCTCTCCCTTGGCTTCCCCAGTAATGAATTCTCAGGATTATCTGACTTTTTCCACCTATATATTTTTTGTGCCTTTCATTTATGATTTTTTTTGATTTTTTTTTTTTTTTTTTTGTCTTCCTGTGAAAGGTGGCTGTTGGAGTCATCTCCTTTTAAAGACTCTGATCTCCTATCCAGATTTATCCCTTGCAATGCACCTGTGTGTAACTTTAAAAAATAACTTTATAATTTTTTAAGTCAAATACTGACTTCTTAGTACTGGATTCAGTTTTCTCTTTTATACCTTTACCAGCATCATACTTTTGCTCCACAAGCTCTGATGAAATATTTTTTGTCGAAGTCTGTAATGCTTTCTGCTTGGAACAGATAATTCAACCTCCGACTCCTGCATGTGTCAGCCTAGTTGTTGCTTGTGTTGTTACTAGAAGCATAGCACTCCCTTGGCTTTAAAGACATAGTCCTCAGTTACTTTTTTCCTCCATCATTGTACAAACAATTTCTGAATTTCATCACACCAGTGATGCCTGTAATTTCTGGTAAGAGTTTCTTTTTAAATTCTTAAGTTCCTAAAGCTATTAAATATCTATGCCAAGTTTGAAGACCTGTAAACTGTCTATCTGTAGCAAGTGGCTTTTGTTTAGTATGCAGTTTAGCTTTTTATGAATGGCCGGCTGTATGAGCTTAGTAATGTAAAAGAGAACAGGTCCTTGATGTCCTTAATGTTTGTATTGCTGGGCACTGTATAAAAATGAGTTCTAGAGGCCTCATCCTGTGGCTCTTCTGCCACACCAGTAGTCAATGGTAGATGGTATATACTGTAAAGTTAACAAGAATTTTGCTTACATAATGAATAATCAAATACTGTGGCTGATGTTTATTTCCTTCTCTATGTTTTTCTTAATTGTTTCTATATTGCTACAATTGTTTCTATATGAATACAATTTTATGAGCTTTTATTTATTTATTTTTTTCTTTTGTTTCTTTTCTAAGCAGTTCATCAACTGTTATCCAAAAGGCTAGAGATTTTAAATACATTGAGTGTGCTTGCTCCTTAGGTTTTGGTAGGAGCATATTAAAAGGCACACTTATATGAATTGACAGTAGCTTAAAGAGCCCTACAGTGTTTGTTATAAAATATTTTCACTTTCTTATGGTAATGTGGAAAATGCATACTTCTTCATTCTTCTGTTTAGTACCGGCACTTAGGCATTTCTACATACTTCAGAAGTCCAATTTAATGAAATTGCAAATAGATGAGTTGTGCACTAGGGAGAGAATAAATGGAGCAAACTGAAATGAATGTGAAATGTTCAGAAATTATGTATTTTGGTGCTCACATCAGATAGTGGAAAGAAAATGCTACTTACCTTAAATAAAGCACCTATTGTTTGAGTTTATTAAGGAAGCCAAACAGTCTGGAGAAAACCACTGCCAAAAAACTCAATCATACACAAGGTCAGACTGTTACAAGGGGACAGTAACTAAAATGGCTAGCTTTGTTAGCTCCGAAATATATTCTTAACTGGTAGAAAATGGTACATCAAGAGAGTGATACTTTACAAAGAATGCTCAAAAAGGGTGATTTGGGGGTTCTTAAGATTTTTTACTTGTCTGGGTCAACACTAATGGTCCACTTCAGTTTTATAATGTATGGAACCTGTTTTTCCTGATAGTTCTGAATTCAATATTACACTTACACAATTTGGGAATAATCCCTTCAGTTTTTTCCTCCATGTCTATTAGGATTTGATACAGAAATAAAATGATTTATCTCTCTTTATTGGAGTTTTCATCAAATGGAGTTTTGAGCTTGTAAAATCATTAGGGTTTAAATGTGGTTTTGCTATCTTTAATAGAAGGGCTTGTAAATTGTATGCTTTAATGGGAGATTTCTTCATAAAAATAGCAAACAGATGAGCATTTAAATCCAGATATGCCATTTCTCTTGGAGGCCTACATTCGATTCTCCACAAACATCTAAATTCTTAAAAAAACCCTAATGTACACAAACGCAGACAACTAATACTGTGCTTTATATTGATTTTATGTGCCTTTTAAAATATGTCATCTCCAAGTAGATTTAAAAAAATCCACATCCAGTGCAACAAACTTTCTTATTTGTATTTCATGCCTTATGAAACTGAAGCAGAGATTCTGACAGATATGTATGAGTTTTAAACTCAAGTAGTTTCAGAAGGCTCTAGACCCCTAAGTAACTCAGAGCTTGTCTGTAAAACTACTGTCATGTCTTGCACTGTTCTAACAGTACAGTGGATATAATCCATCAAACCCTATTTAGTTATTGTTTACTATGGTTATGTTATGAGCCACTTCTTCAGTTTCACAGTGTCTTAGTCTTTGGAAATACAGATTATGTAGCAGTTTGGAGAGGGGTCAGGAAAAATGCAATAAGAGCACTGTCAGAGAGCTAATGAAGTCATGTGCCACAAAAAAAAAAGTGGAGTAGGAGACAGAAGAAAGAACGGTATGCCCACTTGCTTTGCTGGATTTAATGGTATCTAACTGTGATGACAGGTTTTGAAATGGTGGTTACTTTCATCTAGGTGGATAAGAATACTAGGGAGGCGTCTGACAATTTTCTACAATCTTCTGTTAGCCAAGCTGAGAGTGGGGCTCCAACATCAACAAAGAGCTGGGTGATGTTAAGCTCAGGCAATCTCCAGTTTGAAGTCTATGAAATAGCTGCATAGGAAAGGTTTCCATGGGAGTTTATTCTCTGCAGAGCTGGTGAACATGTTCCTAGTGACCAGCTTGGTGAAGGCAGGCACAGCAAGCTTGCAGATGTCACCAGTGAGAGGGATCTGTTACTCTACTGCAGGTGGATTGGGCTGCCATTCAGAGGCGTGTTGACAAACTGTCTTATCATTAGGAATGTCACGAGATTTGGCAAATTCAAAGCCCTGTGCCCAGGGCTGCAGAAGGCTTGGCAGCATTGGAAGCCTGCAGTCAGGCTGGTGAGGAAATCACTCAGCGGCAAGGAACCAGGACATTAAGATAGACAACAGGCCAAGCAGGGGCCAGCAGCGTATGCTGGTGGCTGAAGCGGTCCAGTGTTTACTGTCTGTTTCAACAAGTGTAGCTGTGTTTCAACTTAAAAACCAAAACTTTGTTTATAGCTTTGTACTGATGTGGTCTGCCTGAATTGGCATTGGCCTCTCAGATAAGGCAATACTAATTTTCTCAGAGCAAAATCTTACTGTTCTGGTCCATCTCATTCCCATCAATCTCTTAATGAGATGCTTGGGTGCAGTCTAACCTGGTTTTTGTAGACTTCTATGAGCATGTTTGCCAAATATACTACATTAGTTATCAAACTAGTGTTTCCAAATTATACAAGAAAGGTTCATCTATGTGACAGACTTCTAGCTTTCTTACTTACAGTGAAGTCATTGTAAGGTATTTTTCCTGAGGAATACTGCCTGCAAAGGACCTTGAGTGGTCACTAGAGCAAATCAGTATGGTTCTGGGGTTTGATGTGGTGACTGCTGTGTTCACCATTTTAAAGCATTTGTATATAATTGGTTGTATACTGTAAAAGCAGCACCTTACAGTGTCCTCAAAAAGCTTTAGACTAACTTAGTGAACTTGATGTCTGGTTAAATAAATATGTGTTCAGTAAAAATCAATAGCTTTTAATGAAATATGTGACTGTTTATTGCTTAATTACAATTATGCTATTTTGAAATACGTTATTTCAAAGAATTATATTAGGAGAGCAGTTCACTGCTTTTCAATAAGATTGATGCTTGATCAAAATGAGAAGTGACCGTTTGACAGAAGTGCCTGCTATTCGTAAAAAGGACGCTAGAGTGTAGTGTAGCATTTATAGTAGTCACAGCTGAGCGCTATCAGAAGTCTTCTGAGAACAACTCTTACACACTTTTTCATATTTTATTTTTTTCTTTTGTGTGTGTATGAAAGGAAGAAAGGTTAAATTCATAGCTCTAAGTGACAGGATATGGCATTGTTGCATGGATTGAGAGGTACAAGAACTTTGCTCTTTTTCTAACTTCTGAAACGTGTGAGCACTGAGCCTGCTTTCATTAAAAATCAGTGGCAGAATTCTCTTACTTCATTTGAACTGAGCTTTTAATTTAACTCAGCTTTCTCTTTTCTTGTTTCAAACTAGGATTCAAACTTGTTTTGCCATTAGCAAGTGAAGTATAAGTGCCAACAGGCTCTGTCTTTAAAATACTGTATTAAATAAGGTAAAGTTGCATAGGTAGACATCAGTGTCAAATATTAAAAGACCTATTGTTTATGTGAAGATAAAAAAGTCTGTTGATACTTTTTGGTTTTGGAACAAGAGAGTGGTGTGAATGTAACTTAAAGCTAGTTTTAAACAAAAGTGAAAAACTTTATGAACTGTGACATGGAAAGTTAGTGTCAGAAGTTTTTATTCTTGCAGAGATTCTTGCAAGGTTACCCTTAAGTTACCCTTAATGGCAAGTTGTTAATCCATTTTAAATCAAGAAACAGAGAATAATAAAACAACAATGAATGAAGCTTTTAGGTAAATAACTTCAGCTGTGTAGACCACATTTACAAACATCTAAATGTAATTAAAATTACTGTTAGTAGCTCTAGCTGGCAGTCTTAATCCCTCAGCTTTTCAGGCTGCCTTGCTGCTGGTTTGCTGCAATGTTCACTATGACCCTTTGTTCCAAATGGTGCACAAAAGAGCCTGCGTTCCCTCACACCAGTGTTCCAGACTGAGAAGGAGAGGATCACAAAATCACAGAATTGTAAGATTTCAAAGGGACCTCTAGAGATCATCTAGTCCAACTCCCAGGACTGCATCCATGCGGGTCTTGAATATCCCCAGAGAAGGGGACCCCGCAACCTTCTGGGTAACCTGTTCCAGAAGGGCTGGTTAGGCACAGTTTATAAGAGTCTTCTGTGAGGAGTCTTTTCGGGCAGGCAGGCATGCAGAGGCTAGCACCCCTACCAGACCCCGAGGCTAAAGAGACGATCCTGTCTGCTGGTCCTGGCAGGTCAGAAGAGGACATCTGCTGTATAGAAGTCAAGTTCCACATGTAATATATTTTTTGTCTTCTTTTAGATTAGAATGAGAGCTTGATGCCAGCAAAGAATCAGCACTGAGTTGTGTGTCTGGTGGCTTTTGAAGAACCCTCTTGTTCTGCTGAAAACAGTCTGAGTGGGTGGCAGAAGCAAACTTCCCTCAGGCTGTGCTAATGCTTCTTAATTGATGAGTTATGCATGTTCTTGGGTGTGGAGATACAGATGTTAGCAATGCACTGGACTTATTTGTCTTGCAAATCTGTATAAAAATGTAACAAAATCTGTGAGTAATTGTGTGTATGTACAATTAAGAGTTACATAACTATTTTTCGCTAACTTAAGAAGTGAAAATGCTAAAATTATGGATTGCTGGTAGGAGTATTAATGTTTGCTAAAATGCCATTCCACAATACTAAATACAATTTAATTTTTAATGGAATTTTTTATTTTTAAGCTTTTTGAAGTTGGAATGGCTGAGGAGCAGGTGCAGCAGTGGGGATCATAGGCACAGTGGTGGTGGACAGCTGGTTACTGCCTGGTGAGAGTACACATGGCGTGTTGAGAGCAGCCTGTGTCATGTTTCAGCTTAGTGGCCCTTGCTATGGAAGCCAGACAGCAGGTACTTTCTATGTATGACCATTTTTGCTTCTTTGGAGTGTTTATAGCTTAGTGGTCTCTGTCCGATTCCAGTCCATGCCTTTAAGATAGTTTTCAGCTTTTTGTTTACAGTTCTAGTCAAGAAAATAGATAATGGAAATATTTTGGGCCAGGTTAGGACAGACCTTCCTAGTATATGATGTTGTAGGTAAATAGGATGTCTCTAATTCTAGTCTAGTAACTACTCATACCTTTTCTTCTTTTTCATGTATAAGCCTTCAGAATGGGGAGTAGGTTAGATTTTATAAGAACAGTTTGTAAAATCCTGCCTACACAAAGCTCAGATTCTGCATCTCTTCTGTTAAATGGAGAGACATAAATTAAGGATGGGTTCAGAATGAATAAGGGAGTCTCTTTGAGTATTTTTATAAGTAGTCTGTGTTCTTATGTTACAAATGGTTTGATGCAGCATTTTCAGATGTAGGCACTTCTTAATAATCTTTTAAACAAATGGCATGTAACATACATAAAACATGGACTTTTTCACATAAAGCCAGCAGTGGGGTTTCTCATTTTATAATTATTTTTTCAAAGGCTAAAATTGTAACAAGCATTTGGAAAAATCCAACTCTTCAGTTGAAGCAAACATTCAAACAAATTTGCTTCTTTAGCTTTGCAAAAAAGTTGTCTTCAACCAATGGTATCCACAGACCTCATTTAAGTTAAGAAGCATTTATCTGAGAACTTCATATGCTCTTTAAAAATATACTTCTTTTACATTGTGCCATTAACTGGATTGTTATCTATGTATATAGAAATGGATGGCAGAATCAAAATGCTGATTCTCTATTGTTGGAATTTTTGTTTTCTTTTTCATTCTTGTTCTCCTTTTTCCCAGGAAATTTTGAGCTTTTCCATAAGACGTTTTTGGTTGCAGAATTTTTCTGGTTTGTTCTTGTGACACCATCTAAACTTCTGAGGCAGACTGGGAATTATAAAGCTGGCAGTGTAAAACTTGAGTTTTTCTTAATGTGTCACGGGCCTATTTTAAATGCCATTATCACTTCACCTTCTTGAACAAATTTAAAGCTCTGCTAACTGTCTGGCATCAGTCTTGTCAGAGTGCCAGCTATTTTGCCAGCCTGCAAAGCCAAGATGCATGAAAATCTCAACAATCTCAGGCTCATTAGATTTTGGCTTTCCTGGTCTTTCTGTAATTACTGCAGTGCTGCATAAGCTAAATTATATTTTTTCTATTTAGTCCTATTAGTTACAGTGGAAACCACAGCCAGTTTTAATGTAAACAGTTGAAACAGTTGAAAGAG
>NW_009954101.1:1526805-1589528 GCF_000747805.2 Chaetura pelagica | reverse complement strand
TATTATCCTATTGATTTGTTAATTTCAGTTTGCAAAGAAAGCTACCTGCCAAGGTCTACTTCTCTACAGTAAGTCAGAAAAACACACGGGGTAGATATTTTGTTCTTCTCTGTTTTCTAGCATAGAGTCATAGAATGGTTTGGGTTGGAAAGGACCTTAAAGATCATCTAGTTCCAACCCCACCTTCCATGGGCAGGAACACCTTCCATTAAACCAAGTTGCTCAGAGCCCCATCCAACCTGGCCTTGCACACTGTGCAAGGGTGTGGTTAGTCGGTCAAGAGAGGTTCTCCTCCCCCTCAATTCTGCATTGGTGAGGCCGCATCTGGAGTATTGTGTCCAGTTCTGGGCCCCTCAGTTCAAAAAGGACAGGGAACTGCTCGAAAGAGTCCAGCGCAGAGCTACGAAGATGATGGAGTGGAACATCTCCCTTATGAGGAAAGGCTGAGGGAGCTGTGTCTCTTTAGCTTGGAGAAAAGGAGACTGAGGGGTGACCTCATCAATGTTTACAAATATGTAAGGGGTGAGTGTCAGGGGGACGGAGTTAGGCTTTTCTCAGTGATGACCAGTGATAGGACAAGGGGTAATGGGTGTAAATTGGAGCATAGGAGGTTCAAGGTGAATATCCGAAAAAAAAATTTTTACTGTGAGAGTGACAGAGCACTGGAACAGGCTGCCCAGGGAGGTTGTGGAGTCTCCTTCATTGGAGACATTCAAAACCCGCCTGGATGAGCTCCTGTGTGATGTACTCTAGGTGACCCTGCTCTGGCAGGGGGGTTGGACTAGATGATCTTTCGAGGTCCCTTCCAGCCCCTAAGATTCTGTGATTCTATGATTCTATGAAAAGTCCTCTGGAAACTAACTTGCCATTAACTAACTTGGAAATACATGGTGCTAACTTGAATCTCTTCTGCTACAAAATGCTAAGTTTAGTCTTGTAATGAATCTAAAATGTTCTGCAGAGATATATCCTGGAATTAGGTGGAAAAAGTTCTGAAACTGGTCAGAATACAGTGTAGGTTCGAATTGATCCCATCTGATAATAACCTACACATGTTTCTAGGAGAATGCTTCTCTGTTTTTGCCTGGAATTCCAGAGCAATGAGAGGAGGAAGCTGATACTTGTAGACATTAAACAGAGTCCTGACATTCAAACTCAGTGCCTCTAACTCATTAGCCCAGTTCACATCACCTATGCACTGGAAGATGATTTTCCACAACAAGTAAAGACACCACATGGCTTCATGGCTCTCTCATGGTATAATTGTAGAGCTTTTTAATTAATTAGAAGTATTTCAGATTCTGATTACTTAAGTAAATTTATTCTGGTGTCAAGTTGCTTGAAGTTGCTGTCCCTCATTGTGCTGAAAACAGTGCTAAAGCCTTTGTGTGGGATAACTATTTAAAGAAATCTTAGTTACCTCTTTGCACCTGGAGGCAGTTTGTTTGCAAAGTAACTGGTGCCTGCTCCTGGGTAATATGGAAATATTTTTTTTCCCCTGTTGTGTATGATCTTTTCTTTGGATATAATGTTTTCTAGGCATGTTTTAAAAGAGGGGGTTAGCAGAATGATTAGTCTTGTGCTCTTTACTGGTGAAGATGTTGAGGAGCGAGGGACAAGAAAGAGTATTTCTGTGATTTGTCCAGGAATACAGGTTAACTAACAATAGTTATCATCAGTTTTAAAGTTGTGTTGTACTTATTAATATACATATGTAATAATCCTTAAAGTTACTCAGTTGAAATTCAAAAAGTGCAAATAATTTTCACTATGATTTGTATTAGGTGCTTCTCCATTTAAATGTGTTGTTTTACTCAGGAAACTGGCATATGTTCTGTTAAATTCACTGTCTGCACCATTAAAAAAGTAAAAAAAGAATACAAAACCATACACCTGTTTTATTAATTTTTAGCTTCTTGTGGGAAGCAACGCCTTTTTTTCTTTTTTCTTTTTTCTTGCTGGGAATCTGGTCCTATACAGGTTACAGTCCAAAAAGAAGTGCTTTGTTGATTATTCTTGATACCCTGTCCACCTGTGTTTTTTTCATTCTGTCCTTTTAACTTATGTGGCTGTTGACTCCTAATGAAGTTTGTAATAATTTAATTTTAAATTGTTATGCCTTGCAACCAGTGAGTTCCAAAGTCTTTTGAAAGAGATTGAAGGAAAGGATAGAAGCTGGAATATGATGAAGTGAGTCAGAATAATCTTCTGTGCGTTATTTTTGTCAGGAAATGCCATGAAACTAAGGCTTAGAAATTGAGTAATTGTTTGAGTAAAGGTAGTTCAAGATAAGCCTAGAAGAAATCTTAACAGTTGTGATGGATCCTTGAGTTTCTGTGTATTTCATGAGAGCTGTAGCACTTCTCAGAAAGATGTCTTTCCAAAATAGTTAAAGAGAAATTGAAGAGTTGGTAGAAGTGTAATGAGAAAACTAAGGCTAAAAAAGGATGAGCTTCTATCATATTTTATTTTGATAAAATTGTATATCTTGATATTGTCTGTAGGCTAGTTGGTTTGAATGGTTGTGAGGGTAGTAGTAGACATCTGAAAAGTACAGTAATGCAAGCAAGACAGTGTAACCAGCAAAATATGATGACCATGAATTCCATTATTAAATTTGGATTATGGCAGAGATGATATTTTGTTATTTCAGTGTTTCAGAGTAACTGTGCGTGAGACTGAAGGACTGCTAGGAAATATTTGAGAAATATTTACATGATAAAGTTACACAGCCATCTTATAGTCACCCAGCCACATTATCTACAGACTACCAGCTACTAGGAAAATTAGGGCAGCTCATAGTAATTGGAACAGTGGTAGTGATTGAATTGGCTCATCCTGTTCAATTTGAAAATGAGAGAGAGAAGTCCACTTAATTCCTTAATTTGTTATTTCAACATTATAGTTCACAGTTTCCCTCATACTAAGTAGTTTAAAACCATGTGTGAACTTCAGTTAACAAAGAGCTTGTGTATTTGGGACATGAGCTATGGAGTGTCTAGTTTAAACCTGTCTCTCATTTGTTAAAATAAGAGGATGGGTGAATTTCCAGAAATCTAAAGTCTGCTGTGTAGACCTACCTAGAGTGAACTTTACACCTGTCTTTAATATACAGTTTATCTGGTGACTGTGACAGTTTGGCTTTTCTTGCAGGATCTATGCTTATTATCATCAGAGCTACAGAGAATACCAAATCTTCCTCCTGGTTGCATTGGCCCTGGGTTTGCCAGATGGGCCTTGGCCATGTATAGGACAAGGTAATCCAGTATTACACTTCTGTTGAGTGCAAGACAGAGGTTTTTGTTTAATAAGAATGGCTTTTTACCTTCACCAGAAGTTGTATTGATTGTATCAGGTCACATACTGTATAGTCATAGGGCCAGGGAAAGCAGGAGCATATGCAGCAAATTCTTTTAAAGATGCAAGTTAAATCCTGTCAGTTACAGGAGGCTACCACAAAGGAGCTATAAGCTTTTGCCCAGAAAAATGCAGAAGTAACTATAGACAAATTTTTAGGCAAATGTACAAAAAGTAAAAACGTACAGCTAGATGATCTCAAGCCACTGTAATTGGCATTGTATACACTCATTTTAAATTATGCAGAATGACAGAAAATAGAAGAATGGCCAAAGGTCTGTTTGCACAGCATGTTGTCTCCTGCCTTGAGCAGATGTAGTAATGAATGTATACATATATCTAAAGAAGAAAAACTAAACATACGCTGATACTTCTTTCTCTAGCTGCCTTTAGCTCAGAGGACTTTGAGTTGGCTATGGCTTTGTGCATTCAGTGGTAGTGCTTCTGCATCTGATGGATTTTTATTTCAAAAATTTTTCCAGTTTCCCTTGAACCCATGTCAAGTTTTTGTATCTGCAGCATGGGTCAGCAGAGTGATCTGTGGCCCTTGGTATAAGAAATTAATTACTCCTTGTGTTCTTTTTTGATGTCGCTTTGCCAGCCTTTTTTTTTTTTTTTTTTTTCTCAGAGTGCAAGATGGGACTAAATCAGAAGTTTATGTAGCAGAGTAATAATGGTCCTTGTTTAGCTCCTTCATCCTTTCCTACTAACAACATCTGATCTGCATTTTTGAGAACTACCAGGCATTAAACTGCCAATTTCACAGAACTGTTTATCATAAGGTCTTACTCCTCAATGTCATGGCCTTAGTTTTTTTCTGTATGTTGCTTTAGGCTTTTTTCTTCCCAAGTGCATAGTTTTATTTTTATCTATGTTTAATTTAATCTACTTATTTTTTTAAGGTCCTTTTATTACTGTAGTGGTTATGGTGGAGGATTCAAAATGTGATCTTAGAACTGAGTTTAGTTGGTGTTTGTCCTCTAACATAAAGCTAGCAAAAATAACATTTGTTCTCAAATTGTAGAAAATGTATGGGCTTGTGCCTTTAAACTTCCAACACAGACTTGAAAAGCTCCTGAATGTTGTTTTTAATGCATGTGTGTAATGGACTAGTGTAAGTATAAATCATGTATTAAAACATTAGTATAAAACAAGCATAAGGTAACTGGCTTTTCCACAGACTTCTCAGGTGTGTTTTGACTTTGAAATCTTTGGTGTTTTGACCTAAACAGCAGTGAAATGTAATTTACTTGAAGCAACTGTTTTTGTTTGGGCAGGCACAATTGTTTGAAAATACAGGGTTTGGGCCCTGACCTTGGCGATATGTTTTTGAACATGAAAATGTTGCCACAAGTGATAGTAGTTGAAAAATGTAAGCTTCCTCTTTTTTTTTTTCATATTGTGAGCATTGCTTCTGGAACATGTGTTTGGCACAGTTAACCTCTTTTATATCTTTCCCTAGAAACATGTCTGAACATAAAATTTTAACATTTTTAATCTTTGCTTACTCTGAATTTAAATCCTCAAATTACCTCCCTTCAGTTTTCTGATTATGAATGTAAGAATATACTTCCTTGTGTTCCTAGATTGGTGACATTTTTCAGGAGCTGTTTGGATGTGTAGTAACATTGTAAAAGTTAGTCCTGAGTCAAGTAAGGACATTTACGTTTGTTGGAAAATCATAGACACTTGGAAAGAGTATCAGAACTAGCTTACTATTTTTCAACCTACTGTATATTCACTTTAAGAGTATCTGTGCCCAGAAACCAGTAATCACACTAAACCTGATACCACAGTACAGCACGGTCCCCTGTTCAGATTTGGTTCTCCTAAATAGACTAAATAGAAAATAGAGTAAATGTTATTCTTAATATGAACATCATTAATTTAAATGTGAACAACAGAAGGAAAGCTGTGATACGTCTATGCGTGCATATGGAGCAATTTTGCAATACATAGATTTTATTTATTTAAGTTCCACCAATGTTTGGGTTACTTTGTCTTAAGCTTTTAAACTAGAAATGCTGCATTGAAAAACAGTTAAAAGCCCACTGGATAGCTATAAGCTGTAGTGGAACTACAAATATATGAATAATACTGCAGGAAAATATCATTTTTCAAATCCTAATCCCCACTTCTTCTTTAATATTCGGAATACTATTGTTCCTTCCTGGAGAAGATTGTTATTTTCGTTTCCAGAAATGGGAGAAAAATTATGTTCATCATTCAAATAAGTTCTGTGGTGTTGCCCCTACTCTTCTGTAACATCAGCTGCACATGTAGGGCAAGATTGCAGCAGGATCTTTAAACAAAAGAAAAAGTAGACAGCTTTTTCTGCCTAGGTGGTCTTTCTCAGAGCAAAGAAGGCTTTTGTGGTGGTGGAACAGAACTTCCCTTGTTCTGCAGGGCTTCCTACCCGATAGTTTGTGTGTGGTTTTTTTTGTTGTTGTTGTTTTTTTTTTTACGCGGCACAATAACTGTTAGGTACCAAAGTAAAGGTACAGAATAATTCTTATGCCTCAGGATGAGGTTGTAAAAGTAGGTATTCAACATAATCCAGTAGCTAATTGGGTGCTTAAGGTTAAATAATGTATATACATATGTAAGTAATTAAACTATATTGTGAAATGTTTTTATTTGTCATGATTTGTGATCTGGTCCCTACAAATTAAGTTATAAGTAGGGTTTATTCAGGTGTTTGCTTGGGTTGTTTGTTTGTTTGTTGGTTTTTGTGGTGAGCTTAACAAGCTTTAAAAACTACCTGTGAAAAATCCAAGCCAGACTGCAAAGCACAAAAAGCATATGCAGTAGGGAGGCTTGGAAATAAGTGAGTCACATTTAGCCAACTTTGTTAAACACCCTGAGGTCAGAAATCAGCAGAAACTGTTTCGGCCTGCTTATAAAAGCTAGTGAACAACGCAGCTCTTTAGATTGAATTCACCAGCTAACTGTTTTGGAACAGCTTTATGTAGTACGTTTTCATGCCTTAATTTCTCCTCAGTAGAAAAATGCCGAAATGGGGAGAACTTTAACAGCTTATTTTGTTAGTGAAAACTGCATTTAATAATAGGAAGAAACTCAAGGAGTTGCACTTAGTACAGAATTGAGTTTCCACTAAATCTGATCATCAAGGACTGGATAAACTTCTACTTAATGTTTGGGGCACAGGGAACTAACAGCCCCTGTGGGTATTTGCTGCTTCCAGGTTGTTAATAAAATTGTTTTCAGAAATTTCAGTTTAAATCAGTTACATGTGAGAACATTTTGGAAAAAGGCAGCAGTACAGCACTAGACAACTTCTGAAATTAGACCCACCATACCTAGAAGTCAGGCTGTTTCTGTTAATTCACAATAAAAGTCCCTGGAATAGACCACTGAATAGTGAAATTAATGAGTACTAAATTTTAGCTTCAAAGCCTACCCATTAATGCAACAGAATATGCCAAATGTATGCAGGATTAGCAACAGGAAAACATGAGCGTGAGAAATACAAAGATAGACAGCAGGCCACTGGAACAATTTATCACACAAGTGAGAATAATTTCCATTTTTTTATTACACTGATTTCTTGGCTATGGGATCTATTGTTCCCTTTTTGTAATGCCACCAGTTACTGGTAAGTACTAATATTTAATGAAGGAGCAGTTATACTGGCTTGGGTTACTGTAACATTATTTCATATGCTTGGCTGGGTGCATGCTCTTGTGGACAAGCAAGTGCTTTGTCAGTCTGGCTCACCACAAACCTGATCAGGACCCATCTTCAGAATTCACTTCTGTATGTTGCATCTATTACCGTGATTTCTTACTGTCTCTCATGTGTGACCAACATATAAAATTGCCAGTAAAGATTACAAGGAGGATGCAGGTGAAGTTGTGCTCTGAGTCTCCAACATTCTGATGAAAATTCTGACTTTGTATCTAATTGTTTAACCATACCACTAACATGGTATGAAAAGCAGTAGCAAACTTCTCTGATTGGGCTATGGATATTAGTATGTTGCTTCTCTTGAAGATAATGAAAGGATTTTTATACTGCTTTGATCCTAACCAGATGACAGTAGAGGTATGAACACTGTTCTCAAAACCTCGGTCCAATGAAAACGTTGCATCTTTAGTTTTAGAAACAGAGTTACAAGCAGAAAATTACATCAAGTTTAATCCACTCTGTCGTAAGGGGAGGTTCTTAGTGTGCCTCTTGGGTTGTAGTATGTATTTGTTAAACATATTTATGCTACCTTTCATAAATTGCTGATTACTTTTATTATTCTTTCACTCCTTTCTGTCATGTAGCCGTCCTCAGAAGGTGTGTTTATGTCCATTCCTGCCAACACATCCACTAAAGGTCTCCACCTACTTGTATATAATTCAGCATCCAGCAGAGGTAAGTAAGGTTGTATGTAACTGTTGGACTTTAGATAGAATCTTACGCAGCAAGTGGTAGGTGAGAGGAAACAGCTATGCTGTTAACATCATATAATGATTTTTCCTTTTAACTTAATGATTGAAATGCCATTCATTATTGAAATACACCTGAGTTACTGTATCTTTTATTCAGTTCTTTTATTCAGCTTGTATTATTCAGTTTATTTTTAGATTTCATACACCATTCCTGTGTCCTTCTGAAAGGCTAGCTACACTTTTAAGAAATTGGCAATCACAACAGTTGTCTGTTACAATGGGAGGCATCTTTTCCATTATTTATGTTACATAATTCACATGATAAACTAGTGTTGGAAGACCAATGTATTTTCAGACAATCCATCTGAAAAGAAAAATTTAACTGTCTGACTACAGTAGGGCATTTGGCTTATCAGAGATAAATCCAAACAAATGGTGGAAAGCTAAGAACATATTACAATGATTTTTGAAAGTGTTAGTCTTAGATGATCACAGGTGATGCTTTTGTCTCCAGAACAGCAGGGGCATACCTGACAAAAGGTAGATTCCCTTTGCTGTAGGTGCTCAGTCAAAGTGCAATAACTTTTGAATGCAGATAAGTCTTCTTGACTCTATCTGATCTTTCAGTCTGTGATTTCATTACACATACTTCTGAAACAAAATCTTAGAGTGTATTACATTCAACTAACCACATAGTGAATGTCTTTTGTCTACTGCCCATCAATGCTGACTGTTATCTGCCATGTACTTCATTATTTATTGGCTTTGGAAGTTGGCAGTGCCATGAATTAAGACACCATGGTCAAATGACATATGGTCAAATGATACTATTGAGACTTCTTTTCTGGTGAGATAGCAATGTAGGAAGTCAGGAGCAACATTTCCTGTGCTTTGATTAGTATCACCATCTGTGTCTTCACATTCTTAATATCCAGAGGCCATGTTTCCAGATCTGTGTAGGTATCAGTACTGTGAAAAAGAGAGGAAATCACTTACTGCAGAGTGGTGAATCATACATGAGGAATCCCTCCATGCAGGTTTCATTTTACATAATAGATCCATGAATTAAATATTTTGTTTATTTGTGAAGGAATTTGAAGAGAATTCAGCTTTCTTTGTCAAAGGGCTTTTATTCATAAAGAAGGGTAATTTACAAGTTAAGTGTATAGAAACTCAGTATCCCAAACCCAGCATCAGGACTAGTGGAAAAGTGAAGGACTTACTTGCATAGCCTAATTTATTTTTCTTCTTTGCATATATATGTGTGTGTGTATATAGTTATTTTAAAAAATACTTTTGTCATTTTACCCTTCTCATGCTTACTGTTATGAACTTCATGCCAGGCCACTGGCATAGCTAGGTCTACAAACCCTTATATACATTTGTCTTTGCTTTGCCTAGCATCATTCTTGGAGTGATTTCCAGCAGTGTGTAGGCTATTATGTACTTTCAAAACCTGAATGACAGATGTAACTCAGGACAGAGCCCTTAAAGCATAGCAGAAGTATCTATTTGTGCTGTTATTTTTCTTTGCCTTCTTTCTTTCTATAAATGTGAGAATTTTCAGTGTTAAGCATCTAAGGAGAAAACTAGATTCTGTACATTTAATGAGTTTATATATTGATCTAATGCCAGTAGTTTTCTTTGACTTGCTCATTATAGTAGTCTTGAATAGAATTCCTTATTAAACAGTAAGAATCAAATATAAGGAGAATTTTTTTGCTAATTGTCCTAACAATTCACAAGCAAAAATGGAGTAAATATGTATCTTCTGGCTTTAACAAGTATTTTTATTGCTTGGAACTGTGCTGTTCATTGTAGGTAGATAGTACTATGCTAAACAAAAGTACCACTAATTCCCAGAAAAGAGAAACAAAAAACAACAAATGTGAAAGTAAGTTGTATTGGCTCTGACTGGGATGGAGTTAGCTTTCCCCATAGCAGCCCCCATCGTGCTGTGCTTCACCAATGTTAATAATACACCAGTGTTTGGCTACTGCTGAGCAACCCCCCCTCCAAAGGCCAGTAGCCTGGGGGTGTGCAAGAGATTGGAGAACAGCTGACCCAAACTGACCAAAGGGATATTTTGTACCATATGACACAATAAAAACTAGGGAATAGGGGAGTCAGCACAGCATTAGTTATTAAGGCAGTTGTCTTCCAGAGCAATCGCTACATGTGCTGAGGCCCTGCTTCCCAGGAAGTGGCTAGACTTTGCTTCTGCACATGATCTTTGCCTTTCTCTCTTAATCTGCCTTCATCTCGACTCATGAGTTAATTTTAATCTTATTTTCTCCTCCCTTTGCTTCTGAGGAGAGGGTGTGATAAGAGCAACTTGGTGAGCACGTAACAGCCAGCTAAGGCCAACTCAGTACATAAGTCCTTCAGTTCTCTTTCTATTTATGTAGTTCAGTGGTCAAATAATGAATAAAGAAAGAGTAGCAAATCTCTGTTACAACACTGAGAAGAAAAAAAAGGATCGAGTACTTGCTCCCTTTCAAACCAGTAAACAGAAGATAGCTGATATGATAACAAACAGGTTATCTATTTAACTAGACGTAGTTAAATACAAATGTTTTTTAATGAAAAAAAAATCATAAGGAAATTAACCCTTTTTAATGTTATCTTGACTTAGTTGTTCTAAAGCTCTGTTCTCAATTAATTTCAGCTTTGAATTTTATTTTTTATTTTTCTGTAAATAAGGATTGTTTTTTTTTAGATTGGAAATTCTTTTATGTTGGTAAGAGTATGTATTCCTTTGATGTGAAAGGTAATTTTGAAGAAATATTATGACAGTGCAGGGAGAAGCTGAGTGCGTTTCCCTTGGCTGGTGATAGCTCTTTTGCTTTTGCTTATCAGAGACAAATAATTGATTTTCTTCCAATTCCTTTTATTTCCACTTCTTACATTCTTCTGAAGAAGGCAGTCTTCTGACTAGTGAATTGGAGTGTTATTTAATTATGCTGAAATAAAGACAAACACTACTGTACTACCATTTATGGCTTATTCCACTTTGTTGAGATAGAAGAAATCAATAGTAGTTTGAAGGCTATTTCTCCTTTCCCTTGCTAGGTCTTCACTCCCCAGGTACTTCATCGGTCTGTAGGAGACATCACACTGCTGCTGCTGTGCAAGGTGGTGCTGAATGTAGCAGGACAAGTTTTTTCTTCAATACCAGGATGTTTTATTTATAGAGGATCAGTAGATATGGATCTGAAAAGGCAAAATTAATAAAGTTTTTATGCAACAGTGATAAATGTCTTTACATAACTAATTTAACAACAGTTTGGCAGCAAGATAATGAGAGAGCTGCAGGCAGGTACACTTTAATACTTGTAGAAGGTAACAACTGCCCAGATAGAACGTACAGAGCTAATCAAGGCCTTATGTGTTCACAAATACAGCTTATAAATAAAAAGACAGAGCAAACACCCCCTGAGTTTTCATTAATTAATCCTGTGGTTTAGGGATGGATCTTCGGGTTTTCATTGTCTGCATCATGAGACATTCAAGTTGAGAATATTGTAAGAACTTATTTTTTTTACTCATTTTAGGGCTTTTGTAATACTCACTGGACCTCTTATGTCTTGAGTCCTTCTAGATTCAGCTAATAGACTTCCTTTGTTCCTCTTGTGATAAATAAACCAAAACGTTCATTCATTTTTTTGGTGTTGGCTTGCTCTCTTCATTAAATGCAAGACAAACCATGCTCCCTATTTCTTGATGGCAAAACAAAAATTGACATCCTAAATATTCAACCTCAGTTTATAATGCTTCTTGGCTAGACAGAAACGAGTTAATTCCCAGCTGTGTTAAATTAATGACAAATTGCCCTGTTCAATGAATAGGTATCTTGCTACCGCTGGCAGTTACTTCCCTCTTCCTCCACTTTCTGAAGCCCAGCTCTGACACAGCTCTCTTTAATGCTTTTTGAGATCTGAAGCCCTCCTGCTTCTCATCCAGGCATGGCAGTCACCTTCCACATCTGTGCCACAAAGATGGAAGCAGATGCCTGGCCTACACAGCCTGAGTGTTAGTGGTTATCCTGGTTATCGTGAGGTGACAGCAGAGTGGAGATCTCTGTTCTGATCCAAGTAGCACTTTTATTTTTGACATCTGTTTGTGGAAATCAGCCCTCCTCACATTTTCCAATATAGGCATGTTAGCTCCCCAACCTGTTACACTAATACTAATGCTGGTTTTTGTCTACCTTTTTTTAGCGTGTGAAATTTCCTTCTTGTTTTTGACACTGATAGCCTAGTTCAAATTTATGCTGATGATCAGAGGTTACTTAAGACTAATTTTAATACTGTCAATCAAAACAATACTATTTGAAAACATAAAAATTAGGTATTCTTGTAAAGTTGTTTTCTTCTGTTACCTGTTGCTCTGTGTCTGTAGTCAAAAGAACTTGAAGGTAAATTGAAGCGTTAGCAATTCATAGAAGCCCTCCTTGATTTTATTTAAAAGTAACTTTTCTTTCTTACAGGAAAGTCGAGTATTAAGGACGGTACCTTTGCTAGCTGCTTGTCTCCCTTCAGACAAATGTAAAATTTTGGTTGGTCGACGTTTTAGTGAAGACAGGTGAGTGGAATTGCCTGTGTATTTTCTGGGCTTCTGTAAATTATGGAGATATTTTTTTTTGGTGACTTCATTAACGGCCAACATTGTTCTTAATTTTTGTTTCAAATATGCACATTTCTTTTTGAGATAAGCTTCTGATTTCCAGCAAAGATAAATTATGTATAATAGTCAGAAACACCAGATATGTCTTCCTTTCGGTTTTACTGTCTCAGTTTTGTGCTCTTGGAAAGTTCAAGTGGTTACTCTTCAACTCTTTGCTTTTTGCAGTCCTGAACTTATCTAGTACTAGGTTTGTCTTGCTCTTCTCTAGGGTACTTTTTTGTATTAGCTTGTCTGACAAATAATTTTGTGTTACTGAAATGTAAGTAATAATTTTTACTTCAGTATGGATGTTTAGTGGTGAAAAATGCTTAGAGAATGTATTTTTTTCAAATCCTTTTTTCTCTTTTTCTTTAAATTAATTAAAAGAAAGCTTAAAGTTCAGATTTATTTTTTTTTAATTATGAAACCTTGGTCAATATTGGTCTCCAACTTAATGTCTTAATCAGATGAAGCTAAGAAACCAGTTTTTGGTACAAATGCCAATGAAATTTTACTACGTACATTTTCAATAAAAGCAAATAAAGATCAAGAATCCTAACGAAGGAATTTATTTCTCAAATTGAGTCTAATCTTTGGAGAAAACTTTTTAAAGACATCAATGAACAAAAATGCCAGGAGGCAATTCAGAATGCTGCTCCCACACCTGTATGCTGGTCTGTATAGTAACTGGAGCATGTTAAATAAACATTGCTTTCCTAATAGTCTATTATAATAATAACTGTAACAATTATCTCAGAAGTACCAGGCTACAGGGAAATCATAGTGTCTTCCTGTTAAACCTGAAAATGAAACAACTTTTCATACTGAAGAGTGTAGAATGGAACACTATCAATACAGTCTGCTTCTAGTAAATTTCCTTAGAATTTTTTTTCAAAGTGATTACAGTATTGAAGCTTTTTCAAGTTTGAAACCATAGATATTTTTCTGAGCTAAGAGATCTCCTTTAGGTCAAAACAAGTTGTAAAACTCAGCTTCAACAGTTTAAACAGATCCATAATTACCTAGTTCCTGTGTTCTTTGTTTCCCCTATGTCCAGATACTTGACTAGGGGAAAGAAGTTAAAGTTTTTCTTAGGCAATATAAATTTTGGTAATCTGATTTACCTGGATGCAGCACTAGAAGTAATTAAGTAGTACTTATGAAATCTGCAGTATGCCTGCTTTGTGGTGTGGATGTCAGTGAGACTGAAGAAATGGGTAGTTCTTAGTCTTGGGGTTCATTCCCACTGTCTTGGGTAGTGGAAGGATGAGAAGGGAGAAAAGTTATTTTCCAGCTTTGCAAGATACTGCTTCTACAGAGTTTGTTTTTCTTAGCTATATATATGCATTCTGCTGATGTATTAATCCATATTACTTACTTGTAGCTACCATTCAGTACTTGAATAGCTGTTTATAGGGTCATATTAGTGTTTCTTTGGACTTACAGCATCCTTCCAGGCTATAAACTGCATAGACATGTCCAGAGAGCTTACATTAATCACTTGGAATTAGTTTAGTTCCCTCACTGTTGTGATGTTCTAGGAACAGCCACCAGCAAATATGGGTAGAAACATCTTAGTGATTACTGTGAATGGGGAGGGCTGTCCTAGTCCCTGCCTTCCTCTTATGATAAAAATCTCTGCTAGTAAGAGTTTGAAAGCCTCATCAGTTGTGCTGGTTTGGCTTATGCTTTATGGCATATTATACTAAACAGGGCTTGGTTTTTATTTCTGTTTTTCTTAAAAACCATGCTGTTTGTAAGCACTTTGGTAGCTGCCTTACAAACAACTTAATCAACCCTGCCACATGTCAGGGGAAGACATCTTTGTTTTGAAGCACATTAAGGGCATGCGTTTGCTTTTTTTTGAAGTTCTGTGATTTTATTTACGTCCTTTGCAGCTTCCACCAGCAAAGCATAGGTTGGAAAGGAATAGAAACAGTGTAACTCTAAATCTATGCTCACACTGACTGATCTTACATGTCAACATTACCTGCAGGTGTCATGGTGAATGATGGTATTGTAAAAATAGCACTTCTGTGAGTTGCTAATATTTTCTATGCAATTATTTTTATAGATTTACCATGAACCCTGTATCATAGTAGTATGCCAGGCAGGGATGTGGGAAAGTGGTGTTTCAGCAGCAATACCAGACTGGAGATTGACTTTTATGTAGAAGTGGGAAATACTCCTTTGGGTGCCTGACATACCTTAGTATAGATGTTGAGCCAGTTGAATATAAGAACCTTCCAAACACTGGCTAGAAGGACAACATAAACTTAAGATTTCCATGTCTTCCTTTGTTGATGGTATCTCAAATTCTCTAGCAATAGTTAGGATAACTTCTGCATCATAGTTGTTTGTCAAAACCTGTTTTTTTTAATCACTAAGGCATATAGAATTGTTTAAACATAATGTTGTCTTAGATTTCTCAATAATCCCAGCTCCCTGTGAGTAATTTCCAGCATATTCCTCTTTTCTATACTTACTCAGTTGTCAGATGGTTTCCAGTTTGTCAGTGTTTGTTGCTGACATTCAGCTTCAAAGCTTGTTCGTGTTCTCCATTGTTATGACTCACCTTCTCTTTCAGGACAGATCTTTCTGTGCTCACCTTATTCTTTCCTTCAGTTCTGCTTTCTTTGCAGCTAAGTGATTCTAAGTTTTCATTTACATTAGCCCAGTGTATTTTGCAACCTACACTTGCACCATCAAGACTTAATTTCTTGAAACATGCATATCTTCCTACAACTATTTTACTGTCTTTTGATGATTTTTCTAGGATAATATTGACAGAATGTAGTAGTTTGATTTTTGTTATGGCCTTACTGACTTTCCATCACTCTTGTCTGCACTGGCAAAAGAAGATACTTTTCTCATCTGTTCCTTCTTCTAGCTTAAATATTTCATCTAGTCACACTATCTTCTGATTTCTCTACGCCTCGTCTCATCTCCTCTGTGGACCATTTTTCAAAACTTTGTTTGAATCTTGGGTATCTTCTAAGTTCTGAGATTCCTGTACTGTTTATTTTCTGTCCTTCTGTTATAATTTTGACTTCAGAGTGCTGTTCTCCTCTGGTTCAGGTTTGTGTTGGTTTCAGAGATGCCTACTTTACATTTGATTTTTACTGATTTTCTACAGACATTTGGTCATGTCTAGCCCTAATGGTGAAAACTTGCCAAGCTATGCTCTCTCGAATTAGAAGGTCGAATTAGAGGTCTTATTTCTCTATGTTCTGGTGACTGTTAAGCTTGACCTCACAATTCTTGTCTTGACTTTTGTTTGTTTCAAATATTGTAGCATGCTTTTCTTTGCTTTTCATAAACATAGCAGTCTTTTCCCACAAAGGCCCATCTGAGAACTTGCTAAACAACTGTCTTCTCAGGGTATTGATCTTCTTTGTCTTGGTTGTTTGACTAGTCAGGATGCTATCTCTTACTGTCAGACTGAAAGTAAGTATGTAATTTCCAGAGCTTTTCTTTGCTGGTGTACTGTCATCTCACTCCCTTGTGAAATGTTTACTTTTACCTAGTCAAAGATACCTGTTTCCTTTTGATTGAACTTGTTCAGTGTGTCTACTAGGGCTCAGCTGATTGTCCTGGAAGCAAGTACAGGTAATTAGTTTCTGTTTTATCTGTCCAAAAACCTCGATTTGCCTTAAGTTTAATATGTGTATGCAGAGTCATAAGTCAGGCTCCCAGTATACTGAAAATAATTGAGGTTTGTGCTCCCCATTATAGTTATTACAAGTTTCTTCTTCCTTTCCTTGATCTGTTTACATGTTTTTGGTAATTACTTGATAGAGACTGCATACTTTTGTTTTGATAATTCCACAGTGGACTGTCATGTCTCAAAAAGTGAGGGTCTTCAATGCTTGAGTAGTGTAAATCCATGCATTAGAATTTGTACTTGCAATTTGAATATGGAGTTGTAGAATTATGTATGTGTTATGTTAATGTAGTGGGTAGTATTTTTAGTGTATCACACATTTGAGGCTTTTTTATGATTGCATATGCAGGCATAGCCTGAATCAGATTTTTTCATGATCATGTTGGCATGGAAACACCCATTCCTTTTCTTCCGTCTTCAAATTCACCAGATAAATTTGTGCATAGGACTGTTTAATATTGAGACATATTCAAATGATGACACTTGGAAAATATGTAATTTAACATTTTGTTAGATACCCTATAAGAGAGGGCTGACTTATGTCAGGTGACTTAGTTGTTTCATCTAGATCCCAAAGTTCTGACTTTGGACATTGCCAGCAGTAGGTTTAAGTGTATGCAACCCCTTCTGGCACAGCATGTTTCTAGAGTGTTATGTTTGCGCTGAGAATACTCCAGGAAAGAAAGTTTACTGGTCTCCCAGTGAGTTATGAAGCTTGTATGGTAGCAATGATTAAGGCAATAAAGGGGAACCGAGATGCCTATTTGTTCAATATACTGGCACATTTTAAAGGAGCATAAAAATAAAAAATCTGCCCACTGAAATATATTCAACATTAAGTTTGCTTTACATGATCTGAATTTCAAACTCTGCACTGAAAACGGAATGATATTGTTTGTACCCATGATATGGTGAGCGAAGGCAATGAAAAAATGCAGGGGAGGACCAGAGAGGTAGCTAGAGCATCTGTTTCAGTTTATCAATTATTCTTTCCTGAATACAGAATGAAGGTGTAGTTTATACCTGGACATACAGTGTACAGTATAGTGTTCTGAAACTGTGGTTACAGAAGCCTTTACATTTGAAGGATGTTTATTACGATATTCTTTTAAAAATATGATACTTCAAAAACAGGGAATGGTTGGGGGTTGTCAGTGGTTTAAATTGGGATGAGCAATTAAACCAATGACACCAATGCTTTCAATCCCCTTCCCCTCCTGCCCAGATAAGGAAAGAAGAGAGAGAAGGGCAGAGGCTTCCAAACTGGAAACTAAACTAGACAGATTTAATTGAATACTAGTGATAAAAGAAAATATGAGCCTGGGATGCCTGGTGATGGATAGATGGAGTCCTCCCCAGATGCCAGCCATGGACGGAAGAGAAGGGAAGAATCAGGAAGCAGTTTAACTTCCGTGGTCCCTGACTTTATACTGAAGGCTACATACATATTATGGGATGAAATACTCTGTTTGGCCATGTTTGCCATCTGCCTAGTCCACGACTTCCTGTGGGAGGGCTGTAGGTATGACTCTCTTGCTCCTTTAGTGTCCGAAGCAGCAGATGCAACAAGTGGAGCAAAGTGTCCTTGATTTCTCAGCAGTAACTATAAACATTGAGCCTTACCAGTCTACTGGCTAAAAAACTTGTTAATTTCAAGAAGTGTGCTGCTTGAAAGAGAGTTCACTGAATTTAAAAAAAAAAAAAAAAAAAAAAAAAAAGTAGGAAAAAAAAAAAGGCTTAATCCTGGCTCAAACCAGGACAGGGGAAAATGTGCTAATGTATTTTCCTAGCATTGTTCATAGGTCTGTACCTGACAATTGTAATAGTCTTTGATAGCCTCATTTTCATTAATAAATAATAACTTAGAGGATTCATGTTCTTTTTGGGCTACTAATACAAATTTTGCAGGCAATCTTTTTCAAATAATAATGCTTTTATGCTCAACAGGAATTTGTGATGTATATTGACCAGAGATGGCTACTGTACCTAAAGTCTAACATGTCAAAAAGTATTTTATTTTGATATGGTATAAACAGCCTTGTCACTATCATTTTAAGTTCCATTTCATACTTTATGACAGTTTGAGAGGGGTGGCTTTGCATTTTATTATTTTTTTCTATGAAAGGGTTATCATATTCTTAAACCTTCCCTCTTAGCAAATATTCACATTTCTGTAGTTAGCTGATTCTGTGTACTATGGTAAAATGATATACTCTAATAATAGTCACTAACTGGAAAACAGATGCAAATATCTCTGTATTCACCACCATGTTATTTAGTACAGTGAGGAGGCAATAGCAAATTTATTTGCATCTCTCCCTGAAATGAAGTTACACGTATCTCCAGTACATTCTGTACTTTAGTTCAGTACTTTAAATCAGAAATTAATTGAGGCACTTGGGAAAACTAGTAACTTCAAGCAGTTTTGACATAATAAAATGAGACTTGGTTCTGTTGATTTTATAAAGCTGTTTATGGTAATAACATACTGTAGGTAGATCACTTTTCTAGTTCTTGTTCAGAAATAAAAATACTCTTACTGTATCAAATATGAACTAATAAAGTCTTACCATTTACTAAATAATTTAAAACTATTTACAGGATGTGATTCTTGATTCAGGTAACTTTCTTGTAAGTTTATTTTCCATGTGCTTCGAGGTCATTATGCTTATTAAACTAAATTTGCATCTTTTTACTGCTTATCTCAACCAACAATAAGCAGATGCAGCCAGAGATCAGCCTGTCACAGGTTTGGTTGATTCTGTGTATGAAAGTACATAATGCTGATTAAACGTGTGCTTATTTACGTCTGAAACTACTGTATCAGATTTCAGATTCCTCAATGTAATTTGGGTAACATTTTCTAGCTATCATTTCTTCTACTAATGCACTCTTCACCTTTGCGGTCAGTCCATGGTAGCTGCTCTTTGCCATTCCTTTCAACTCACCCTTTTCTCTTGCTTCAGCAAGGATCCTCTCCAGTGGCTGCAGCTTCCTTCAGGGCATACCCACAGGGAACATGCCTGCAGTTCCCTCTCTAACAAAACCCTTCCACAGGAACCCAACATGGCATAGGATCCCTCTGCTAAAGTTTCAGTTCTGAAAGATATGCTTGACAGTAGTAGAAGAGAAAGATTTGATATTAAGGGCTTTTTATTTTCAAATGTATTGCTTCATGTAGGGAAGGAACTGTGCAAGTGAATCTAGGACCAGCAGCTGTTGTTCACTGGCTGTGTAAGAATGACACAGTGGTCTGGATTTGCCTTAGCATGGTGATGCCTCTGGGCCTCTCTCAGCAACAGCTTTGTGAATTACTGCTGAAATCTTGATATTCCGTTAGACAGAGTTAGGGTGTGGTGTGACCTTTTCCTACTCTTCTGGGACTTCAACCTTAGAAATTCCTTCCTCTCCACTCCTCCTGCCTTGGCTTAGAGTATGTTTGGAGAATTTTTCCTCGATTAAAGGGATTGGAAAATCATTTCTGTCTCAGGTTATGATGCTTCAAGAATTCTTCATCAGTTTCCTTGCTTACATTGCAGTTTTGTCCCCCTCCTCTTTCAAAACAAGCACTTTGAAGAAGGCTTTTAGAATGTATGTAGTGAACACTCTAAACTATAGCAAACAAGTTAAAAATATTACAATAGAGATATTATAGAAAACAAATGTTTAATTGAAGTTTTACAGACTGAGCGGGGGAAATAATCAATTTTGTTGTTTAAATCAGTGTTTTAAGTTGTTTAGATATGTTAATGAATGGGTAGCAATTAATACCTGTAAGAACCTGGGTATAATTTAACCAAGTTTGGCTGCTGCCCATAAGAAGAAACCCCAGGATATTGGTTTTCTTACTCTTTTCTTTTTCCCATTACACTAGATAAGCCAAAAATGTTTGGTAGGTTTTAAGTTGTATGCATTGTAGATTGGAACAGGCTACTTAAAACAGTGTAAAGGAAAAAATTGTTTTCCAGTAGAATATGGAGACCTGTGTTTTAGTGAATAGGGATCTATTGTTGTTGGTTTGTTTTTTGAATTGAGAAAGACTTTAAATAAAATCTTTTCGTGGAGGAAGTAATGAAATATTTGAGGGATCTGGTATATTAAGATTCACTAACAAAGCAAATTGCCAAGATAATGGATCTGCTTTTCATTTCTTTACGGAACTTGACATTTGTCTGTCTTTTCATTCGCTGTCAGAGCTAATCTGCCCATGTTACAAAATATGAGCATTGGCATATTAGTTAGAAGAGTCAGGCTTTTAAATGCTGACATCAGTTGAAAACCATTTTTCTAGATAAAACTATTCTAATAATACAGACAGGGAGTAGTTTTCCTTTTATTAGTAGCATATATTCTATTTTTTTTTAACTTAAGCACATTTAATGAGAAAGAAGTAAATTGAAACTGAAATAATAGAAGACACAGTAAAAAAAACCTCATTATGACCCATTATTCCCTTTTATTCTAGTTTATTAAATGTTGCAGGCAAACTCCACTTGTGACAGCAATAAGAAGCTTGGTATCACGTATCAGGCAAACTCACCTCTGTTTTGTTTATATGTTTATGTGGCAAAAGTTCATGTTCTTTGGAGGCATTAGGATGTTTTTTCCCTGGGAAACTTACTGGAGTTTTTTCCGACAAAGTATGTTATATACAGGTTTTCACAGGTTAAAAAGTATTATTCAAGAAGCTTTATTTATGTCCCTTTTCCCTAGTAAATGGTAAAATTTTCGGTTGTAAAATTACCGGGTTCCAAACCTTAATAATATTTTTCATTATTTTATCTTTCAACAAAGATAACGCATTTATACAATTGATCTGCTTAAAAGGGAAAAAAAAAATCCCTGTGTTAGATTGTATTGGACACTAAGTGTCATACATCTACAGAAAAGTAAAGTGTCTAAAATGAAAACATTGTTTTTTCTCTGGCTGGGTATCTCTTAGGCTTCAGTCTTTATCCTAAGGGACTATTTGTGGTTTATCTTGATTTCAGTAAAGCATTTGACACCGTCTCCCACAGCATCCTTGTAGAAAAGTTGATCAGGTATGGGTTTGGTGATCAGGAAGTGAGGTGGATTAGGAACTGGTTGAAAGGAAGGAGTCAGAGAGTTGTAGTCAATGGGGCAGAATCTGGTTGGAGGTGTGTGACTAGTGGAGTCCCACAGGGGTCGGTACTGGGACCGGTGTTGTTCAACATCTTCATCAACGACCTGGATGAGGGTATAGAATGTACCCTCAGCAAGTTTGCTGATGACACTAAGCTGGGAGGAGTGGCTGACACACCAGAAGGCTGTGCTGCCATTCAGAGAGACTTAGATAGGTTGGAGAGTTGGGCGGGGAGAAACATGATGAAATTCAACAAGGGGAAGTGCAGAGTTTTACATTTGGGGAAGAACAACACCATGTCCCAGTACAGGTTGGGGGCTGAACTGCTGGAGAGTAGTGTAGGTGAAAGAGACCTGGGGGTCCTGGTAGACAGGAGGATGACCATGAGCCAGCAATGTGCCCTTGTGGCCAAGAAGGCCAATGGCATCCTGGGGTGCATTAGAAAGGGTGTGGTTAGTAGGTCAAGAGAGGTTCTCCTCCCCCTCTATTCTGCATTGGTGAGGCCACATCTGGAGTATTGTGTCCAGTTCTGGGCCCCTCAGTTCAAAAAGGACAGGGAACTGCTCGAGAGAGTCCAGCGCAGAGCTACGAAGATGATTAAGGGAGTGGAACATCTCCCTTATGAGGAAAGGCTGAGGGAGCTGGGTCTCTTTAGCTTGGAGAAAAGGAGACTGAGGGGTGACCTCATCAATGTTTACAAATATGTAAGGGGTGAGTGTCAGGGGGACGGAGTTAGGCTTTTCTCAGTGATGACCAGTGATAGGACAAGGGGTAATGGGTGTAAATTGGAGCATAGGAGGTTCAAGGTGAATATCCGAAATTTTTTTTTTACTGTAAGAGTGACAGAGCACTGGAACAGACTGCCCAGGGAGGTTGTGGAGTCTCCCTCACTGGAGACATTCAAAAGCCACCTGGATGAGCTCCTGTGTGATGTACTCTAGGTGACCCTGCTCTGGCAGGGGAGTTGAACTAGATGATCTCCCGAGGTCCCTTCCAGCCCCTAAGATTCTATGATTCTATGATTCTATGATTCTATTTCTGAGTGTAAAGATGATAAAATGTTCTTGCCTTTGTTAATTTTGTTACCTTAAGGGAATTATAAGGACCAGTATTCCTACAGTCTTCCAAGTCTAGGAATACTGTGTGAGGCAAAGGCACCTTATGACCAAGATGAAATAGTAAAAATGACAAAAAAACCTGAGAAGTTCCCATTAACCTGGTGTTTTTTCACAAATAACGTTAGCATTTGTTCTATAATATTAGTACTGCTTGCTACTTAGTGGCAATGTTGGATTTAAAAAATTTGAATACTTGTCTTTTGCACTGACAAAGTTTTAAGAGATCCCTGGTAAATTAAAACCACTTAGAGAGTTTGAAAGAAACTGAGTATAGATGTGTAATAAAAATTTTTATGATACAAAAATTGGATTACAATGAGATAACATAGTGTTTAAATTGCACATCCCAAAAGCATGCATCCCAGAAGTAATGAAATGCTACTTACGTACAATCTTGAGAACATACAAATCTACTATGACCAAGTGGTTGGATGCAATTCCGACACAAATGAAAGATCTGAATAGTTCTGCATGGTGAGGATTGTTGTCAGGCTAAATGGATTATGTAGACCTGCAATACCTACTGCATACCAAAACTTGCGTTGAACTGTGGTTTGTATGAGAAGCAAATAGCACTAGTATTTCTCTTACAGAGTTCAAGACCACAGTGGCATCTTAAAAATCACATAATCTTTTTGAGTTTTACATAAGCTTTTGATCACGGTAAGATGGGCAAAATAAGAAATTTTATATTTATGTATTTATAGAAAGTTATTATCTTCAGATTCCTCTTATTTTTAATTATTGCAAGAAAATGTTATCTGGATTGAAGTGAAATACTGCAACTATCAATGATATAAATTGATCTTTCTTGGGAATTTCAGCATTTTTGGTAGTCCACAAACTGCTAATGAAAAATAAAAACTAGTAATATATGCAAATGCAGCAGTTGTAGTGCCAGGAATGACTGCTCATAGAAAAATTGTTATTATGTACACTTGTGGGAACACATGTACTTAATAATCATCATGTCTGTATAGAAGATATTCCTTTAGCATAGTTGCATTACTTGAAGTCATTGTGCTTAAGAATAAGGTCAACTGAAGAACAGCACTGGCATTTTCTATTCATTCTAGCTGTGTGTCTGTGTGTCTATGCTTATATATGTATAAGCATAGCTGGAGGAATAGGGTTAGAAATATCCTCAAGTTGCCACTGTTACTCCCCCGTAAAAGTGAGATAAGTTGCATGTAGATATGGTATTAATACCATGTACAGGAGAGTCTACAGGATTCTCAGTTGCTCTCTTTTAACATGTGAACTTACCTGACTGCCGTTAAAAAGCTTGTGAGGTTTTGTCCCTGTTCAGGATTTGGCAAAAGCTCTCATTATGTTTCATTTTCATCCTTTGCCTTTTGTCTCCTTAATTTTTACTCTGTTTTTTCTGTGAAAAAAGTTTTTTTTTTCCTTTTCTCTTTTCATATTTCTAATTGTCCAGCAATTCTGTGAACAAATTTTGTTTTTAAAATGTTGTTGTCTTTGCTTGTTGGAAAGTCTCTGGTAGTTTTTAGCAACCTAGGAATTGTTATAACAGAAAATTAGAAGCCCTCTGATATGCCTCCCCTTCATTCTTTTCCTCCTTAGTTATTACTTGGAAACTCACAGAGGAGATAATAGATCATGCACTGCCTTGCAGGCTTCAGAGAAAGTAACATGTCTTTTTACCTGAGTGTGTTTTTCAAGCAAGCTCTTTTTCTACTACTGTCCAGTGTATATGAATGTAAAGCCCTTTTACTTGGTCCACCAAGTGTCTCTTCTCTCACTTAAATAATGTTTTTATAATTATATTGCTTAATATTCTTTTTACTGTAGTTCACACACCTAAATCATGCCTTGCAGGAAACCAAGCAATGTTAATTAATCAGTCCCTTTCAGGTAACATCAACTAAAAACTGTTATAAACCGCAACAGTTAGCGTATTTCTGGAAGGAAGAACTAAGCTGTATTCTTTCTCCCCCTCTCCAGCAACAATTAAGAACTCAGTTAAACAACTGTCTTGGCTAGGGTGGAGTGTTACAGAGCTGCACATCTATTTTCTATGTTATATATGTATGAATAAATTGTGTATGTACGTAACTTCATCAGAGATTTACTATAACACATTCATTCCTTGGAGATTTTTACTTAAGTATTGAGATTCATGGCTTGAAGCCCTAATCATGACAAATCTACAGGAAGCTTTTGATAACTGCTGTTAATAGTGCATGAACATGGCTGACATAAAATAAATGAAGGTTTTGCTTAATTGACTGTCTTCATGGCTATTAAGCTAGCATAAAACCGTTTTGTATTTCATATACTTTACCAGGTCCACTTCTGTAAAGTTAAGAAGTAAATTCTCATTGTCACTCAACTAGGAGTTTATACCATTCTTTTGCAGCACCTGTCAGAAAGGCCAAGGAGGAACAGAAGAAGATTTTTCTTTTCCTGTATGTAGCAACATGGTCTTTCTTTATTGTCCTAACACAGAGTTAAGCATTCTTTAAAAGCCAGTCTCTGATCTGTAGGAAGCAAAGTGCTTGTCTAGAAGTTCAGTCTCCCAGTTTCCTCTTGAAATTCTCAGACATGCCATCAACTTCTCTGTTTTGATTGAAATGGAAGATAAGATTAAAGTCCCTGATAATTTTTTGGAGTTAATCATGCTTCACTCTAAGGCTTATATGAGAGTACTATGTACAGATCTAGGACTATGATGTGGAATAAGATACTAAAAGTAATATCCAGCAGTGTCCAGCAACCACACTGCTCTTCACCCTTTTCTTCCCCTCCCCGTTTAGCCGGTTGATCTTACTGCTGTGCTGCTTTACCATGCCCAGCCTTGACATTGTCTTTGAGCCACAGCCACATTCAAGCATTTGCAAATGTGGCTGAGCTTTCTAAGATGGCAGGAAATGCTGATTTAGAATACTGGTTAGAAGAGATGTAATTAAAGAAGGAAATTATTTCACTGGTTTGTTCCTGAATCCAAGTTGTAATAAACTAGCAGGCAAGCTAACTTGTGGAGATGTTTCATGAGGTAAACTTAGTTGTGAAGCATGTGGTCCAGCTGTCTTGGCTATAGCAACTGCTGCCCCCAGCACAAATATCCTCCTTCATTCTGCACCTGCATTGCCAAAGCTACGTCTTGATGACAGACATGTTGTATTTTTGTGTTTTAAATCACAAATACTGTGAAACTGTGTACCACTGTATGTTGCAAGATGGCAAGAAAAGCAAGAAGACAATGTCTCTTCAGGCAGCTGCTGTGTGGATTTCTTCCATCATAATTGGCTGTTCCTTTCATAGCTTGGTCTAGTTTATTCTGGCATGGCTGCTCATGGTTTTGCTCCTAGCATGTCCTTCTGCTTGTCCTAACTTGGCTTTCTTCTCCTAACTTACCTTCATGTTTCCACTGGCTTCAGTTTCTCCACCTATACAAGTCTAGCTGGACTATAGAATTATGTTCCTGAATTTAAATAAACACAGCTTGAATTTAAAAGAAAGAAAGAAAAACAAAAGCCATGCCAGAGAATAAAGAGCTCACATAAGAGTAGCTATAAGTTTCTTGGGACTTAACCAGTTCCTCTCTCAACTTTTAGCAACTGGGGGGACATAAGATAGAGATGTGTCTAGCTAAGAGGTTGCTTGTCTACCTGCCAGTGGAGTAATCTAGTGTGTGGCCTGAAATTTCAGTCTAGTGATTCTGAACAAGGCAGTCTGGACTGCCAACTGATCTGGTACTGAGTTTTTGACTCCACCCTTATTTTGCAGGAGAAATTTAGTAAGAGATGAAAAACAAAAACACATTTTACAGCATAACACAGGACTGAGTAGGAACTTCTGCTGTGATCGAAGGAGAGTTTCAATTCAATCCTTTACTATTTCATGAGTCATCATGAATACAAACATCAACCTTAATGAAATTGTCTCCTGCTTTTTAATAAGCCATGCTACTTACCTCAAATCAGTCATGTACTTAAAAAATGGAATAAATTATTGGTATTTAAAAAAAAGCAACCAATAAAACATTGTTTGAATGTGTTCTTGTAATATGATTATTTATACCTTAAGAAGTAAAGCTTTATGAAATCTAATTCCTAGTCCTTTTGCGTACATGCTGCTGCAAGCTTAAGCATTCAAGTGAAAGCTTATATGGAAAAAAAAGGTTGTGTGGATAAGGTCTTCAGAAGAGCTCAGCAGGCAAGTGCTCTATCTGATTTTCCACAATTGTTTCCTATATGTTTACTTTTAAAAACATTTGACACTTGTAGAGAAAATCCTGCGCTGCAGCAGAATTTCAGAAGTCATGTCTGATTATATGCACTGTATTACAGCAAGCATGTCAGAAGCATATTCCTGCTAAGTGGCTGTGAAAAGTGATATTATTGATATGTACTCGCCTTTTGCATGCCGTATCAATTTGTTCAGTTAACAGAATAATTTTTATTTACAAATCCAGTCCTTTACTGTGACTTTTCATTTCTTTCACAGATCTAATTAAATGCAGCTGAAAGATGTGCATAAAAACAGGTTCAGGGGGCAAATTCATAATGGTGGTAGTACGAGAGTAAAAACGTCTAATTGCATTATGTATCAGCAAGAAACTAACATGAAGCAAAGCCTTAAAACACCACTGATACACACCCTGCAGTGGAATTAACAAGAAGTAGCTGTATAGAAATATGTAGACCCTTTTTTTTAAACTTGTTTTATAGAAACTATATTCCTTTCTAAGCAAATTGTTAGGTGTTTATATTTAGCTCATTCTTCCTGTACAGTTCTAAGGAAGGAAGAGCAAGCATGCTTTATGAATGGAAGACATGTTTTAATAAAGCTGGGAGGGTGGAATGTGACTGTGAATATGAACCATAACCTAGGAGGAGTTGCACAGGATATATTTCTGAGAACCTGTTCCTATGAAAGGTGAGAGTACTAAATAGCTCTCTGCATGTTCTCAGTGTCACTCTAGAGCCCTAAAGACTGTGGAGAGAAAACTCTTTGAAAGTATCAGCAACTCCTACTATTTTTCTAAATTATTAGGAGTTCTTGTGGAAGTGTATGCATAATCAGCCCTCAAATCCTAGGTGAAACTTTTGGGAAATTGTTTGAACCACCCCCTTGCCTTTGCTTCTGCGTATAAGCTGTTGCGAACTGAAATGACTGTAATTATTGTATGAGTATGCTTTGAAAACCATTGTTTTCAACTGAATCATATTGCCAAATGTAGAAGCCAACAGGAAGGAAGAAGAGATTGTAGAAGTTTAGGGACTGTAACTGTAGAATTAGTAGTTTAAAAACAAATAATTAAAAAAAAAATATTGAGATGGCAAAATTGTCCAAACTGTCCTGTAGATGGGAGCTAAAAAATGCTGGTGTTCTTTATATACTAAAAGTTCAAAATCAGAGTAGTATTGTATGCTAAATGTTTGAACACATTTTTTGAACACGGTTTTTCCTCATATTTAAATGGAACTTCCTATGTTCCAACTTGTACCCATTGCCATTCTGACACTGGGATCTACTAAGAAGAGCCTGCCTCCATCTTCCTTACACTCACCCTTTAGATACTTGCATACATTGATAAGGTCTGCCCTCATGTCTTCTCATCTCCGGGCTAAAGCGTCCCAGCTCTTTCAGCCTTTCATCATATGAGAGGTGCTGCAATCCCCCCTATCACCTTAGTCACCCTCCTATGGACTCCTTCCAGTAGCTCCCTGTTTGTCTTGAACTGTGGAGCCCAGAACTGGAGGCAGTATTCCAGCTGTGGCCTCACCAGGGCAGAGTAGAGGGGGAGAATGACCTCCCTCAACCTACTAGCCACACTCTTCTTCATGAAACCTAGGATTCCATTGGACTTCTTTGCAGCAAGGGCACACTGCTGGCTTATGGATAATTTACTGTCTATTGATGATGAATGGGAGTTATTAACTTGGAATAACTGAAAGTATGTATATGTCATGAAAACTTTTAATAATTATTGTAATTTTGTGTGTCTGTGCATTGAAGGTATCCTGAATTAGCAACTGTGTGCAGAAATCCCAATAGTCTAATTTTGTATCCTGGAGCTGAAGCAACCAATTTGGAAGAAGTTGCAGTGGTGTCTTCTAGTCCATCTGTTATGATCATCATTGATGGAACGTGGAGTCAGGCTAAAGATATATTTTACAAAAATTCTCTCTTCCGGCTTCCCAAGCAGGTGAGTTATAATATGTAAAATAAACATTTTCAGTGTGTCTAATAGATGCTTGCTTTCTGACCAACCAGAAAGGAGTGTTTTCATGAGAACAAAAATCATGGAAATATTTTTTTCCTTCTCATCTGTAACCAGCTGACAAGGAAAACCTGAACACTTAATGTTACAATTGTCAGAAAGGTAACTGTAAACATTGGGGGTTTTCACTTTGTTACTTGAATTTCTGTTTTGTTTTGAGTTAACGCATCTGATGTTGTAGTGAGTTGTGCAAAATTGAAAACTGATTTGTGTAGAACATTTTTCCTAGTAGTCTAAGATCTTAGATCGTACACAATGAAATAAGCATTTTTCCCCTTTTGCAGAAGTGTTTTGCATTGAAGTAATAGGAAAGCTGAAAGTAGAATTTTGTAACCTCTTATGATAATGACACATTCTTTCCTGCATAGTTGGTCTCCACCACATTAAAAACTTTCTGACTTTTGGCAAATGTTTCTTAGAATTTGGGGATTTGGGGGCTTAGTTGGTGTTTTGGGGTTGTTGGTTTTCTTGAGGGTTTTTTTGTTGTTTACATCCTACTGACTTGATACTCATCCAAATTCTGCCTCACCTAGTTCTTTTTGCAGCACATGTCTGAGAGGACATAAATGAAATAATCTGGTCTGTACATTATCATTGTCGAAGAACTCAATATTAAAAGTAGATTCATGGAAATACTTTTATTTTCAAAATCCAAATGCTTTCAACTTTCTGTGTTGTTTTTTTGTGTATGTTTGGTTTTTTTTTTTAATTTAATTTTTTTTTAAACTCAGAAATGCATAATATTCTGTTAGGCCTTTTGGGCTATCTGAGTGATTTATCTTACAGCAAGAATGAAAGAATCCGTGGGTGACATTCTGAAAACTACTTGGTGTGTAATACTCAAGCCTTTCCATACATTTGAAAATTTACTGTGTTCCTTCCATATTTTTTCTTACATTTTATATTTGACTTCTTTATTTCTCAATGTGGGACCACTTCATCAGGCTAAGGTTTTTTGTCTTTCATGCCAGACCCCTTCTAAAAGTCTGCTGGACTAGAATCATAGAATCAATGAACAGCCCGGGTTGGAAGGGGCCTCAACAGATAATTTGGTCTAGCCTTTTGCAGGAGAGGAAGCCTGGATGAGATTATCTAGTACCTTACCCAATCACATCTTGAAAGCCTGCAAAGACTGGAACTCCATCATGTTCCTGGGGAGGTTGTTCTAGTGATTTATTGCTTTCACTTTCAAATATTTTCTTATATGTAGATGAAACCTTTCTCAAATGCAACTTGTACCTCTTGCTCCTTGTCCTTTCCGTGTATCTCAGTGTAAAGAGAGAGCCTCTGTTTTCTTTGTAGCTGTCCTTTAAGTACTGGAATACTGTGATGAAGTCCCCCTGAGCCTTCTTTTCTCCAGGGAGAAATGACAGGAAGTCTTGCAGTGCTACGTAGTAGTCAGATATTGAAGATGGTGCACCCTTCAAGTCTGAAGATAGTCTGGTGTTTAATTCCATTTTCAAATGTTGACACCTCGAATATTAAAATTATGTGCATTACACTTGAGGGCGTTGTTTTCCTGATTGTACATGTGTCCTTAAGCTTGTTTTGAAGCAACTAGTTTTAAATAGTCTGTCTTATATGAGATTTGGTAACAATCTTAAAACAGTAGTGTGTGGTCTCAGCATGTGCTGTGTCCTGGTAAACAGTGGCTTAAGTCAATGCTCTTAAGTACTAACTGAATTCAGCACAGCTATATAAATGTTTATATGATCTAAACATTTCCTGAAAGGCAAAGGAATGTGAACAAAATACATCTGTATTTTGGCATTTTACTTGCCTGAATGTCTTTAGGCCTTTTAAATGTAGTGTCAAATGTAATTAGTATCCCATAGCCTATTAAAATTTTTTGCTTTATTAAAATAATATACATAAAAATATGGAATATTTAACGTACAAATGGTTCTTTTAAAATTTTGAAATCCCGCCTAATGCGGGAACTGAAAAAGAATTTGAAGTGATAGGAGAAGTAAAAATAATGTAATGACAGTAAGGTAAGATACTAAGTGAAGAAACTCATGGAAAAATGAGCAATAGTATTGACTCTACTACACAAAAAGAGTTTAATTTTTTGAGACAGTAGCACTAAATGGTGCTAGAGATGAGTTTCAATATGCAAAACTGAAATAATAAACATTTGCTGGGTATTCTCATTGGTCCCACTGTGGTTAATTGTTGTACTTGTCTCTACAAATCTGTCTGGATACATGTTTTTCTAAAACAGTGATAGAACATACGTATTTCTTTATTAGAGACTAGGAATTGCTTTTTAAGGCTGCAATTTTTTAAATGATAAAATGGCAGGGAGAGATAGACTGTTAATGTTTTAGATTCTTATAATATGTGTTCTGCAAAATTCCCATTAGAATTAATATTTTTAAACTTTCTTCTTTGGTTCTGTGATTTTCAATGAAATGTGTCTTTCCAAAACATTCATAATTTCATGAGAACCATTGATACTTAAGTATTTTTAAAATCCAGTTTAAAATAATGTATTGCTTCACTGTATGTTTACTTTACTACTCTAGATTTCACTAAGACATTAAAACGTATTTTTGGCCTACAGGAAATTAAAAAACATTTGCTATGTACAAACTAATGTGCTCATATTGTAGGAGGTTATTACACCAGAAACACTAGGCATAAATCACATCTACATGGATGTAGACACTTAATTTTCCCATAACAGTTTTGGTTTTTTTTATACATAATTTTATAGACGTAGGAGCAATGATAAGTGTGGCAAGGTTAGCTTGGAGCCCTCTGTACATGACCATGGATGAAAACATGTAACTACATGATAGCCCTGAAAATTCAAGAATCCATCTTCTAAACGCTAAATGTTAACAGAATACTGTGTACCTTCACTCCCTTGCAGAGTGCACCTATGTAGAATGTTTAAGACTTTGCAAAAGTGAACTATGGGATGTGATTTATTATTGGGGTGAGTCAATGACTTTCTGAGAAAATTCTTAGTTACAAAGCAGTGACGCAAATTAGCATACCCTCAGCTCTTGGAGAAAAATATGAACAGGTAGCAGGAATATAAAAAAAATGCCTAACTGAAATACTTCTTTATGTATACTTGGATTCTGCAATGCATAGTTCACAGCTTTTAAATGTTGCAGTTACAGCCCATCTGAATTAACACTCTGTACATTTTATCTGCTCTTTTTAAAAGGAAAATAATATTCTGCTGTCCCTACCCTTCTTTTTATTGGATTTGCATTGCAGCTCCTGTTTTAAAGGGTTTAATTTCTTAATGAAAAGTATAAGTACAGTGACTCTTGAAGTATTAAGTTAGTAAGTGTATTGAAATATTTTCAAACTATGATGGATAGTTTTGTTTTTACTAAATAAACCACAGTTAAAATTAGTATTTGGTTTGATTTTAATTTTATATGCAGTTGATACTTGCTGTTGTTCAAATCATAGAATTGTAGAATGGTTTTGGTTGCAAAGGATCTTGAAGATCATCTAGTTCCAACCCACTGTGCATGGAGAGGGACACCTCCCACTAGACCAGGTTGCTCAGAGCCTCATCCAACCTGCCCTTGAAGTAGAGTGCTAAGTTGGAAATTCTGCTGTGACTGCAAGCACTTGTCTAGGAGACACGTAGTACTCAGTTAAGTCACCAGTCAAGCATGGAGCAGTGCAAAGACTAAGCACTGTATACACAACTGTGTATTAAACTAAGTTTGGATATTTTGTGCTGAAGTGAACTAGACGTACTTGTGCAATCCACCATAGCTTCTAAATAGTTAAAATTAGCAGTCAGGTGGTAAAAGATTATAATAAAATTGTGTGTAAGCAAACACCAGCACTCTCATGGTTTAAAATTTGTTCCCCCTGTGACTTTTCTCTTTCATCTTTCTCTTTGAGCTAGACGTCATGGCCGGCATTGTAGGGTTTTTATTACTTTTTCCTATTTCTACATTATTTCCTGTTTTCCTACATTACAGTTTGTAAGATTAAAATGCATAGAATGTTGCATTTGGAATTTAATAAGTCAGAGTTCTGTCCCATAAATAGAGTGTGGTAGATATGATTATATCTAAAAAAAAGGGGTGCCAAAGGAAAAAAAGAGGACGATGCCTGCCTGGATCTCCAAATGAAAAGTAAACTGTTATAACTAAAATTCAAATTGCCATTTGAGCTTTCAATCAATGTTCTTGTCACTGTTTGACTCAGGTTTGACAACAATGCTCTCAATCCCCTCTCCTTTCCACCCAGTTAGGGAAGGAGAGAGAGAAAAAGAGAGAGACTTGGCTGAATTGAAAACTAAACTACACAGCTTTAATTAAACACTAATGATATAAGAAAATATATACAATTATATACAAATGTGTTCAGGAACGTGCAAAAGCCTCTTGCCTCCCCCTGCCTCCAGCAACTCCCACAGCATCTCCTGAGCTGTGAACAGTCCTGAAAAGTCCTGGAGCTGCTGGAGAAAGCACAGAGTTATGAGAGTCAGGAGGGCTCAAGCCTGGGGGTTGACAGTGATGGATGGACAGAGTTCTCTCCGGACACCAGCCATGAACGGAAGAGAAGGGGAGAAGAAGCAGGAAAGAAGTTGTCTGTGATCTCTGACCTTCCTCTGAGCTAAAGTAGATATATGGAATGGAATATCTCTGGCGAGTTTTGTTGTCTGTCTAATTCAGTCTCCTACAGGGGGTCATAGATCTCCCTGTAGTGTCTAAGCCAGTGGAGTAAAGATGAGACCTTGGAGATGCAGCAGTTACAAAAACATTCTGGCTGTTATCAGCCCAAGCTGGGACACTTTCCTACTAGTTAAAATAAAGCTTACTGAAGGAAAAAAAAAAATAAAAATCCGTAAAAGGAAAAGTGGCTTCATCCTGGCTCCAACCAGGACAATTCTGTGGGTAAAAAAGAGGTATTTTAGTAATGAGGAGCTTAGCGGTTCTTGATTGGAAGATATACTACAGGGACCAAATACATATGAGGCAATAGAAGTACATTTAATCGTATTCCTTCACAGCCATACTGATTTTGGGTGATAGAAATTCCTATATTGAAAAATTTTAAAGATACTTTAGGGTATTGTTTTAAGTTACTATTAAAATCTAAAATCTTCAATAAGAAGTTCTCTTGGTTAGCAGAGCTTTTTTCTTTGAAAATAATATTTGAAGAAATTTCAGTTGATGTCTTCCAGAAAGTCTCAGAGGAAATAAATGTATGAATCTAACATATCTAACTTTATAAAAAAGCTTTAAATTCAAGTCTTAATCCAGGATCATTCTTATTGTCTGGAATTTTTACAAATGACAAAGCATGATTTTGTACAAACCTTATAGCAGAAACTTATGTGATGCATAACTTAGGTGACTTTTATAGTTTTAAAATTATTGCACTAATTCCGCTTGTACTCTGTGACCTGGCATCCTCTAGAGAAGCACATTATCCCAGCGTTTTTTGCATAGCCACTGCTGAGGAAGAGTCCACAAGCATTAGAATATGCACTGCAGGCTTTCTTGCAACAGCTGTTGTGATTTGCAAAGGTGATTCAGGAAAAATACTGTGTTAACTTGAAGCAGTGGATGCAATTAGTTCTGGGAGAAGAATGAGCTGGTTTGCATCGCAGACATGCTTGGTGTGGTTAGGCTGGTGGTGTATCATGTGAAGCAATCACAAAACACCATGGGTGACGCTGCTGTTGTTTATGAGGAGATGAACATAGCATAGGGGGAACAGATGGCTAAAAAAACCTCTTTGACCTTCTGCTCCTTGAGCACCAAAAAAAGGTTGAAAAAATTAGCCTAATGACAAGCACACATATAAAAATGTAGGCAAGGTATCCCAAGTACTTGCTGTCATATCACAGGTGGGAAATATATGAATCAGTTTTATTTGTATATAAGCATTTCTAGGCCATTGTTGTGAATCCAAGCATCTGCTATCCAAAACCTAAAGGGATTGTTCCTATCACCTGTTTTCCTTTTTAAACAGCCAATGAAAATCTCCTTGAGATCATCATGCTTATGCTGTATAGTTGTATACAAAAAAGAATTATCCATCCCTTAAAAATACTGAGAAGTGCTACACACTTGATGTTGAGAATTTGATGGGTGAGGAATTCATATACTGGTATTCAAGTACCAAAAACTAATTTAAACTGAAGGTACAATGATGTCCAAATACTGTGATTTTTTTCCCTGTAATTTTAAGGTGACATCTATCTAGCCAACAGTCAAGATACATCTGATTTCAGACAGTCATGAAGGGTTGTAAGGTGTAGGTAACTTTGAGTTGATTGTGTTTTCTCCTGTGCTGTTATGCATATGACTTATACCTAATAATCTGTCATACTGTGACATTTTATAGTCACAAAACACTTTCTGAACATCTTAAAAGAGCACAATATGCTTTCGTGAAGTTGGAGTATTCCAGTTGTAGTGTAACCATTTGCACATGTTGTGTAACTTTGTTGTGGTTTTGGCCCAACACAACAACAAAGAAACTGCCATGTGACCGACCACTCACTCAAATCTCCCACCCCCACACATACTGTGGGATGGGGAGGACAAATGCCAACTAGAACCTCATGGGTCAAGACAAAGGACAAGGAGGGTTCTTCACTGATTTCAGTCACGGACAAACCAGACTAAACTTGCGGAAAAATAATAATTTAATTTCACACTAATTAGATGCCCACAGGGCACAGACAACACAAAGATAAATATGCAGTATTAGGCTAGCCATGTGCAGCTGTTGAAAATAGATTATGTATCTCACTAATTTGATGGAGCTCTGTACCAACCTGCTTCATGGCCCATTCAGAAGACATTTGACTGAAGCAGTGTGCAGGGCTATAGGAGATCTCTCTGCTGTCTTCTCTCTTCCAGATGCTTCTACACTACTGACTTGCCTCTGGGACAACTCTCTATGGATCAGCAGATGGTATATGGTGCTGCACTGGTACTCCCTGCCCCTCCACATTTTTTCATTTCAAAATGGCAGGGCCTGTGTGACAAAAGGACAGACTTTTCCTCCTAGGCAGTGCTCAGGTGTCCAGCTTCCCTCACCACTCAGCCCCTTCTCCTCTCCCTAATTTAATGTGTGCTGTAGGCAGGTCAGGTGCAAGCTTGCAGCTGGTCCCCCTTTCACCAACTGCAAGAGACCACTCACTTGCCAGGTGCTCAGGGCTCCCAGTGATACCGCATAGAGCTACTGCTCTGTTCAGGAGCATTGCAGAGCTCTGCATGCATCCAGAGGACCACCGGTGTGGTGCTGGTGAGAAGCAGTGCAGCGCCGGTTGGCACGGATGACCAACATGGAGCAGTGTGGTGTGGAACACTGGTGCAGTGCAAGGCAGCAAAGAGGTGTGGCATAGCACAGTAGGGATGACAGATTCAGTGCCACGTGCCAACTGCAGATCCATATAGAGTTGTCCCAGTGGAGAGCTGGCGTTGTAGAAGCATCTGGTGGAGAGTTGGAGATGGACAGGTGGCAGTGGACCATTGTCCCCTTCTGGTATGTGGAGGTCACTTTTGGCAGGTGCCCTTACCAAATAACCTCAATAAAGCAATGCATCGTAAGAAGAAAAACTGTGTCATGTAAAAAATAATAAACAGGGTAGCAGTAACTGGTCTGTTTTCATAGTGATTGTAATTTTACAGTGTGTTCAAGGGAGTCCACAGTGAATCCATGCTGTTCAGCATATTCTGAAGTAATACAAAAAAGGTTTTACTAGTTAAGTGATGAAATTTCCTCGTAAAATTAAGTTATTTAGAGTGTTAATGAGAAGGGCCAGCTGTGAAGAGTTATAGAAAGACAATGAAACTCAGTAACTGGACATTAACTTAGCACAGGAAGTTCACTTTAGATAAATGGTCATGCAAGCATACAGCTTTCATGCATCTATCATGCAGACTAGAAAAACATTCAGAGGTATTTCTTTGTGAACTTTATTGTAGGCTTCTGCTGTTTTTCCCATTAGGGACAGATGCAAACCCATATTTGGCAAATTAAATCTTCTATTGCCCTATTCCTCCCCCCAGAAAAGAAGTAGAAAAAATAAATTCGGTGAAAAGATGAAATAATGCAGAGGGCAATGACCCAGGTGGAGATGGACCCCAAGGAGCTGAAACTTGTTAGGGCCTTGAGTGCTTAGTAGCAATGTAAATAAGTAACAACTGATGGCAAGAGAGGAAAGACAAGAAGTAATTAGTCTCCAATCACATAATTTTGCCATGCTATTACAACTATTAAACAACTATTGTTTGCTGTATAAAACTTCTTAAAACTGGCACTGTATTTTTTGTTTGTGTTCTTGAGATATTTCTGCTCACTTCTCTGCTGCAGATTCACTAATTGCAACTTCTGTCTTCTTTTTTATCACTTTACACGTGTTTGGTATTAACTACTTATAAGAAGACAAAAAGCAACCGATATTTTCTCTTTTTATTTTCTACCTGTACAGCTACTTCTGACTTTTCTTAATCAGACATTCATTTTGTTTAATCTTCTCAGTGGTCTTCTGTCTTGCTTTGTCTCCTGTTTGGATTTTTTTGTTTGTTCTGGTTTGTGTTGTTTTGTTGTTGTTGTTTGTTTTGTTTTGTGTTTTTTGTGCGTGTTTTTTGTTTGTTTGTGGCGCTTTTTTGAGGTTTTTTTGTGTGTGTGTTTTTTTTTTTAATATTAGACTATTTGAATTCAAAATTCATTTCTGTGGTTTCCCAGATTCTATGCCTGATCACTTTCCTCTTTTAATTTTAGATTTCCACTCCAGTGCAACCTATGTTTCACCACCTCTCCCTGTATTACTTTATTTTTAGAATAACTATTATTAAAGTCTTTTGTCTTCAGCTTATGTTCTCGTAAGACCTTCCCTTTCTCATAAGATGTTCTCTTATGTTCTCTTTCTAGCTGAAGCAAACTTTTTTTAACCTTGCCACCTGGACGTTCATAAGGACAAAATCTCTTATAGAAACTATTCTGTTTCACATTTTTCATTAAAGTTCCTGCAATTGATAGACTTCACAGCTCTTCTGGAGGAGTGGTGGTTCTGCAGTGGTTAATTATGAATCAGGGGGACAGCTGAATGTACTTTATTTTAAAACAGAATTTTAAAGCTGGCTCTCAGAATTTAAGAAGAAAAATTAGCACCAGAGTTTGCTTCTCTTATTCATGTGGCAAACCAGTTACATTTATTTGAGTTTATGTAGTCTTTTGCTATGCAAATAAAATATGGCAGAATTTGGTCCTTAGTTTTGAAATTTAATTCTACAGTCCTTTTCACACCACTGAGCAATTACAAATTTCAGTGTAAGAAACTGCTCAATAGTGTTACTAGGGGCTTTCTTGCAGTCCTTGAGTCTGTGAACTTGAGTGTATGATAGTTACTTCTTGCATTTACTGAAAAAGATGCTCTCATTTAAGGGCAAAATCTAAGTATATAACTACATTATCTGTGTATGTTTTGGACTTCACATACATGTAAGACAATATTTCAAAATCAGGACCAGTCTTGAAATTTTTAAATTGTTAAATTGTTTCTAGACAATGCTGTTGTTGATGAGGTACTTTCTGCTTTGAAATCTCTTAATCACAGACATCTGGAACACTTGAAGTTAATTAGAATAATAGAATCACAGAGTGGTTTGTGTTGGAAGGGACCTTAACGATCGTCTAGTTCCAACTCCCCTGCATGGCCAGAAACACCTCCAACTAGATCAGATTGCTCAAAGCCCTGTCTTTCTGGCCTTGAACACTTCAAGGAAGAGGCTTCCAGAGCTTCCCTGGGCAACCTGTTCCAGTGCCTCACCACCCACCTAGAGAAGAATTTCCGCTAATGTCTAATCTAAATTTCCCCTCTTCCACTTATAATACACTACCTCTTCTCTTATCACTACATGCTCTTGTAAAACGTCCCTACCCAGCTTTCTTGTAGGCCCTTTAGGTGTGGGAAGGTCACTCTAAGGTCTCCCCTCCAGGCTGAACAACACCCACTGCTCACAGCCTGTCTTCATAGGAGAGGTGCTGTAGCCCTCTCATCTCCTTTGTGGCCCTCCTCTGGACTTCCTCAAGAGCTCATTGTGGTTTTCATGTTGGGGATTCCAGAACTGGACACAATAGTCCAAGTCAGGTCTTAGGAGATCTGAGTAAAGAGGGAGAATCACCTCCCTTGACCTATTGGTCATGCTTCTTTTGATGCAGCCCAGGACACAGTTGGTTTTCTGGGCTGCAAGTGCACATTGCCAGCCCGACTTGTGCTTTTCATCCACCATCAACCCCAAGTTCTTCTCATCCAGGCTGTTTCCAATCCATTCTTTGTTCAGCCTGTATTTGTGCTTGGGATTGCCCTGACCTAAGTGCAGGACCTTACACTTGGCCTGGTTGAACTTCATACAGTTTGCACAAGCCCACTTCTTAAGCCAGTCAAGGTCCCTCTGGATGGCATCCCTTCCCTCTAGCATGTCAGCTTCACCACACACTTTGATATTGTCAGCAAACTTGCTGAGGTTGTGAGGTTAAGTCCCACTGCCCATATTGCTGACAAAGATGACAAACAGAACCACTCACAGTACCAACCCTTGGGGAACGCGACTCATCACATGTCTCCAGTCTCCATCTGGACATTGAGCTGTCAATCATCACTCTTTAAGTGCGACCATCCAGCCAGTTTCTCACCCAACGAGTGGTCCATCCTTTGAATCTGTACCATTCCAGTTTTGATACCAGAATGTTGTGCAGGACAGAGTTGAAGGCTTTGCACAGGTTCAGATACACAAGTGGGATTTCAATTAGTTGACATTCTGTTGAGTAGAGGCAATCAAATGTGACGGTAGATGAGCTTCCTACATGACTCCCTACATGCAGTCTTTGTACACTTCATTCTGTAACATGTAGTGTATTAACCTGTACAGCGTTTTCGTGTACTTGATTCTGTTCCAGCTGAGTGGTCTCTTTAGCCTACTCAGCTATAAATCTTACAGTTTTTTATTTCATAGCTTTGGTGACTAGTTCAAGGTCTTCTAAAATGTATACAAACATTTCTCTTGTAAATCCTGTTTTTTTTAATTTTTTTTTTTTTTTTTTTTTTTTGGTGATGAGGCATGAATTCAGAGGCAGCAACAGCTCCTATTTTTTTTTGTGTGTCAAAGGCAGTGGAAGCAAACATTATTAACTTCTGTACCCCAAACCAAAATTACTGTTTCCTAAAAATAGGGGATAAGTTGTTACATTGCCAGTGAGCTTCCAGAGATTGCTTTTTGTCGAAACAGTTCATTGTTACAAAGTGAGAAGGAGACAGTGTCACTTCATAGACGTGGAAAAAGAATTGTACAGAATGTAAGGGACTTCAGAAGGTCAGAAGTAAACAGGGAAGTTGATAAAATGGATTGAAGAACTTTGTAAATCCCATGCTTTATCCATCTGTGAATTTATAAGTTTGTCTGTTTCCTTGTTAGCAATTAGTTATGCACTTGTAGTTTTATAGTAGCAATTATTACGATTAGAAACATGCATAGCTGAGTGAAACAGATACATTTGGCTTGAAATGCTGAAATCTCTTGGACAGGAAGTGCTTCTAGCTCTGAAAAGGGGAGTATGTGAGTCTCACTTGTGTCGTCTTTCTTTATTTAGTGTACAAAATTATGCATTGGGAATTTTATTTTTTATTACAGCAGATTTTTCATAAACCCTAATAGATTCTTATGGGTGTAAAAGCAAAACACTTCTTGTTCCATGATCTGTGGTTGTATATAAGGTTTTGTTATTTCCAGAAAGTAATTTGAACTTTTTAAATACAGATTTCTTCATTAAATTTAAGAACCATCCTATTAATAAAAGGAATTTCTGATAACCTAATCTCAGAGGAAAAAAAAAAAAAGTGATATTAAAATAGTTTCTAGCTACAATGAATCTGATACGAAGTGCAGGTGAATTGCCATTATTTTTAGGTAACTTCTACATATATGTAGACATCTAAATAACTGGGGAAATCCAGTTAATTGGATTTTCTTACAAGACTTGAAGGGGAATAAGATCTCCCCCCATTGCAGGTTCCAGTAACAAAAAGCTTCAACTTTTGCAAAAGTAATTGTACTTAGAAGTATGATTGGTAATACTGTGTAGCCATACCTTCTAATGCAAGGCTGGCCTTTTGTGCAATGCTTGATGATCTACAGATGGCAGAATCGCTGTCATTCTTTTGATGATGTGCTCTGTGGCTAAATTAAGGAGCGGAACCAAATTATCTTCAAAATAACCATTAAGAGTGAGCAGGAGCCACTCTGTTAGCTACTGCCATTAAACAAGTTATGAGAACAACACAGCTGCAAGAAGCAGAACCCTGTTGTACTGCTTTGTTACTACTGGAAACAAATGGGTGAGTTTACCTTATTTGTAGCATCTGTTAGTTTTTTAGGTTTGAATACTAACTGACTACACCAGAGATGTGCCTCTTTTCCAGTGTCTGATTTCCCTCTTTCTCTGTAGTCTCAGCATTTCAAACCGTTTGTATTCCTAGAATGACAGAAAGGTTCAGGTTGGAAGAGACCTAGAACGTCATCTAGTTCCATCTTCCCTGCCATGGACAGTTGCTCCCCACTTTCTGGCACTGCTGGCTGCTGATTTCCTTCTGAGCTTAGCACTCACTAGTGCCTTGCTACTATAACAGACTGTTGACTGGATGCCCCAGCTCCGCTAAGTGGTCCTAGTCCTGCTGTACTGATTGTTCAGGCGACAAGGCCACCACCTGGATGTGGGACTTACCTGTCGATTGTGGAGTTGTCCAGAATCGGCTGTGTCTGGCATAGGGCATTTCCGTCCACCAGGGTCTGTGCTGCTGTCCCCTTCTGTACCCAAAGGCTGGCAGTTAATGCACAAGTTCTAGATCTTCTTCTCTGTGCTGGGACCTCACCTTGCAAGGACTCCCAGACAAACTTTGAAAGGCACAGAAAGCAGTGCAAGAGTGTGCCGCTGTCCTGTGGGTGAAGTGGGAAGGTGCCTTCCCAACTTTATTGGCTTGTTCCAGGCAACCAGGGAGGAAATGACTAAGGATACACATTTAGTGGATGAGAAGCTGTCAGGCATGAGGTTTTCCCTTTGAGACGGGTTGTTCCAAATAGCTGGTGCTGAGTGCACAAAACAGTCAGCAAGTTGCTCTCAAATAATACTGTTTTTTTAGTTCCATGCACTTAATCTCACTTCTGTACCGGGGAAGATGAGTTTACACAGCCCTTGTTGCAGGAAGTATTTGCTGAAGTGTTTTCAACTCATATAAACAAAGGAAACAGCAACAACAAAACAACCCAGGTTTTTATGATATCTTGCCGTGACTAATGGGCTGTTAACTAAGGCATCCTAGCCAAATTTAAGAGTAATTAAACATTGTTTCCCCATTTTTCCAATTGAATTAAGTGTTCCTTGTTACACAGCTTTATGGGTTCGAAATGAACTGTTATGTAAACTAGAAAAAAATGTGACCTTCTAGTAGATGAGGTAAATCTACCATAGGATTTCTTTTTTAAACCTTTTACTTAATAGCCAGTTACTCACATATATGTGAGATCTTAGGAATCTTGTGGTAAAATGCATCGTCATAAAACTAGTAACACAGTTCGCACATTTTCAGGTAAACATAATAGTTTTGAGCCAGGACCTTCAGAGTGATTTGTTTATGAGCTTGCTTGGGGCCATAAGCTGCAAATTTTCAAGGTACCGCACAAATACTCTTATTCAGCATTTATAAAACAATCATTCCTGATGAGTTTATTTACTCCCTTCTGTCTGACCTTTTTGTAACAATCTGAGGCCATACATAAGATGAGCACAGTCCACTAAATATGCTTCAGTTTGCAAAAGTTATAATCAAGCTTTTAAGAACTCTTATTGGTGATTTTAAATACCATAGTACTCAAAAAAAACCCCTCAAGGTACTTCATTTCTTCAATAGAAAGTGCAGGTTTATAAAATGTCTTACTGATGATAGCAAGCTATGATCTTTGTCCTCATAAACTGGTTGATAAAAAGTGTTATTACCAGCTCATAGTTGATGTGCTGTCTTCTAAAAAGATGCTAGAAATTTGCAATGTCAAGGTTTTATACTATCTTGAACTCCAGTCACCAAAAGATAATTTTTCAGTGTATCTGGCAGAGGGAACATTTTCTCATTCTCAGCTTCTAAGAAACGTGGGACAAAGCCATATGTTACAATTTGGAAGACAATGTGATGAAATATTTATTAAATACTTGTGGATTTTCCTGTATTTCCCATTGCTCACTGACCATCTTGTAATATGCCTGGGCAGTTGTCAACAGAAACTGCTGCCTGAGTTTCCAGAGTTTTAATCTTTCACCAACTCAAATCACATCACCATCAGTCACATCAAAACTTCATGCAGTTTAAAGTGAGTAGCACTTAGTGGATTGACGTCATAATTTCTGTGCTTCCTCTGGTGGGTGAGCATGCGGTCAGAAATGCTTGGGGGTCCTGAGAGAAAATCTTAAACGACTTGCTTGAAATGCATTTATCCTAGGAACTCTTCAGAAGAGTATTCTCATCCTTCTTCTGTAGAACACAGTGAAGGGATGATCAAACTATTGGCACAACCTCACTGAGTACTGCATCAGTCAGAAGAAATGAAAGCACTTGGAGCATGGGATTTTTGTTCAAAAAGGATGGCTCAAAACATTCTTGCCACTGTGTTTGTTTAAAAGAATAGAAGAAATAATTTTGGAAATTAAAAAAAATAAATTAAAAAGCTATTCCTTTAGAGATGCACCTGCTTTTCAATCCTGTTGTTGCTGCTGGAGTTATTAGGTAGGAGAAGCTGATCAGGAAAAATGAGACTTTAAATGCTAGACAGGAAATTGTAAACTCCCATTTGGTTTAAGGCAAAGTGTGTCAGATGGGGTAAAATACAGAAGTGTCAATAGGTATAGGATGCTGAATTATAGTTTGCAGTAGGGTCTTCTGCCACCAGTTCAACTTAGAACAGTGCTGCAATTACCAATACAAACCCATTATCATGCATACTTGAGCAGAAGCTGAAAGTAATTAAGTTATTTTTCCAGTTATGATGGGTAAAGTCTTGAATGCATTGATAGACAAACTGTAATGATTAAAAGTGTGTGAATAGTTTTAGTGATGTGCTTTTTAATAGAAAATGGGTTTTGTGGTCTAGTTCTCTGGTACGTTCAGATAATAAAACTTTATTGGGGCATTTTTTGTTTTCAAGCCTAGTGGATTTAAAAAGGCGTATCAGTCTTTTTCTAAAAGTATATAAAAAAATCAGAAGAATTTCTTTGCTAGGGCAAGCAACTATTCTAAAATGTAATCTGCCATTTAGATAAATTCCTTCTAGAGGAGATTTAAGACTTTCTTCTACACAGTCATGAAAGTATGCATTGGTTTAAGATGTACACCCAACTGTCTGAACACATTGAGAGAGGATTATGTTTGATTTAAATATAGAAATATAAAAACACACATAGAAAACACCCAGAACAAATGAGCAAGAAAGATACCAAGAATCACTATTGTAATCTGGCTGTATCTAAGTTTATATTTATATTATACATTTTTTTAACAGTCTGCTTTTGTCCTCCCTTTTATCCTTTTATCCTTTTCATTTGTCAGAATCTCCAATTTGCACAAATTTTGCCATAGCACCTAAGTAAATGGAAATGGCCAGTTTAATTCTGCAGGGGAAAGATGTACAGTGAGGAATCAGCAATGCACGTGGGCAGGAGGCAAATCAGAACCCAAGGCAACAAAGGCCAGCCAACAACATTTACAGTAGAGAAAAGTGTAGTAATGTAGGTCCAGGAAGTGGTATGCACTCAACGATGTATCCTTTTGCTAATGGAAGACAAACACCTTGTTTTCATTGACTTTTCACATGTATGTTTTTTATCTATATGTGTGTGACATTGGTGATTTTGCTAATAACCACAGGGGAGCCCACTTATATGTAGGTGGCAGAAGTCTCTCCTAGCTTTGATAGTAAATTGTTGTTTCTATGTTGAGTTTTTAAATTGAGTAATTTTTGATGTAGCAAGAAATAATGTTTTTATTAAGTTGCTCAAATCTTTTGCTATATAATGATTTGAAAGTTAAAGATAGTAGTTCAAATCTATTACATATTCTGAAATATTTGATGTGTTCACATTTTAGCTGCTGTCTAGCTACAGCTAAAACACTCAAGGAAATATTTTGGACCCTAAAGAACAATGTGGTTTATGTTAGGACTGGCAGAAATTGCTATTTGAGAAGACTGAAATTAGAGGGAGAGAACTGGGAATTGCCTTAGATAAAGAAGCCATGCATGGTTGAGATGTGATTCTGAGCAATCAGCATGAGTCTGCCCTTTTGACATTTAGGTTAATTTGAATGACATTGGTTAATTTGACATTTTTCTGGTCATAAATGTATTTATTACCTCTCAATACAGTGACATTTTCTTTGTGACTGAAAAGTGTCAGGTAATTTTCCAGGTGTCAGAAGTGTATGCTGTTTTCAGTCTTGGGCAGCAACTTTGCTTTTAATTTATTTCTTTGCCATTTATTTCAAATTTTTTGTTAAACTCTTTGCTGAGTATCTGAATACCCTGCTGCTAAAACAAGCTAGAGATAATTGCAGGTTTTGCACCATTGTTCCCATGCTGAAGTTCTCATGGGATACGAACATTTTCTAAAAAGGAAACTAGAAATATTCTTCATTTTGATTGAACTTCCTTTCTAACTGAAGGCTTTTTCCTTGTTTCAGTCTTTCTTTACGTGTTCTGTTCTGCATTTGCTAAAGTTCTTCTCAGGAGCTTCTTCCACTGCCTTTTCCATTTCCAAGGAAGTGCTAATTATATTCACATACAGTAAGAAAAAAAATAAACCAGAGAAAGCAAAAGTAATTAGTAGACTCCAAAGAACAATGTCATGGCGTTGATGCTACTTTTTGACGCTGAGGTATTTAATTGTCCTTTTCAGTTTTCCAATGTTTGCAGGTAATTAAAGTTAAATCACTGTGACAATGCATGTAATTAGATTTTCTTCCTTCATTTCATGACCCCATTCTCTAGATCTGTACTCTGCTCACTGAACGAATTTACTTGCAGCACTTTCCTGTTGTATTAATTATTGAAAGAATAGTGCTGCATATAGTATTGACCTTTTGACTGACGTTCATTTTTGAAATGTAAGCAGAAGAAGTGAAAGATTACCAGAAATAATTTCTGGATCTTTCTTTGAATACAAAAAAGTGCATTGTGTGGAAATTAACTAAAAATGCGTAGTCATTTTATGAAGTGCCCGGTATGCTCTTTTTTAATTGCACTTAAATGTAATTATTTCTACATAACATAATGGCAGTATTGTGTCATTCCTTAGTTATAGGTGAAAATCTGGAGTTGTAGAACTTGAGACCACAACTGGATTCTATTTCAATTATCTGTGCAAAATATATAGTCTAGATATTACTAGGTTAGTCCTAGCTTCTGTTTTGCCTTAGCAGTTAAGGACTCTCATTTAACTCTTAATTTTGTGTAAGCCATTTGGGTCAGCCTTAAATTACCTTCTTTTACAGGAATTTGAACAATTACTTTTAAATTAGAGCTACAGCTTTTCTGCACTTGGACTTTATTTCAGCTATCTGTTTTAACTGTCAACCATACTATTTTACTTTCTTTAAGGATGGTAAGGCCATAATTTTTTTATGTTTGTTTTGTTGTTTTTTTATTATAAGGCCATAATTTTGTTTATGTTTGTTTTGTTGTTTTTTTATTATTACTACTTTATTGCTTCTTGTGCTTGTAAATATTCATACAAGAAGCACAGGTGGATATTGAAGGAAATCTTGATTTTATTTTATCCTTATATATAATAAATGTTGGTATAATTCTTGTTTCCTTTTTTCTCCTTGCAATTCACATTGTTTTTTTAGAAAAATATTGCACAAAAATATCAGAATGAAAATGCTCTTAATCTTATCTCCAGTAACAGCAGGCACTGTGTCTATTTGTCTCCTGCTTTTCATCATCTGTTCTCTAAGCCTTCACAGTGCTATAAAACAGTGGGTGAGTATCATCTTACCGATAGAGACCTTGAAGCTCAGAGAAGGCAGGTGGCTTGGCTAAAGTGGCTCTCTGATTTACTGAGCTCAGGTTATTTCCTGACATCAAGTTGCAATGTGTTGTCTTTCAGGAAGACAGGATATGTACATACAAACTTTCTTCAATCTACTTGCAGCACTGAAGGCTGACTCTTATCTTTCACCGTTAGCAGCCTGGTTTTGGCGCCTTAGAAAGTGTCATTTTAGATAACTTCTACAGATAACGATTTTCAGTAATGTAGAAGTTGGTGTTACTTCTCTAATAAGTTAAATACTAACTTTCTGCAGTGTAGCCATACCAAAGAAATGAGGTGGTTTTTTTTTTTGTTTTTTTTAAAAATGTATTTTCTAAACATACTGTTTATGTCTTGTTTATTAAACGTATGCCTGATTATCCTGTTTTTTTTTTTTTCTTTGAGAAAAGACGTTCTTGGTTAGATTTATTTTCCACACTTCTTTTGGGGTGGACATTTATTTCATGTTTAGTGTTTTCCATTCATGTTGTAACTGATGCAAAACATAATGGGAAATGGTTTGAAATATTGTGTAAACTGTAATTTTACTCCTTCCCTATTGTATGTAACATTAAAAATTCAAATATGTAGATAGGCCTAAGAATCTTGAAATAACTTTCAAAAGCATTGTTTACTTTGGTGATACTTCAAAAGTTTGCAAGTCTTTCTACTACTTTATTTGACATTCTAAAGAGGAGACAATTTTATTTGACTTTGGAGGATGTGACGAGTGCCAAATTGTTGAATTCTCTGAGCATAGTATTATATAATAGAATCATAGAATGGTTTGAGCTAGAAGGAACCTTAAAGATCATCTAGTCCCAACCCCCCTGCGTGGGCAGGGACACCTCCCACTAGATCAGGTTGCTCCAAACCCCATCCAACCTTGCCTTGAACACTTACAGGGAGGGGCTTCCACAACTTCCCTGGGCAACCTGTTCCAGTGTCTCACCACTATCACACTGAAGAATTTCCTTCTTAGGTCTAGCCTAAGTCTCCCCTTTTCCAGTTTTGATCCATTACCTCTTGTCCTCTCACTAGAAGCCCTTGCAAAAGGTCCTTCCCCAGCTTTCCTGTAGCCCCTTCAGGTACTCAAAGACCACTGTAAGGTCTCCCTGGAGTCTTCTCCCAGCTGAACAGCCCGAACTCTCTCAGCCTGTCCTCATGGGAGAGGTGCTCCAGCCCTCAGATCGTCTTCGTGACCCTTACCTGGACGTTCTTCATGAACTCCGTGTCCTTCTTCTGTCTGGGGCTGCAGAACTGGACACAGTAGTCCAGTTGTGGCCTCATTAGAGCTGAGTAAAGGGCCAGAATCAGCTCTCTTGACTTGCTGGCCATGCTTTTTTGATGCAGCCAAGGACACAGCTGGCTTTCTGGGCAGCAAGTTCACATTTCACATTGCCAGTTCATGTTGAGCTTCTTGTCCACCATCACCCCCAAGTCCTTCTCCTCCAGACTGGTTTTGATCCATTCTCTACCCAGCCTGTATTTGTGCTTGGAATTGCTCTGACCCAGGTGCAGAACTTTGTATTTGGCCTTCTTGAACATCATGCAGTTTGCATGAACCCACTTCTGAAACCTGCCAAGGTCCCTCTAGATAACATCCCTTCCCTCCAGGGCGTTGACCTCACCACACTTTGGTGTGGTCAGAAAACTTGCTGAGGGTGCACTCAGTGCCACTGTCCATGTTGCTGACAATGATATTAAACAGCACCAGTGCAAGTAATCCTTGGGGAACACCACTCATCACAGATCTCCATCTGGACATCGAGCTGTTGATCACCACTCTTTGAGTGTGACCCATCCAACCAGTTCCTTACCCAATGAGTGGTCCGTACACTGAATCCATACCATTCCAGTTTTGATACCAGGATGTTATGCAGGACAGTGTTGAAGGCTTTGTACACATCCAGGTAGAGGAACGTTGCTTACTCTTCCTTTGCCCACTGATGCCGTGACCCCATTGTAGGTCACCAAATTAGTGGGGCAGGATTTGTCCTTGGTGAAGCTGTGTTGGCTATCACCAATTACTCTTTTGTTTTCTGTGAGCCTTAGCAGAACCTTCAGGATGATCTGCTCTATGACCTTGTCGGGCCAGAGGTTAGACTCACTGGTCTGTAGTTCCCTGGATTTTCCTTTTTCCCCTTAAAAATGGGAGTTATGTTTCCCCTTTTCCAGCATCTTTGAGAAGACCTTAAAAATTTGAGTTCTTACAAAGACTGTAATGAGACTCCTGGTAAAAACACTTCAGAAATGGTTGCAGAGGTATAAGAAGGGCCTGTTGTAAATAGTTGTATAAAAAAAATGAAGTGCTAAGGAGGCCACTGCAAACTATTCCATGCTTTTGGTTTCATAGTGCATTAAAGAGAGAAGTCTGTAGCCTAAGGAATTATTAGGTAGTTTTTCAACTTCCTCAAAACAATCTGCATACATGGTACTAAGTATTTTGAATTACCATGTTCTCCTGCAATAAAAGTTGTGCTTTGGAATTGGCCTTATTTAAACTAGGACAGAACCAATCTTCCTTTAGTTGTTTTACTTTTCAGTTACATCTCTTCTAAGTGACTGTAGTTTCTAAAGTTAACAGCATATTTTTCAGAACGTGTCTACTCCTAGAACTGGTAGTGCTTAATGTTTACAGTTATTGCTAAGGTAATGATACAAATGGTATGCAGAAAGGCTTTTTGCTTGCTACGTATTCCTATAGAAACCAAGGTCACTGCTTGGTTCTACTAAACTTCTTATCTGACATGTTGGAGTGCTGTAAACAAAAGGATGTAAGAGGGTCAAACCTGTGGGGAGGAGCAGACGAGACTGGTGACCCAAAACTGACCAAATTAATTATTCCATCCCATACACATCATGCTCAGTATAAAGCTGAGGGATTATAAGGGTCAAGCTCTTGTCTTCCATGACCAGCATCTGAGGAGGACTCTGTCCATTCTTCTACCTTCACTCTTAATCTGCATATCCCTTAATCCAGTTCCTGTCTGCCTCTGAGTCCTGTCTGGGACTTTCCCACTATCTGCCCCACAGCAGTGGTGGTAATGTAACCATCATCAGGAAAGCTCAAGATTGGTTTTCTATTTATTCTTATATAATTCATTATTTTCTTACTAAAATGATTATACGTGTTTTATTTTTCTTCATTGTTATTGTTTCATTAAAAATGTTTTTATTTCTTTCCAAACCATAAGTCTTTCTCCCTTTGTCTTTTTCACTTCCCTTTCTGGGAAGGGAAAAGACCTAATAGAGAGCATCTGTCTTCCATTTAATAGTCAGCCCAGCCCTAAAATGTGACAGGAATCTGAATTTTACTATAGCTTCATACAGTATCATATGTGAAGATTATAAATATAGATATACAGGTTAGATTACAGATATATTTTGAAAAGTGAGGTATCTATTTTTGTTGCAGTTTTTTAACCTCTGTAGGTACTTAGCTTGCAGTTCTTTCAACTGTTTAGTAAATGGGAATTTCATGTGTTTGTATCAAATCCTCCAGTATTTAGGCAAGCTAAATTACAAAGTGTGGAGCTTGGTATGTAAAAAATATGTCATCTGCAGATAGATGATGCTGTCAGTAATGTTTTTTCTGTGCCCTGGTTAGTTCACCACATTTTTTTTAGAAGTGGAAAAAGTAGTGTTATCTTGTATGCTCATAACAGCTTTGCCTTTTTTCTCATTTATTTTTTAAGGGCAGTATTTCTTTTTTATGTTCATTGTTTCCTTGCCCAGCTTTTGGGAAAGAAACTCTGTTGAACAAATTTGGTTGAAGCACTATAGGAGGACTCAACAAACTTTAAGTTTGGCAATGGTGTTATGGGGAAAGTGCATATACTTGTGAAGGTTGTTTTTATTTTTCCCCCAAATAATTTTTCTTCTGGTTTTGTTTGTTTGGTTTTTTTTGTTGGTGGTTTTGGGTGTTTTGTGTGGTTTTTTTGTTGTTTTTGTATTGTTGGTTGGTTGGGGTTTTTTGTTTGTTTGGGTTTTTTACCCAAAATTTTCAGTAGAACTGTGGTGTAACAATGTCTGTGAATGGCAACATTCCTTTAGGAATTTAATTCCTCTTCTTGTGAATCAACTATGTCTGAAAATGAGAACAAAAGAACACAGTATAGAAATAATCCGTAGAATCTGAGTTATCCTCATGAAAAAGATATTTTAAAAAGGTCAGAATATGAAACAGTAAAAATTTTTATTTCCCAGAATGTAGTTGTGACATTCTCAATTATTTTGCTGTAAATCAAATTACAGAATATTTACATACTTACAAATTTGTTTACACAATAGCGGGAAAGACACGTAATGAAATACAGAGGTGGTGTTTTTAAAAGAGGTGTAATTTGTCAGAGTCATGTAACAAAGAGACATCCTGTAGGATTTTATCCAGATGATGAACATTAAACTGTTCAGTGACTAGCTCTACTGAATTCCTTTGGACCATTTATGTTTAGCATGTAATACACTACAGCACTGAAGTCTGGATGTTGTTTTGGTTCCAGAAGCAAAGGGCATTCTTGAAAGTGCATAGAAGATTAATCTATTTTTATTTAATTTCACTGGAAATTGACCAAGACAATGTGCAAAATATCTTGTAATTTCCTAGAAATTGCACAAGTATCTTCAAGTTTACCTTACAGTCACAATATAATGTGCGACTTGTTTCTCCATTTTATGTGGACAATACAGAGAAACATCATTAATATGCCTAAATATTAAATGCAAAGACATGCAAAGTGAGCAAAGGTTTTTGTGACATCTCTGAACTCTTTCAGGCTATCCATTTGTGACAGTTGCATGGCAGTTATTCCCTCTAGTATTTAGAAACAGAGTGCTCTTAAGATGTCACTTTAAATTAAAGCCAAGATTTTGAACAAAATAACTTATTTATATTCGTGATTTAAATTTCAGTAGCGTGCTGAGACTAAATCAACCCAGACTACCTTCTCTGTCAAAATGGTAATTTCATTTCTACAAAATATCGAAAATAGTTTTGACTTACAGGTAAAAGTTGCTTGTGCCAACTGGACCAATTATCTTTTCCATATCTCGCTGCCTTTTCTGTCTGAGATTGGTTTTGCTGTAGCACACAGAGAGTGCTCTTCTTCAGCATCTTACAAGCAATTTTTTCTTAGTTTCAAGAATGATGGGTGAGATGGCAGAATGTGTTTGTACTTACTCTGTATTTTTGGTGTCTTTTGAGTTCCTTTAAAAAAAACCCAACAAACTTATGGTATGTTTTCTGGAAGAAATCTATTATACATGTAAACAACTATTGCCTATGATAAGCAGGATGACAGATAGTACTTGCTTATTTCATTGTCTGAGAGCTGAGCACATTAATTCCCGAACACAAATTTGGAGGAAGGGTTCTTAAAATAAGTCCTAGGTTTTTCATAAAAGCCATAGAAGGATATGTTGTTTCTTTGATTCTTTGGAGGTGCCTGTAGTCTAGTCGCAGAATGCAGAACAAACCAAGAATTGTTGAGTGTGCCTTGTGAGACAGGTGTATTAACTTTATAGCCTTTCTGTGCTACTAGGAATGCACTCTTTTCCAAATATAATTTTGCGTTACGCTGTGTTCTGCTAGTAAAAGTGATGATGAATAAATCATCATAGAAAAGGTAAAAAGGGTATTGTCAGTAAGGGAGGACTGAGGATAGCACTTACAGCATTCTGCAAGACCTGTAGTCGTAATATTTAAAGTAAGATCAGAAATCAGATGCCTGTCTTTACTGACTTACTTTGTAAAATTTCAAACAGCAAGTCTTTGACCCCACTAACGCAACACTTTTGCTTCCATCAGTTCTGAACAGCTGAACAGGATCAACTGAGTTGTCACTAGCCTGTGGTATCTCCAAAGCAGGTCATGAAAGAAGAACTTAGCCCTGAGAAATACTGAAGGGTCACTATTTTCACTGGGGTTCAAACCCTGTGTAAATGCTTAAGGCATTTGCTAAGAGGGTGATGTGTTGGCAGAGAAGCCAGTGTTTATTAATTTAATGCAACAATTTGTAAGAATTGCTGACATTCAAGCTTTTGGAAATGCTGGCCTTGAATTACACATAGAAATGAAATTCAATTGCATCATGCTTCTGATGGCTTGGAAACAGCCCCCATCTCCCTTGCACTTATAAAGAGAATAGGTACACTAATTTCAGTGTCTTGGCTAAATTCCAATGAGTAATTGCATTCAGCTTATCTAAATTCCTCTTTCTAGTTTGAATTGGTTGAGATGGTTTACATCTTCTGTCTTACATTACTGTTTATTTTGGTGAGTGTTGTTAAATAGGCTTTGCAGTATTTTGTTAGTAGCTGAAATTATTCCAAAGTGTTCATAGGATTTGCAAATTACTTTTGACAGCTAAAAAAATAAATGGTTGTATCATAGTATCTTTATCCTTTTATGGAGAAGTGGTTATGAAATATAGTGGTTGTTTTGAAAGGTACTTAAACATGTTATTTATGTATACTTATTCTGAGTTTTTGAAGTGTGATTTAAGGGGTAAAGGATCTGATTTTTTTTACATTAACGGTGGAGGAACATTTCCTTAACTCATCTTTGATGAGACTATTGCTATACCTGAAACAACTCCACAAAAGGCAAGGCAAGTTTTAGACATGTTGGCTGAAAATGAGGGAAATTGTCCTTTTACCCAGTTGCATACGTGAACAGTAAATATTTCATATATGTAGGCAATTTTTTTTCAAGAAGATATTCTTCCCATGTCTGAAATATGTGTTAACTATATTAATTTGGTTTGTTTTCTATATTATTTTGTCTCTGTCTTACCAATTAATTTATTCTCTAAGTTGACACAGCTCCGCACTGTGTGTTTTATTCATTCAGTGATTGTACCTAGTTTCTGATAGATGGTCAGTCATCTGATGAGTGTCCAGTTTGTGATAGACAAAGGCTGCCCTTGCTGTGTTTTAGGTGACTAAGAATCTCTTATTTAGATACTGTGCCTTTCTGTAGCAAAGAGTAAGGTAAAAAGTGTGATTGTTGAAAGAAGCTGAGGAGACAAACTGTAGCAGGGAGCTGTCATGATCAAGTAAATAGTGTCAATGACTGTACAGTATTTGTACATTGTACAGGATTGTGTGTGTGGTTAGAATGTGCAATAAAACAAACAGGTAAATATTTTTATTTTTGTTATACCTTTGGCAACTGACATTACTTGCTAAATTTTCACTCAGTCTTTCTTGAACAAACAATTGTATTTTCTTTATGTGTTTCTACAATAACAATTGTGCAGTTCTTGTCTCTGATGGTAACTCACGGGTGTTACAAGTTTTATCCTTTACAGTAGCATAAGGTCATTGGCTACTGAGCAAAAAGCAAAGTAGGCAACCCACTGCAGAGGGGAAGGAGCTGCATTTTGCTTAGAGTAGGGAAGAATTATCTTGTTTTCTATACTGATCTATTTGTTTTAGTATTGTTTTCCATCTTTCAGGTGCAGTTAAAACCCAGCATTTCAAGTCAATATGTAATTCGTACACAGCCAACAAACACTTGTCTGTCTACGCTTGAATGTGCAGCTGTTGCTCTTACTATCATGGAAAAAAATTTGAGTATACAAGAGGTACGTAATTATAAACACCTGAGTTTTTCTTTTGTGAATAGTAGAGGGACCGTGGAGGTACTTATCTATTAATGTCACATTTGAGAGTAAAAATCTTAGCTTTGTAATGGTTTAGTTGCATAGCAAACGAAAACAATAATGTACCAAAAGGAACTATTTCTCATCAGATTTTTCTTCTGATATTAGCTCTAGTATGTTCAGATTCCTGTCACTCTTTCTAGTCACGTTCCAAAAGTCTCTACAGTTTTCTTTTTCTTTATTCAACATTGCTGTCAGATTGCTGAGGAAACTTGTTACATACAAAGGTCTTGAAGAATTGTTTTGCTACTCCTCTTTTCAGTATGTTAAATTGTAGTATGGTATTTTTTGTTCTGTCCCATGATGGAATGAGATTGGCTCCTTTGCCACTAAGTGTTGTGTGAAGATAACACTATTCAAGATGACATTTAAAGTGCCAGTTAGGGACAGATCGTGTCCTGTACCAGATTGTATTTTGTGCTGCAAAGTCCATCAAGTCTGAATGTTGGCTACTTATCTTACAGACCAGTTTTACCCTGATAACCTATTATATGTATGGAGTAATAGAACGTTTATTGAAAACAACTGTGACCTTTCCAACCTATGTCCTTAATTTGTCTTTTTTACATCTTTTTTTTTGTTTTTATTTTTGGTGGGTTTTCTTCCTCTTCTTTAGTTGTGTGGTGCTTTCCCCAAGCACTTCCACTTTTATGAGTTCTCATTGTGCTGTCTACAGGTTTATTTATCTCAGGATTTTGATTCACCTGTTCTTGTATTTTTTTCTCCCTTCCATCATTTTTCCTTTTTTTTTTTTCTGTTTTTTTTTTTTTTTTTTTTCCTGTTCACCATTTTTCTCTTGTACCTTTTATGCATTTTTTAACTCAGCACTCCAGTTCCTTCTTCTACTTAATTTTTCTTTTCAATCACATCTTCAGCTAAGATCTGAATTTAAAATTACTGGATTGACAAATGTTGTGAATAACTGGTGCTACATTCTAAACAGTTTTATTTCGTTAAAGAGTCAGGTAGGATTCATTCCTTTTTAACATGCATTGGTCTTGGAATGTTTACTGGAGTCATATAACCATGATCTTTTTTACTAGATCTATATTTTAAAATGATCCTCTGAAGTCAAAGCACACCAAGGTGATCTTTGACTCTCAAAAACACAAAAGCTGATCCAGTTGGAGACAAGGAATTCAGTATATTACTGAATGGAAGGTAGTAACTTGTTTTCCACAAAAACTAGATGGCAGAGATGATCTGAATACCCCTGACAGCTAACTTGGAAGATTAAATGCTTTTTTAAGCCTGTCCCACTGTCCTCCTGCACTCTTGCAACCATGGAATGTGACCCTGTGGGGTATGTCTTCTACCTGCCAGCTCACAACTCTTTTGTGTCATTGGAGGAATTTGGGACTTCACAGTACTTGAGTTTGAGTTTATCCCAGGTCAAAGAATACTAATTGGACATTAGCCTTTTCCTTCCAGTGTATGACCCCTCTAGCCTGTGATGGAAGAGGTTATTAAGATAATGTCCTTCTTAATCTTTTGTTGCTGACATTCATAATACCACTTTAATAAGCCTTTTGAAAAAGGCCTATGAGTAGTGCTGCAACATAGACCTAGGTCTGCAATCTCATTGTGTGCCCAGAATGTAGTGCAAACGAGTCTGTGAAAGGGATTTAAAGGTCATTCACTACGTTCTGGTGTCCACCGTGAGATGCTCATATTCTTCTCCATCAGACAATATTTTGGTACTTGACCTCTGCCTACTAAGAAAGGTTCCCAGGTCAAAAATTGCTTCTGCAACTGGCATAGTGTAGATTATGCCACGCCTGTATCTGCCTCTGTGACACTAGAGAGTCACCTCAACATGAAATTGATTGCATTTAGAACCATACTGGAACAAAGTGTATGGCCACATAAGAAAATATTGCTCAGAAATTGGAACACTGCATTAAGATACTTTTCTAGAAACTTGTGTATCTTTTATGACAGTGCAGCTTTTATGTTACAATAGGGTAATCACTTATTGTAGAAGTTAAACCTATGACAACTTATAAATTACTGAAATTAAAGTAGGGTTTGCATACTTGCTTTTTTCCTTTGGTGTGCTAGAACAGCATTGGCAGGCTTTTCCTTCATTAGGACATATGTGTTATTCAGGTCTACAGTGAATGTTTTGTTAGTGTCTACAGTTCCCAGTCCTATATTCTGTTTTATCCCTACCACTCACAATTGGACTGGCCTACTTTTCAAAGACAAAATTACCAGGTTCTCAAAGGTGCTTCAGTAAATGCTGTAATAGCCAAGACATTCATAAGCATTCTTAACACTTTTTAATACCCTCTCTGAATTAGTTGAGTGCTATTGCTGGTGTTTCAGATGGTGAATTGAAGTTGAGAACTGTGGAACTTAAGAATGGGCACTTGGTTTGATGCCCAATATAAGTCACTTGATTTTCCTGTGTACTCAGAAGAGTCATAGTTTACTTGGTTGAAACTCGGCCCCTGCTAATTGTAATTACATTTGTGATTGCTTTACACATCTGCATGAGGTCCTATGATACTGAGTCGGGCAACCAGGAAATGAAGAACCTTCAGTTAGGAACTGCTTGAGATAGATTTGGTTTGTGTGGCTTCAGTAGTCTTATATAATAACATCACTGGGCAGAAACAGGGGTACAGTCCGTTCTCCAGGATAGCAGTCCAGCTGCCTTGATTATGAGTCCCTCCTATCTTTCTACAACCCTGCCCCGAGGTATTTTCATGCAAGCACAAACAACTTAGTTATTGTTAGTTATTTTATTACAGCTTGTTGGCTGTGCCACATTAATTAATTATAGTCCATTGCGAAGGTCAAGTTTAAGCCATAACTTCCAGTAATGTGACTGGAGCTGAAGTCAGGATTGATTGGGTCCAAGGAAGGAGTAAGGGATGACTGCAGGTAGTTGGATGTATGTTTACTATATGTCTTCTTTTTAGTACATCTCTTACTTAGCTGTGTCCTCTGTGTTTCCAAAGGTTATATTTTATTAGCATTTATAATCCAAATTATATTGATCTCATTTTAAAGTAGTCCTTGAATACAAACCCTGGAATGACTGATGTCTCTAAAATAGCTTACTAAAATAGTGGGGTTCTTGTCTCACTCACACCCCTTTGTCTTTCTACAGACTATACTCCGTCCACTTCAAGCTTTGTGTGCTTTCCAGCTTCAGCATGGTGCCCAAGTCCATCACAGCAAGGAGCATCTCCTTAAAAATGGCTTATATGACAAGCCAATGCCAAAGAATAAGCGGAAACTGAGAAGAATGGAGCTTTTGGTGAATAATGTTAAAATATAAGAAAACTTTACTGGCAGTACAGTGGGATTTATTTGCAGCTAGAAAATGAATATTAATTTAATCCAAATGCTTGACTGTACTGTAAAAAAACAACTTTCAGACCCTTCACAGGCAAACATGACAAACAGTAATGGACAAGTTTTTTTTTATTTTTGCAGTAGGCCAGGTGCCTTTGTTGATATGATATAAGATTATTCTTATTTCCTATAGAAAAAAAGAAGACTCTTGAGTATAATTTAGAGTTATTTCTTGGGTGACAAGTGTGATCCTCAGAATTAATGGATAAATTTGCATTGGAGAAGCTTTTATCAATATGAAAACTCAAGCAGTATGAATGTAATGGAATGGTAAAGCTTCAGCATTTAAATGTACATTGAATTTCTGCTAAGCATTTTAACTTCAGGATCTAATTACAGTAAGTTTTCAAACTGTAATTCCTTGTATTACGTAGTTCAAATGAACATAAAAGCATGCTATTTGTATAATCCTTTTTAACTTTTAAATTTTTATTTCTTACATTGTTATAATTCCTTTCTATTGTTTTGGTAAATTTATATGCATTTTCAAATGCAGTTGGGTTTAGTTTCTTTGTCAGACTTAGTTTTTAAATTAAGCCCACATAGTTTTTTACCAGAACCTGAACACTTCTGTCTTTTTTTAAAAACGTGACTGTAGATAAATGCATTTTGGAATTATAACTCAGGTACTTCATTTTTACTTAAGCAAAAACTACTCTTCCACAAACGGGACATTTTATGGATATGGATATGTCATACCCATACCATGACAGACTATGGTTGTAATACTAGTGGAATTAAGCCCAGTGTAAAGAGCCCTGTGAGAGGGAATGATACAATGACAAATTACTGCATCTGGATACAACCTGCTAACTTGGTTGCAGGTCCATTAGGTTTGTATGTGTTCTTTAATTAATTCTTCTAGTAGTGATACAACTGTACCTATTTCTAATGGGAATTGCTAGAATTGGAAGAATTGGGTATTTTTACATGCTTTGTGAAGTAATATTTTATGATTTGGAGGGAAAAAAAAAGGTAAATAAAGGTTTTGATGTTCCTTTCTTCACATTCATAAATGCCTCCTTCATGATAGAAATTCAAATGCTTAATGTGTGTCTTTACTATTGGTTACACTTAACAATATGAAGCTAACTGGGTACTAATTAGTCTTAGAAAAAGATACTTTGTCTTTGATTTATGAGCTGCAAGGTGAGAAACTACAGAAGTAGAGGGTGTAAACACAGCTACACAATATATTAACTGAAAGCCTTTCTGCAATTAACAAGAGAGGTCAAAATTAGGTCAGAGATTAGCTAAGAAGTTTTAGTTAACCCTGAGCTAATCATGACCTTTTGTTTAGGCATTGATTAGCAATTTAATTTGTCTGGCTATGCTAGCAAAGTTTATATAACCTTTTCCAGTTCCTCCCTGTCTAGATAAATCCTTTCTCTGTCACTAAATTCAGCAAACCTGAATTAGTTTTGACAAATCTGAAGCAAAACAGTCTTATGTGATTAATGATAGTGCAGATGCACTTTTGTTCATATTGGAACAAAGAAAGGGCATGTTTATTCCTGTAGTGAAGCATAGCGCAGCAGTCTCCAGGCTGGCTTGGAGTCTGAAGTTGCAGTCTTGTACAACTTGCATGTGCAGCCCTTTGTGTGACTCTGCCTCCAGTTCTGAGGTTGGCATGGCTTGTGCTGAGCTAGGAATCTCTTTTTCCTGTGCTCTGGGACATGGTCCAAGCATTCCTTAAGGAATACAAGGATACAAGGGTATCGGTTAGGCTTTACTGTTAATGCCATATATACATATATGAATTATCACAGTTATTGTTGGATATGTTAATTTATCTTACCTTATTTTAGATTAATCTAGAAAAGTCATATATCATTCTACCTCCATTGTGAAGATTATTTTCCTAGACAGAAGACTAAATATGTATTTTTATAAAATGTGAGCTTATATTATGGAGAACAAAAAGAAAATTGTATTAGAGACATCTGCAAAATGCATTAGAATTACAGGATCAGAGAAATAGTTGTCTTAATTGAGTTATAATCCTACATTAAACACTCTTGTGTCTGCAGTCTGTTCAGAGTTTTCATCTTTTTCAGCAAAGGACAAATTTCATAAAGCTTACAATAAGCACTTTTTAGTTTTGTTGATTCCTCTTCTTCTACTTTTGCTCCTGTGGTTAACAGGATTTGTAGGATCTAATGCAGGATGAATGGAAGCCTTTAGTTGCCAATTGTTGTACAGTACTAGATCAATCACTGTGCAGAAGTTGCTGAAGATAAAAACCCAGTTCATTGCAAACGTGTAGGTATTTTCTTTTTTGAGGATTTTGTACATCCCATCTCATGTACGATACAGTAATCATTTAGCTACAACACAGCAGTCATATGAAGTTCAGTTTCAGAGTTGTTCAAAGCTGTTAAACACAAAATACTTTTTTTTAATTTTTACTTTTTTTTTGATGACACCTTCTTAGTTTTAAAACACACACAATATAAGAGGAAGAGTTTAGAAATTTTGTTTTCAGAATTTGCCTCTAAATGCATTACCTCAAAAAAAAGGGTAATCTGAGATCCAGACTCTTAAAGCAAAAGGCATGTGTTTCTAATGTTTGCTCCTTTGTTCTTGTCCACTTTGTCCTTCCAAACATTACTACTAAAAAGAAATCTGATTTCTGTGTGCAAGTAGGTCATGCTTTGGGGAACTGGTAATACAGAGAGTAGGCTTTGAACACATGAACACAAGTGAAAAATTTGCAAATGTGGGTATTGTTAGGCCTTCGTATTTTCATAATCTATAAAACATTTTTTTTTTAAAAAAAGGCGAAGCTAGAAATCTTTCCAAATAAGAACCCAACCCTCCACACATCTTTTCTTTAAAAGACTTTCAAATTAGAAATGAAGAGATGCTCAGGACAAACGTAAATTTATTTTTCTTGAAGATTCTACTTCAATTGCTTCATAACCAAATGGGAATTCCAGCTGGATGATGGTGTTACCAGACTACCAAGAAATTGCTCTTTTATTGTTTTTTATTTAAGTAAAAAATAAACTTTTCAACTGACTTCAAAAGGGGTAAAAATTATTTTGAGACCAAGGATTTTCTTCTCAACTGTTACATTAGCAAAAGAAAAAAAATTGGTTATGCTGCATTGTTTTCTACAACTTTTGAAGCTTAATTGAGAACTGAACTTTTAAAAAGGGATAGTACTCCAAGCTCTTCTCTTGAGGTTTATTATACCTACACACAAGAATGCCTGTAAATTATATATTTGTTTCTGCTTCAAAGCAATAAAAGATCTCTTTTACTGTGATCATGTGCCACTGTGTCTCTACAGAACTGAATTTGTTTGAGTGTGCTGGTATCACAAAGAGGTAAGCCAAATCCTTTCTTGTGTCTTTTTAACACCATTCAGTCAGTTGATGAAGAGTTCTGGCTTCTCCTATGCCATTTGAAGTTCCTTTGTTATTCGTTTAAACCTGCATGAAGACTGAATTGCTGTAACAGTTTCTCAAGCATTTCAGTTTCAGAGCTCTGTTCTTGCTTTCTGCAGTAGTGCTGCTGCAGCCTGTTTGCTGCCACACAAGCATTCACATCTTCCCATACTCCAGCATCCCCCCAGGCGCTGCATCTCCCTCCACCTCAGTGACCTACTGGGATTAATGAATTGAACACCCTGTGTCTCATCCACATCTTTTCCTTCTCCAAATGGTTGTACTTAAGTTAAAAAAAATCATGTTCTCTTCTCATGCAGCCGTTCCTGATCTCTCTGCTACAAACCCTACACTTTATGGACTTCCATACACCTGTAGTTACCAGCCTTGTTCCCGTTTCCCTTGCCACAGTCCCTTCAAAGCCCCAGTGCTTCTTGTTCTGAATAACACCGCTTTTGTACTGAGGGACAGATGATGGGAGAAATAAAGACTGAAGAAGAAGAGAACAGTCTTGTGAGGAACCAGCCTTCAGGATGTGTTAAGCTGCATAAGAGACTTAGAAGTTGATTCTGTTGCTAGAGTATGGCTGCTATAGAGCTTGATGCTCATCACTATGCCTTTGTGTTCCCTTAATACCAGGATTGTCCTAAGAGTTTGACTTTTTTGTGGAGTATGTCCCAGGATAGCTGCTTTGTTTTGCTTAAGATTCACTAAATATTTATTTGGATCCCTTTTGTTTTTCATAAAAGGTGCTTGCTAGTCTTTTGTGTGAGAAGGTACTTTTATCAGTAAGCAACAGATAGGGCAGCAATGCTTGCAGCAAATGTATGGCTTAAGCTGATGTATATACACCACTTGATCTGGCTCTACTATACATACTGCACATCTTCTGTCAGGGATGTAAGAAGCAGCAGATGCTCAGTTGGAAGCAGCTTTGAACTGTTCTCCTTGCCCATGTAAGTAATAATTAAAAACTTCAGTAGCTGTAACAGACCATATGCTATGCTGTGGCCTCCTGTGTCTGTAATGGATAGGTAACATTTTAGCTTTTTTACTTGAACTGAAACTTGGTTTTATATGGTGTATGAATTATTCTTTTGGGCTTGAGTACTAGGACATACTCATAGTAAAAAGGTGTATCAAATAGTATATACAAAAGATTTAAAGCACGTCAAGACCTATCTACTCCTTTACCTGTTAGAGGAACAGAACAAATTAGAATTAATATTTGGCAAATTAATAATATAGTAATCATTTGCATATATGCATGCATGTAAATACAGATAATGTGTTTACAAAATAGAGAAATAAGTGTTATAAGTTATCACCATATTTTAAATAGGTTTTAAATGTAAAATTAAATTTATATTTAAAAAGTCAGTGGTTTTAGGTCCTTATTTTTATTTATTTTTTTTTTTTTTGCCAAAAGGGTCACATATCTATATTTTTATCTATCTATCTATCTATCTATCTATCTATCTATCTATCTATCTATCTATCTATCTATCTATCTATCTATCTATCTATCTATCTATCTATCTATCTATCTATCTATCTATCTATCTATCTATCTATCTATCTATCTATCTATCTATCTATCTATCTATCTATCTATCTATCTATCTATCTATCTATCTATCTATCTATCTATCTATCTATCTA